>NC_088931.1:61937500-62027500 GCF_038396675.1 Hydra vulgaris | reverse complement strand
GCTGATTTCTTAAAATTGAAAAAGTTTAGTTTTTAATTGAAGTTGATTGTAGAAACGTTTATATATATATTTTTAATATTTCCTAAAATTAAGCAATGAAATTTCTATAAATTTCTACATAAATAATATTATATAATGTTAAATTATTTCAATATCATACCTTGTTAAACATTTTTTTAATAATTAAGTTATAAAGCATATACAAGATCTCTGTTCTATGTTTCTCTCTTGGTACAGGTTGTCATCAAATATAAAAGTAATAATTACAAAAACACTTTTAAAAAATGTCAAAGAAGAAATTAAAAAAAAAAATGCATGCGTGCAACGTGTATCAGGCCAATCAAACATTGTAGGGAATTTAATATCTTGTTTGATTGAACACACCCAAAATCTCCAGTGATTTCATTAGATTATCGTGATTATATTTTACCCTTTTTTTCAACTATTTAGGGGATTTTTAGGAGGTATTTTAGGGAATTCAGTGCAAAGACTTCTGGAATGGCGGACGCTTTTTTTTAATTTTTATAAATAAGTTTAAAAAAAAAGAAAAAAGAAAAGAAACAGAAAAAAGAAAAATAAGTAAAATAAAAATAAAGAAAGTGAAGAAAAGAAAAAGAAAGAGATAAAAAAGCAAAAAGCATAAACAAATAAATAAAAAACAAATCAAACAAATTAAGAAAGAAAAAAAAACAAAAAAAACGAGATAAGAACAAATATAATCAAAAAATAAGTTAAAAGAAAAAAACATTCTAAAATGGAAAGTAATTAAAAAGAATTATATACAATATAAAAATTGCTTCGTTTTTGAGGAAACGAAAAGAATAATTTTTAAACTTTAATAATTTTGAGGGAAAATATGTGTTTGCTGGATATTTTGATATAATTTCCTTTTTTATTTGAATATTTTCATTTATTATGAAAACTCTATACATTTCGTGACTGAATGTTTGTGTGTGTGTGTGTGTGTGTGTGTGTGCGTGTGTGTGTGTGTGTGTGTGTGTGTGCGTGTGTGTCTGTGTATGGTACGATTTTATTGGTGACCTAGCGGGCACACGACGTTGGAATAACGTTGAAATAACGTTGATCAACGTCGATCAACGTCAATCAACGTTATTTCAACATCGTGTGCCCGCTGGGGAGTGTTATTGAAAATAATTTTTTTGTTTATTTATTGTTATTTTTTAATGAAATATTTATATTACTTTTATTGTTTTTATTATGATTATTGATATTAAGGTTATAATATTTTTTAAATCATTGATACTTTTTTTGAAGTAGTTATTTTAGCTACATAGTAGGTTGTTACGTTTTGTCGGTATATAACTATTTGTAATTTTCCTGTCTGTGCCTAATATTTATTTGTTGTTTTAAAATTGATATTGGTTTATTACTATATAATTTTCTTATATTCTTATAATTGTTAATTTATCATCATTATTATTATCATTAATATTTGTATTATTATTACTATTTCATGGTATTTACTTAAGATTAGTTTTTTAACTATTTGTAAATGACCTCGATTGTAAGATCTTTTATCGAAATATATTAATATATTGATATATTACATTATTTTAAAATAAGTTTTGTTGAATCTAATTAAGAGCTTTGTAAATATAATTTTGTTAATTTGTAAAGTAACTAGAGGATATAAGGGTTATGATTCATTAGATGAAGCAGTGCAATTCAAATCAGAACAAAAATAGAGCTAAAGTAATAAAAAGTACTTTAGAAAAGCTGCAAGAAGCACTCAAGAAATTAATCAATTTGTTTGTTTTGTTGTTTTTGTAAACTTTATGTTTTAAGTTTTTACAATAATAATAACTCTGCTTAATTGTTTTCGATTAATTATTATATTTTCAATGTCGTTTATTTGTTAAACTTCGTCTCTTTTAATAGTACTAAATCAAATCTCTTGACGTTTAATTTTTTAATACTATGATAATAAAATAAATTTTAACTTCAGGAAATGAAATTGAGTGATTCAACAAGGACGTTTTAAGTTTGTCTGAAAAACAAGTCTTTTAGACGTTTATAAAAGAACCTATTAGCTTAAAAAAACTTATAAAAGGACCTATTACGTTTTAAAAAGCCGTTTTTTAGCGTATCTATTTAGCTAATTATTTCTAAACATATTCTGTACTTTATAAAAACACGTCTTTTACTAAATCTTAAAAACGTCCGTGTACAAACCGACGTTTATATATTATATGTACAGTTTAAAATAATATAGTTAGACCAGTTGCATGTAATGATTATGACTTATTAACATTTTATTTTCAATATCTAATTATTTACATTATAAGAATATATTTTATAAGAATATAAGAATATATTTTAAATATATTTTTATAAGAATATATTTTAAAAAATCTAATAATACTTTAGTGTTTAAAAGTATTAACCATTTAAAGTTTAAAACTCCCTCATTTTAAAGAGTTTTTATTGCCCTGGTTCAAAAAAATCTTTGTTAAAATAAAATAAGTTAGTATTGCCTGCAAATGAATGGAGTTTTAGAAATTTGAAAATTTACTTATATTTAATGGAAAAAAAAAGGGTCTTTAAATTGATTTTTGTGGACGCCGCATAAAGTTGTGGATAAATTTGCTTTTCTACCATTATATACAATGTATAGTTTTTCTGTTCGTTAATAACTCTACATCCAAACTTTAAAGTTAGAATTTATGATAATTTATGATAATTTGAAATAATTTTTAAGTCTATGTAGAAGAAAAATTTGTAAAAAATTGTAATTATGATAGTTGCTGGTCTAGTTTTTTTTTAAGCTGTCAATAATTGAGACATTTACAACATCATTTGGCCAAGCATTCCAAGTACTCGCAACCCGATAATTAAAAAAGTTTATTTGAAATAAGGCATGTGCTAACGTGTTCTTGTAAACCATTAATATAGGCTATCGGATGCAACATTTCCAAGGATGACACACTATGTTCTGTTGGATAGAATAGCACTTATCAAACTTAAGACATTGTCTTTAATTCCATACAGTTCAAGCTTTATTAGTAACCTTTTGTGAGGAACTTTGTCAAATGCTTTTGCAAAGTTGATAAATGGGGCATCAACAAGTAACTTTTGTGAGGCAGTTTAGGTCAAAAAATCCATAGTTTTAAGTAAATTTCTTATGCAGGATTTTTTACTAACAAATTATTGTTGACATTGGGAGAGAAAATTGTAGATACTAAGCATCACCTGATCTTTAACCATTTTTTCGATTGTTTTATGAGGTACAGAAGTAATTGGAATCGGTATAAAGTTTGTTGGGTCAGCCTTGGATCTGTTTTTGAGCAATGGAGTTACACTAGCAATAAGCCATGCTTTTGCTGCAACTACTTGTTCTATTGACATTTGGAAATTCATGCAAAGTAGAACTGCTTTTGTGAAAAATCTTTATTCAAAATTAAATTTGCTATTTTCGATAAAAAAACTATCAATTAATAATGGAAACGGCGAACTAGAGTTATATGAATTACGTTAATTGTTAACTTTGTAAATGAAGCTTTTATGAATTAGTTATATCTAAACTGACTGATGAATCTCTATAAATTCTTCGTATAAACTTTAAATCAATTATGATGAAATTTTTTTAAATATAAAATAGGCCTCAAAAAAACTTGCATTTAAAGAAAAAAGAAGAGCAAGCGTGCTTACGCAATTTGCTCTAACGAATAATCGTCACGCACTAATCCAGATTGAAAAATGACGTTAAAATTTTATTAATGTGTTCGTCTAAAACAATGAAATTTCACAAGCAGCATTTTAGTTGAGCCTGATTTATTTTTTGTTATATTTTTAATGCGATCTTTAAAGCATTCATTTTTCCTAAACACGGTGTTTATAACTTATGCACAAGAAGGTTTTTTGAGGTTTCGTTAATGGTTTAACACATAAAGATTTGTAAATGCTGATGGTTGAGCTTCAATTTGGCTTTAATTTGTAAGATAATCAATTATTAATAAATACAAATTAATCTCCACCTTTCTCGTCACAGCCTCTAATTAGATGAATCACTTTTTAATAAGGTATTTATGTGTTATATTAAAAATTATGATAATAATATTGAGAATAACTCTCAATATTCTTATCATGACACCATGTTTCGCTAAGGAAGGTAATGTAAAAAAAATAATGTTGATATAAAAACTCCTTTAATAATTCAAAATCTTTCTGAATACTCCGAATACTAATATGGAGATTGGAAAAAAAGTTATCATCCGTTTCTTCAGGGATGTATTGAGTTTTAATATAATGGGTCAATATTTGTTATTAATTTTTCATTTCTTTTAAAATTAATATAATGGTCCGAATTCGGATTTAAAATTGATTCGATTTAAGTTGATAACTTGATATTTTAGTTTTGTCAGTCATTTTGAATATTAGTAATTTCGTAAATAAGCCAAATATAATTTAAAATTCAAATAAAAGTTTTGCTAAGAAGTTACCTATTTGCCTAGAGGTCATCAAATAAATATAGTCATGAAATAACTAATTTTTTCCCCAGACATTATTTTGTAACAACCTTTCTATTGGAATCAACTACTAACTGATGTTGAATCAATTCGTCTTACAACTAAATAAGTGAGGCTTAACTTGACCCAGCCGGCAAACAACGTTGAAACAACGTTGAAATAACGTTGAACTTACGTTGAAACCTAACGAACCTATGGAGCGTATTTTAAAAAATCAAACAATATTCCATTAACCGAGGTTTCTTTTGCTCAATTGAATACATTAGAAGAAGCTGTAAATAAAAAAAATAAAAAAAGGCAAACTTGAAAAAAATATAATGAATGGAAAGGTGTTACAACTTATAAAGGCATTCCATTTACAAAGCCATATAAATTAGTGTTTCTAAGTATATTTTTCCACCTTTGCCCTTCATATCCGTTGAGGCCATAAAATTTTTTCGAAAAAACTCTGAATTTTTAAAAGGTAATTTAACTGTTAGGCAGTGCCATCCCGAAGTGGTCTCTCATGGGGAGGGGGGGGGGGGATTGTATTTATTTTTTGCCAACTAGAGACACACACACACAAAAAAGGTCCTCAATATTTGCAATAAGCTAACTATAGTTCAAAACTTGCTAAATGTGTCAACTTAAATGCTTATATGACAGCTTTGAGGGTGGTGGGACACCCCCTACACCCCCCGTTCGGGACGGCCCTGCTGTTCGATGATTATTAATAATTTTTACAAATATTTAATTTAAATGAAACAACCTTTTTTCAAAATAAATTAATAATCAAAATATTAAATTTTTTTAACATTGAAAAGTAATTATCGGGGTGGCCACATAACATTTTCATAAGAAAAATAGGATTTTAGAGGAGATTTTGCACCTAATATAGAGGATTTTTTTTGTTTTATCTTAGGTTTAATATATATATCTATATCTATATATATATATCTATATATGTATATATATATATATCTATATATGTATATATCTATAGCTATATATATATATATATATATATATATATATATATATATATATATATATATATATATATATATATATATATATATATGTATATATATAGATATATATCTATATATCTATATATCTATATATATATATATGTATATATATATATATATATATATATATATATATATATATATATATATATATATATATATATATATATATATATATATTTATATATATATATACATTTACCTATAGATTTGATCAATAAACAACTGGAGTTCAGGTGCATTGACACTTTATCTAAATCTTTGATAACTGAACCTGTAAAATATAATTACTAATTTATGGCATAAATTACAAAAACGTTTTTATTTTTAGGTATAAAAATTGAAATTTATAAAATCCAAGCACACAAAACTAATACCTACTTGGGAAACTCTCTTTGTTTATGTTTTCTTTTTCGTAAATAGACATTCTCATTATAATATTTTTCTTTTGTAGTTGTAAATTCAAATTTTTTACAATCCTGTTTGCTTTCTGTGGAATTAAAATAGTTATATGAATGGTTATATATATAGTTATATATTTTGTATCAACAAAACAACTCTAACAACTCCTAACAAAATTATTTAAAAAATAATAGTTGTAATATATAGATGTAATTCCTGAAGAGAATTTAGTTTTAATTTGTGGAAACTTAAGCCAATGGAATTACACCTTCTTCTCCTTTTAAATCTTCTATCCAAACAGCTCCATTCCACATATTTGATTTTGAAAATATTATATGAACTAATAAAAAAACGAAGAAACCATAATATAAGTGTACTAACAGGCCTAGTTAAACTAGCTAAAGCTTGACATTTTATAACCATGATACTTGCTAAACAATAATATTAGTAGACATTATTAGCAAAGATAAGATTTCCTTTATTTTATAAATTTATTATATTTTAAATTCATTTTTATTAATATGTTTATTCTATTAATCTGCATAGTTCTGAATATATGTTTAATAACTCAAGGCGTCAAAGGAAAATAATGAAAGAATCCCAGGTTGCTAAAAAATAATTAACTACATAAGAGTAATACGGAATATTGAACAAAAATAGATAATATTCATTATTAATACAAAATATAATATAAAGTTTATTATAAAATATCACACAACAATAACTTAGTTTGATTGATAATATAAAAGCAACAAAAATTAAAAAAGAAAAATATCTCAATAAATAATAAATTATCATTCAAACAATTTTAAAGACCAAATAATAACTTCTAACTTATTTTTTACACATCTTCATCTAATAAACATTAATATTAATACAAATTTTGAATACCACATCATTAGTATTTTTGTTTTTATTAAAAATAAAAATTTTATATCAATTAAGCTTTTCTTATTTTACCGAAAACATCAACTCAATCCTATGTTTTTTCATAACTGAAATTTTTTTTTTGGTAATGCTGAAATAACACTGTAAACAAAATATTAGTAGACAACAAGAAAATATTTATTTATTGAAATATATGTAAATATTTATAACAATCAATCTAATTTCCTTTCTTTTCCGCCACCTTTTCGAAATGGAGCGTATTTTAAGAAGTCAGACAAAATGCCATCAAATAAAGTTTCAGTCGCTTCATCGTATTCAATAGAAGCTGTAAATAAAAATATAAAAGTTTTATATATCTTATAAAGGTATACCTTTCATAGCACCATATAATCTGGTAAACTTCTGTTAGTATAACAGGAAAAAAATAATCAGTCCTAATCTGAATAACAAGTTAACACCAGGGATAGCATCTGGTTATAAAAATTGCCTAACCTCGCTCATAATGTATTATAATCATATTAATGAAAATAAAACAGTAGACAATTAACATTAATTGCCCTTAAACCATTGAAATTTTACTACCAAATAAGCCATTGTTTTAATATATACAGAAAAAGTTTTTATAAGTTTTGACATAAAGCTGTAAACATAAAATTAAGAAAAGTTCTGAAACTAAATGGTATAACTATTTAATAAACTACTTATTAAAACTCACTCCTGATGATTGTGTTTTTTTCGTCATCTAATATCTTGTCCATTTCAACAAATTTAGCTACCCACAAAATAAAACTTATTTGGCTTATAAATTCTCTATTATAATCAGGCTTTGTCACTGTGTTTTGGGATTTCTTATATCAGTAAGAAAATATAACACTCTCTTCTGAAACTCTGTAACTTAAAATAGTTTCACAAAACAACTTTTGTTCAATATTTTTACAAACCTAATAAAATTAAACAAAAATTCACTAAAAAATAATTAATAACATACTGCCTTCAGTCATCGAGAACTTATCAACGTTATCTAATTTTGGTACTTTGTTTTCTTTTTTTCTTATCCTCACTGAAAGATAAAAGAACTTTGCTTCAACACTTTTGCAAGTGTGGTTGTCAATACTGTTATTTTGGTCTTATAAATGGTAAACAAAAAGCTGTTTTTGCAGATAGCATAAGGCTTCTGCTATCAGTATAGCTTGCAGCTCGTTTACTTATTCACGTGAACAGCAGTGCTCTACTGCCATTTCGCCAGTTTATGATTAAAAGAAAAATCGTTTTTTTCAATTTTTTCTGAGAAAAACACAGTGTCATTGTCCCTTTGAGTCAAATAATCATAAAGAAATTCTTCACTTTCATAATCGCTTTCCGAATTTTTGTCTTCTTCTACTTAACTGATATTTTGTCTATATTTTGAATTGTCATTATTTTTTTCGACATTAGAGTGGCATTTTCGTCAGTTTCTTAAATAAGCCATTAATTTCTTTTGTCGTAAGAACAAGTAGAAATTTGAATAATAAATAAACGTTTTTGAAAATTCAAAATTCAAAATTTCACACATAAACACCCTCTATTTTGCACATTATACTAAAATAATGCTTTATTACTTTTTCGCTGTAATTTTACTTTAAGAGCCAGTTCAACGGACGGTTTTTTTATAAAGTTTTTTTTGTCAACGTTGATTTAACGTTGAAACAACGTTAAATAAACAACGTTTAAATCGTAACGTTTATTTAACGTTTAGACATAGTTGAACAACGTTCAAACAACGCTTCAACCAAATTTCAACGTTTGAAACAACGTAGAGATGCCTGCTGGGAACTTATCTTTTCTCATAACATTTCTTTAGTAACAATATCAATTTAGTAGCGCTGTGTTGAACCTTTTCTGAAATGTTAACTTTATTTTAAAGATATGGAAACTACACAGATACATCGAATTCAATTAAAGCTTTAAAAAAGTTGTGCATATAGTTTTTAGTTTTAATTCACTGTTGAAACCTAGAAATGTATACTTTAATGTACCCAAAACTTTATTTGTTTTAATTGCACATAGAGTTATTTGATTTTTCCATTTCAAATCAAAAATTAATTTTTATCAAAAAATAAATTACGTAAGTAATTTTAAACGTTTAATATAAATTTACATTTCCGTATAAGTAATTAATTTTTTTCAAACAACTTTTACTTTATAACGTAATTTTTTTTTTCATGCTTTATATAAGGTTACTTTCTATATATGTTTGTGTGCCACAAAATTTGAAATCAATTTTTGAAAGCTTTTTTCTCAACCAATTTTGCTCAAATTTTGCTCACTTAATCATTTTCGATGACAATACAAGAAAATGGAAAAATTTGCCCCAAAAAAGTTAATTAAGTTAACAAAAAATTTAATTTGAATTTCCCCATAAGAACACTGAATTAATTAAAAAAAAATTTAAAAAAGTAACAGTAATTTTTCCTTCTACAAAAGATAACAAAAAAAGAATTTCTAGGCCCAATAGAATTCTGCTTGGATAAAGCATGGATTTGAAAAAAGAATTTTTTTTTGATTTACTAGTTCTTTCAAAAGTAAGTTATGTAAAAGAAGGTTACATTAAAAAGTAATTAACTTTTACATGTAAAAAAAAAATCTCATAAAAAAGCTGTTTACTTTTACATTTAAAAGTTAATTACTTTTGATTCCACAATAAAAAGTTCCTCAAATTGTAATTTACATTTACTTTATAAAAATAACTACTTTAAAAAAATTATATGAAAAAAAACTTCCATATGAAAATAAATTACATAAAAGCAAGATGCCACCAAATATAAATTAAGTTTACAAATAAAATAACATTTTTTATTTTAAAAACAATAAAAATTTTTACCAAAAATAAACTATACAAAATAAAAATTAAATTACATAAGCTTACATTTTATATAATTTGTAAAGTAAATTAAAAGTAATCTACATAAAATAAGTAAGTAAATTTACTTACATTCTACAATAACTTTAAAAGGATTTTGTGCAAAAGTAATGCAAAAAAGTAAAGTCTAGAATTCAGACAAAGCTGAAACATGGTAGTGAGCAGAAGACGCATATAACTATGGGAAACTCAGAAAGAGTAGAGTATTTGAAAGGCGTAATTAGCGTAATTGTCAGCATTTTTACGGGTCTTTTACGTAAAAAAATTTTTTATTTAAAAACTAAGGAAGAAAAGTCTAAACCAGTCCTGGATTATGGAGAGCTACAATCCCATGTCTCTTAGATTTAGAAGCTCCAAAATTCTTAAAAGGGTGCTTTCTTTTTCAAAGGTTTTTTCGCCACTTTATTAAGAAAAATGCGCACCAGCTAAAAAATATCCCCAGACCCTACAAATCTTAATCCGGCACTGGTTTTAAGAACTACGGTATTTTATATGGGCATGAAAAATTTAGAAATATTTATATTTTTATCTGCGTGTAGTATGGTCTAATTACTGCGTGTAGTTAGGCCTAACTACAGCAAAGCCAGTGTAAGCAAAACTCATGATCCCTCAAGCGACTAGGCCCAGGGCAGCGAGGTTTAAGAGCCTCAAGATATATTTAATGAGTTTTTTTTAGTAAAAGTTATTGCTCGAGAGAAACAGAATTAAAAATTGAAATGTACGGTATAAAGTGATTCATTCTTAAATGGATTGAGTCTTTTTTATCAAATAGAAGGCAAAAATTTGTTCTTGAAGACATTTCTTCTAAGTGGCTTAGTGTTTTAAGTGGTGCACCGCAAGACTTTGTTCTGTGACCAATTTTGTTTTTAATTTATATCAATGATCTTCCGGATAAACTAAAAAGTAAATGAAAGCTATATGCTGACAATTGCAAAGTTTTCCACATAATCCGTGATAACAGTAGAAATGATTTACAGGATGACTTAAATTCTATTTATAATTGGTGCAATGACTGAAGTATGCAACTAAAGATAGAAAAATGTAAAATAATGCATGTCACTAAAAGTAATAAATTAAATAAAAGTATCAATAAATATTACACTTCTGATTATCAATTGAGTGGATTGTGTAAATGATCTTGGTATCTTGGTTTAAAAGCAATCTGAAATATGGTCATCATATATCTGCGTGTGTTTCTAAAGCAAATAGAATTTTAGGTCTTATCCGACACACATTTTCATTTTTAAATGCTGATATACTTAAATTGTCATATGTTTCGATAGTACGCCCTCATCTAGAATATGCGTCTTCAATTTGGAATTCATTTTTAAAAAAAGACATTAATTTTATTAAAGGAGTACATTATAGAGCAACAAGACTAATTCCAGGATATTCAGGGCTTCTTTATGAGGAAAGATTAAGTAGACTTAATTTAACAACCTTATCTATGCGAAGAGAAAGAAACGATTTAATTAACTTTTTTAAATGTCTTAATAATTCTTATCAACTAAATACAGTATCTTCTCTAAGGAACTTTTGTCCACCAACTGAACCAGCTGGAAATGTTCGTGGCTATACCCACAATCATAGATATACTTCTAAGATCTGTAGACACTCGAGTAGAAGGATTTTTTTTTCCAATCGTGTTATTCCAATTTGGAACAATTTGCCGTTTGTTGTAAAACTTAATACGTTAGTGTTAAACTTTAAAAAAAGTCTTGATGAACTTTATTATGTGAATTAAAATTTCAAATTGTAGTTTTTAAACTTGCTGCTAAAGTGGATTACCACTCAGTGAGCATTTGCTCACCGCAGCAATTAATTAATGAAATATATCATTGTTATGAACAAGAACCTATAAATATTAGGAGTTTGCTCCGTGTTGTTAAATAAAGTTAAATTCTCAAACAAAAACAAAAAGCTTGCTACGGGCCTGGTTTTAAATATGTGATTGGAATCTGGTTGGAATATTGTGATTTGCATTTTTGTTAATTTTTTTACTTTTTGAATTTGAAAATTTAAAGTCACAAAAGTAACAAAAATTTACAAAAAGAAAAATGAACTTGATGTAATTTCATCATATAGAACATTTTTCTTCACAACCGGTCATATAATTTTCAAATTAAAAAGTAAATTTTTTAACCACCCTACTAAATTCGCTATACTAAATAAATTAAACTAAATGGCTGTTGTGGTTACGAAAAGTTATCCATTTTTTTAGGTTAATAACTTTTACTTTTACATTTTTTTTTAATTAATCTTGATGTTATTTACATCAGTTATTTAAAAGTGTGAAAAGTTCATTTTTAATTGGTTTTAAAAGACTGTCTGGTTTATTGTTATTGCTTTGGAAATGGCTCTGCATTTCTCAAATTTATTCTAAGTTTTGTGTTTTGGTTTCTTTTATTCAGCGCGGTTGTTGTAAAAAGCAATCTAACTAAAATAAAAATTATTTCTAGAAATGACTAATTGGAATAACTGTTATCTGGAATAGACTAATTGGAATTAATTCAACTCAGAAAACAATTTTATGAATAGTTATTAATAAATACACAAAAAAGTATATAAATTTTCATTACTGTTTAAATGTTTGTTAACAACGACCATGCTGAATAAGAGAAGCGAAAAGCAGCAGCATAGCTACAAGTATGCCTTTACGGTAAACCTTTATCAGGGCCACTAACCTATTTCCCCCAGACAAAAAAAAATTAATACTAAAACAAGCAAATCAAAAAAATGCCTTTTTTAAAGCTATTTTGTAATAAGCCTTTCTTTCTAAAAAGTTATAAACCCCAACTTTAAAGAAAAATAAAAAAAAATTTTTAAGAAAAAAAGTTACGGTACGACCCTCCTTTCTCAGGAAACAAATTTAACTTGCATGTTCACAAATGCTGTCAGAGTTCTAATAAGTTTAAAAGATAAAGTAAAATCAAACAAAAAAAAATTAAAAAATATGGAGTTTCCCGATTGGCTCTGAAAACAATTTTAACATGTATGTTTATCAAGCTTAAACAAATACTGAACGTTTCAGAGCTCTTAATAGTCTGGAAGGTAGTAAAAAAATGATTGATTTTTCACTACCTTCCGTTCCGGGACAACTGATAACCGACAAACAGTTCATGAAGTCAAAAGAACGTTTGAAAAAGTTTACAAGTTTATTCGAAAGCACAATTTTAATTGAATAAGATTTTTTTTTTTAACCCTTGTGCGGGTTGAACACCAACGCAACAAAAAGAGGGTTATTAGGGTGCCCACAACCTTTAGTTAAAGATTGACCGGCTTTTCTTACTATCTTTTTTCAAATAGATTATATATGATAAGACGCAAAAAAAGAAGATATCTGGTAAACACTTCTTTTATCATATAGAATATATTAGATAGTTTCAATGACTTATTTTAATAATATTTTAAAAACTGTTTTAACAACCGATGTTTTTGCGGATACCAAATATATTATACTGCGTCATAACAAAATATTTGATTGAAAAGGCAAATATAAAGAAAAAAACTGTAGAAAAAATGAGCTCTAACGAATAGTGGCTTAGTCAAGATTTGCATGTATGGGTAGCATCCAGTAGCTTAGAAAGAATTTATCCCCCCACCTTCTCCCCCGCCCCCTTTCCTCAAAGTTTTATAATGGCCACTATACCACTTCTGCTCAACAAAAAAATGAAATAAAAAATCAATGATTGTTTAGCAGCCCCTATTAGCACTATGGCTCTCACGCGGCAGGGAGCCCGTTTCTACTCTACTGGTATACCCGCATGTTGAATATATTTGCCCCTAATTATAATAGAATCATCCTTTATCATATACGTGAAAAAAAATCCTTTCATTATGTCCCAACACAAACACTGCCCACATACATTAGAGTATTACCTGAAGTATTACCCAAAAGTAATGTAAATCTATTGCGTGTTTATGGGCACAAACAGGCAATGTTTTGGGCACAAACAGGCAATGAAGTATTACCCAGAAGTAATGTAAATCCATTGCCTGTTTGTGGGCACAAACAGGCAATGGATTTAAATGCGTTACCTATCTCAAAGTTTATGTTAAATCTTAAATAAATTCTTAAATAAATCTGAGAAAGAAAATAATATAACTTACATTTTACTTACTTACAAAGTAAAGTATATAGTTTCAAAGATAAAATTTACTTTTATTTGCAATTGTAAATAACCATTTTTTTAAATTACTTTTATGTAAGCTGTTTTTGCTAATTCCATGTTGTTGTTTTTATAAGCATAACGCATATGGAGGCTTTGGAAAAAAAATAAGTATATGTAAGCATATTCCTGAGCCTCGATAAACCATTTAAAAGATTTAAATTTTATTTAATTAAACATTTTAGATATATATATTTCTAAATTTAAACTAACTAAAACAACAAAAATCAAAGTTTATGTTTTGCAATCCAACAACTTTATGAAATAATGAAGTCATTGTGTTGCAAAACCTAAACCTCAATACTTGAACAGAAAAACATAAAGTTTAAGAGTCGCTCTGAAGTGTTTTATTTCTCTTCCTCTTATTTTACGCGTGGTTTATTTAATACCATATTCAAAATGTTTTTTTTATTTTTAAGTCTTATTTTCAGATACTGTTAAAAATAGCAATAATAATGTCAAAGAGAACAAAGAGAAAGCATCCTATATTGGCAGCGTTTGGTTTCACAAAAAATGTTATGCACAGAGGAGAAATGAGTGCAATCCTATTGCCGTTAAAAGCAGTTGAAACTAGTGTTGAATGCGAAAATTGCAAAAAATTATTTAAAAGCCAACAAGGGCTAGCTTTTCATGTTAAAGTTATTCACGGAAATAGCAAACAAGATTGAAAATATTTACAATCAAAAGTTACTCAAAGTAACGAAGAACTTATCACTCTAGCAGTGAAAGATGTGCTTAATAACATAGTCAACAAAATTGTTAGTGCAATGAAAAAAAGTAAAGAGTTAGCTGGTAAAAACGCCACCAATATGCTGCTGCCTATAAAGCAGAAGCAATTAGCGCCTATGGTAATGAGGCAAATCAAGAAACTATAGCAGAGTCGTTTGGTGTAATACAAAGTCAGATTTTCAATGGCTTAAATAAAAGAAACTATTATTAAAGATGCCGAATCATCGCAAATTGTTTCTGAAGGGAAGACATTCCACAAAATATCTTGAACTACACGAAGTTATTTACAAAGAATTTTTACAAGCCAGATCAAAAGGTCATACTGTTAACTTTTCCTGGCTTTGGAGTAAAGCTAGAAGTATACAATTAAATATTGATCCAAACGTGGAAATAAAACACCATGTTATAGTTCAATTTTTACAAAAAAAAAAGAGTTAAAAATGAGATCGAAACATAGAAACAAAAAGAAACATAAGAAAGAAATGGAACCATTATTGCAAAAATTGCATGCGACATACACAGAAAAGTGTATCAGAATAAGTTCTAAAGATCCAAGTTACGATAAAAAATAGGGACGATACCAAAGGGTCAAAGTGCAACACATAATACTTGGATCTCACAACTGGGCTTAGGATGGGAAAAAAGGCAATGTTCCCTCCAAGTTATGTTTCTGTTAGAAAGAGTGCAACCAAAGCTTGCCATCATTTTTAGAGGTTAAGGAAAACGCATTTCAAAAGAAGAAAAGTTGGCATGGCACAAAGATATTCACGTTTACTTCCAACAAAATGCTTGGTTAGACCAAAACGTTTGTAAGCACTGGTGTGATAAAACACTCGTTCCGTTTGTCAAAAAACAAAAGCTTGATAAATATGTTTTTTTGCTGGACAATTTGAAGGGACAGATACTGGAGGATTTTAAAGATGTTGTGGCTGCTGCTTAAGGACTTCTTTGGTACGGTCTACCAAGTCCCACTGACCTTTGGTAACCAGTTGACGCAGGATATGCTGCCACTCTGAAAAGATTTATTTCCATTGAACATCAAAAATGGCTCAATAGTGATAATCATTCTGATAGATGGCTCAGTAGTGAAATTCCCTACACAGCAAAAGAGAGACAAATTTTGATTACACATTGGGTATGGGAAGCATGGAAGGCTTTAAACACATCGAACTATGAGAAGCAAAGGAAGAAATGTTGGACGATGACTGGGTGTTTAATGATTTCTGATGGCTCAGAAGATTTGCTTGTTATACCAGAGGGCCTTGATAGTTACAAAGTGCCCCAACCATCAATCATTGATCCTAGCAGTGATCAACCCATAGGAAATCAGGGTGATATTTAACCGGTGGAGGTAGATGATGCTATAAATGAAGATGCCAACAAAATTCTTCCAGATGACACCTTTATTGGTCCGAACGAGAAGAAATGCGAAGTTCACATCTTTGATTTCATTGATAACATTTGTATATAGCATATATGTTTTATTTTTTTTTATTATACTACAACATTAATTCAGCTACATTAAAACCAAAGCAAATAGAGTATAAGTCAACTTTTTATTTTTCTTAAACCCATTAACCTTTAGTAATACGCACACTTTTAGAAAGTATTGAAATAAGCATATTTTATTAGAAATATGCTTAAGCATATTTTTGAGCCTCTTTTAACTTTTTGCTTAAAAATACCCGAGCCTGTTTCAAAAATTTCATATGCTTATAAATAAAATAAAAAAATGTAGTTACTTTTACACGTAAACGTAATTTGTTCTTATGTCTTTACTTTGTAGTCTTACTTTACTTTGTAAAGTAAGTGTTATGTTTTTTAGATATTATATTTACGTAAGTTTACTTCATAAATAACTTTTTTTACATATAAAAAGTAAATTACATTTTGATGTAAATTTTTTACATAATTACAACCAAAGTAACTTTTCAATGTAATTCATTATACACGACTTACCATTAAAAGTAAGTTACCAAGTAAAAGTAAAAATACAATTTACTTTTACTTGTAAAAGATAAATTACTTTTTTAAGTAACTGTTACTCATTTAAAAAACTAAACTTAAGTAATTAAGTTTTACATGTTTTATGTTTATAATTATGTTTATTTATATTTATATTATAATTATATATTTTTATTATAATTATGTTTTATTAAATATGTTTTATAAATATGTTTTATTAAATATGTTTTATTAAATGTTTATTTAATAATGGATTTTTGAATGTTTTATTAAATATGTTTATTAAATAATGTTTTATTAAATATGTTTTATTATTTTTATTATAATTATGTTTATATTATAAATATGTTTATAATTATGTTTGTAATTTATAAAAAAAAAAAAAGAATTACTTTTAAATGTAATTATAAATTGTAATTATAATTTTATAATTATAATATTATAGTTATAAATGTAATTATATTTTATATATTTTAAATGTAATTATATATTATGTTATTATATATTTTAATATGAGTTATGTAAAGTAATTTACGTTAAAAAGTAATTTAATAAGTAATAAACGTTTTTACATCAAAATAAGTAAAAGAGCCATCCTAATCCGTAAGATTCGATTTTTATGAGTATTCTTTTATGGCTCACAGAATCAGATGACTTTTTCAAATCTAAGTAAATTACGTATCCAGGTATATCTTAAAACAAGTAATACGAAATTGTGTTTCTACTGTCTCAATAAGAATAAATGTACAAGGTCTTTTCTTTATAAAGCCTTTGATGTTTTTTTTTCATGGATGCTGACACTGAGCATCTAACTTAATATAAAGGTTTGTTTCCAGCTTCAACATTTGCTTTAATACAAACCCTTTTGACATAGGACTCTTTAAAAAGTTGGTACCTTTGAATTTTGTGTTTAAAAACACCCTTCTGCATTTTATTTTTCGATATAGTTTCGGCCACCATATACTTGTGTAATATTTTGTGTGACATTGGAGGTAAAGTTGAAATATCCCTAGTCCATTACTTTACTTTGAGAGCAATATAGATATTTCACAATACACACATTTTAGCCGTATAATAATATTAAACACGGCTAAGTACTAATTAATTTTTAATTTATTCATATAACCTGATTAACTCAGACCGTCATAAGATATAAATTAAAATGCAATAAGAAAACACAGGCCGTTAATTTTGGTTTAAAAATCTGTTTTCAAACTCACCAGCATGATAAGTGGAAACCATATAAAAGTAACTAAAAAATTTTAATAGACCAATCAATATCGAAAGTTTTCTGCGAGTGGTTTTTATCGGTACAGACATTTTGCGCTAAACTTGTATTTACAAGAAAACAAGCGTATTGATCATATAAGGTCTATATGGCTCATTCTACTATTTTTTAATTATATCTTGAGATTATACTCTCACAATGATAACTTAATGCCAATTTGGTATTTGCAGAAAAATTATTACCAAAAACGGACACTCCTATTATAATTATAAATAAAATGAATAAAAATTAATTATTAATAACTGAAAATCAATGTGTAAAATAATATTTTAAACTTAAAATTTGGTAAAAAATCTTCAAAAATAGTTTAAAGAAATTATGAAATATAAGTAATGTAATTAGTAAATATAAAAAACAAATTCTTTTTAGAACGTTTTGCTACAAAAAATATTTTAAATTGGCTTGTAGTTTGGGGTTGTTTAACATTGGTTGCACGAAGTCGTCAAGTACAGCCTGTTAATACCTAAAAAACAAAAATAAAAAACTACTGCTGCCCTAACATACGTTTTCTATTTTTATTCAATTTGTAGATTCTAACTCAAATCTACAAACACTGTATTTTGCATAGCTTGTTGAACCTAGCATTTAATCCACAACAAAATATCTAATTATTTGTGGATTAAATAGCTAACCTTAAGCTTAACTTAATCTTAAACCAATAGAATAACTTAATCTTAAACCAATAACAATATAATAACATAAACTTAAACCAATAGAAATACTATATACATCTACACCTTAATTTATTCAAAATAAATAAAAAAAACAACATTAAGAAAGTTATTTTAATGGTATTATTATAACAGGTAGTATTTATCAAAACTAATAGAAATATCTTATTTTTATATTTTGAATATGCAATATTTTTTTCATGAAGGTTACATAAAAATATCTTAAAATGATATAAATATAACTCATGTTTAAAAAAATATACTAATTGTTATGAATAAAAAAAATTTCTGAAATCGAGATATAATCAAAATGCAAAAGGTTTTTCAGAAATATAACAATCATCATCACCAAAAAATGTTTGTACATTCGTTTAATAAAAACCCATACAACGGAGCAGCTTTGCAAGCCACAACGTTTGCAGTACCAATTTTGCATGTCATTACATCTGTGATACCTATTTTGAAATTCACAATACTTGAGTCTTTTTGTGGCATACAAGTCCGAAGTCACAACAAAATATCTAATTATTTGTGGATTAAATAGCTAACCTTAAGCTTAACTTAATCTTAAACCAATAGAATAACTTAATCTTAAACCAATAACAATATAATAACATAAACTTAAACCAATAGAAATACTATATACATCTACACCTTAATTTATTCAAAATAAATAAAAAAAACAACATTAAGAAAGTTATTTTAATGGTATTATTATAACAGGTAGTATTTATCAAAACTAATAGAAATATCTTATTTTTATATTTTGAATATGCAATATTTTTTTCATGAAGGTTACATAAAAATATCTTAAAATGATATAAATATAACTCATGTTTAAAAAAATATACTAATTGTTATGAATAAAAAAAATTTCTGAAATCGAGATATAATCAAAATGCAAAAGGTTTTTCAGAAATATAACAATCATCATCACCAAAAAATGTTTGTACATTCGTTTAATAAAAACCCATACAACGGAGCAGCTTTGCAAGCCACAACGTTTGCAGTACCAATTTTGCATGTCATTACATCTGTGATACCTATTTTGAAATTCACAATACTTGAGTCTTTTTGTGGCATACAAGTCCGAAGTCCTTTTGGGACTCCGTATGCCTGCTTGGATCATGGCTTTACTTAAATAACCTTAACACAAATGTCAAGGTTTTTAATAATCTGATACCTTGTATCAGATTACTATAACTTCATACAAAGTATATCTAATACCTTGTACCAGATGTTTACCAACTTTGAAAAAAAAACTACAAATTGTTTTTTTTTTTGAACATGCAACATATAAATGGATATTAATGAATATAAACGAGAGAAACACAGTTTTTTAAGATATACACCATTTAAGATATACATACATTTGTTTTTTAAGATATACACCAACATTTGTATGAAAAATTGTTAATATAAAACATTTACATCTGTAAAAATAAAAAATTTGTGAAAACTTCAGTTCATTACTTATATAATGTAGCCTATTCAAATAGTCGTTTGAATATACTAATTATAATTCCTAAAATACTTTTTTGTAGCTGTTTATACATTTTATTTACAGTAGTACCGGTCGATACATTTGGAAGTCTCTTCATAATAAAACTGTTGTAATCAATAATAAAACTCAATAATAAAAATGTTTAACAATATGTTTATCAATTTAATAATAACTTAATAATTAGTTAACAATATGTAACAAAGTAAAAAGTTTATCTTTCATAAAAATATTTAATGAAGTTACTATACAAAAAGTATGCAAAATTAAACTTGCAGAATAAAATCCAGATCTTTTGCATACAATTTTAAAAATTAATGAAAAAATAACTTTGAAATGCATGAATACAAAATAAAACAGAATAAAAACACAAAACTAAAATTTAACAGTAAAAATATTAAATAATATAAAACTTTATTAAAGTTGTTATACAAGTCATGTGTTAGGTCATAGCTTTAATATGCAGCATCAGTACGGAGCCCATATCGTATTAAAGATATTAACACACATGAAAGTAAACAACGTAGATCGACTAGGATCAAAACATAGAAAGGCATTTGTTATGAAGAAATGAGAAAAGTATTAGGTTTACTATCGTTAAAAGAAAGGAGAAGAAGGGGTGACTTGATTAAAATGTTTAAAATATCATATTCAACTGAATATATTAGATTTAAGGAGCGTTTTAAATGTTACTTCCACATGTCCAGGAATCGCCACAATAAAAGGCTTCATCAAAAATTTACTAAAAAAATATGCAGGTTTTAAATTTAACAAATAGAGTGGTAGACGATTGGAATTTCTTACCACAAGGTGCAACTGATTCTGCAAACAAAAATACATTTAAAATAAAATAGACAAATATCTGAACTTTTTATACCCAACTATATTCACAAACTATTTTTATTAACAAAATCTTTTTTTTAAAGGCTGTTATAGTCAGCACTATGTAGTTTTGACTCACCAAGCTTAAATAGTTTGTACAGCATATTTTATATTATATATTTTATATTAAATAATTGTTAAAGAAACTGTAATAATCTTTTTTGAAAAATGTTAAAAAACTTTAGTTTTTTATGCAACAAAATCTAAAATTATAATACTTATATTATATTAAATTATAATAATTATCATAAATGATTACTATTTTTAAAATTTTTATAAATAATCTTAATTTTATTAAACATTTTCGCTTTCTCAAAAAAAGCGAAAATATATAATAAAGTTAAAAGTTTTTGCTTCTTTTGGACAGGTTGACATACTTTTAAAGAAATTTTTTTTGCATAATATTAGGGACTCGTTAAATATTCAAGTGTCGGTTGGAACCCCTAATAATATATTTTATTTATAAATTTTTCAAACCTAATGTTATTTTATTATATAAGTCAAATCTAGGGCTGTAACAAGAAAAACATTCAAAAAAAATTAATTTTCACCCCACCCAACTAAGTAATAAGTTTTTTTGAACCCAATTTATAAAGACTTGAAAGGTAAAAAACCGCAATTTTAACCAAACTTTTTTTCACAGAAGAGCTCTAAGTCACATAGACACAACTATTGGGTTAACAAATTTATGAGTACCGATTAAGCGAAAAAGAATAAAATAAAGATTCTCTCTCTTGTAACCTGAGGTACTAAATGATGATGTGTTTCATTAAAAGCGATTAGAACGGATGCTGTTATCAAGGGTGTGTTTAAAACAGACAAGAAATGTGCGTTGTTTGAATAAAATAATCCATGTTTTTTAACTCCTCGACTGGTGGGTCAATAAAATTTCCATTCTATTTAAAAATAAAAAAAAAACACGGACGTGGTATTCTAAACATATTGAAAAGCAAGTAAATAACAGAAAAAAACCCTATAAAGTCAAGTTAGACCCGTATTAGTGTCTTTAAACTCCTCTATTTACTAACCTAATCACAAGACTACATGCATTTTGTGATATCTGGATGTTGCGTTCTCTTTTTAAACAGTTTTTAAATAGAACACTTTGAATACTTATAAACTCTTATATACGAGGTTATGAGAAGTCCTATAAATTTTTATTTAAAGATTTTGTAGTTTATCCTTGTCTGTTAATTTCTATTCAAAGACCATATGCCATGGTCCGCAAAAACAAGTTCAGCTCACAAGAGAGCGTCATAAACCGCTTCAATGGAGAAAGAATAAATGAGTTTTCAGATAAACAGAAGTAAAAAAAAGGTAAAAGTAATCACAATAGAAAAATAGCAAAGAAAAAAGCAGATAAGGAATTTTAGCTTATAATTTGACATTTAATATTTCTAATTAGTTTTTATTTATTTCATTTAACTGTTTATATTTTTATTTTTATTGCCAACACTGCTTTTTATAAAACATTATGCAACAGCTCGTCAACTTCTTGTTTATCTAATTAATCAACTTTTGTAATTTACTTAGTCATTCTATTTTGAAAAATAAAAAACTAGGTGATTTAAGGGTCAACTTTCAAAGTCCAGCATATTTATGGTGGGCGTATTGTTTCTACTATTCTATAACATACATAAGAAACGTTTTTAAACTTGGTATTATTCTTATTTCTTGTGATTGGTTGTCTTCATAGTAAGTTGCAGTGCATTAGTAAGTTGCAGTGCAGTTGCATTATAAGCACCAAGTGGTCTAGGTTTATAGGGTACAATCAAGGCTTGGCTTTTTTAAAGATAAAGGTTGATGGTTTTGCACCTCATTTCTTAATCTAACTAGTGAGTAAGGTTTAAAAGTTTTTGATTAGCTTCAGGGTAAAGGAAAAATGACATGGTGTAACTTCTTGAAGCTACTCTATATTAAGTATAAGTAGGAACGATTTTTATAAAAACACTCTGTTGGTTGTTTAAATTAATTTTAATCCAATTTTCAAAAAGTTTGTTGCGATGTGTTAATAATAATATATATATATATATATATATATATATATATATATATATATATATATATATATATATATATATATATATATATATATATATATATATATATATATATATATAAAGCAGACGACAAACTTTATTTATTTATTTCAAAAGCTGTTATTTGCTTCTGCACTTTTTTTATTTGCATTGCTATATTTAAGAACTTGAGCAGTCTTATTTGAGTATTAAGCAGGATTAGGTGCTATTTATTTTTTTTCTGAAACCATTTCTAATGTCTTATTTGAAATTCTTGAAAATGAGTTTCAGGTAGTTTTATGTTTGCATATTTTATGCATAGTTTTTTTGTATATTTTTCATATAAAATTCAGAAGTTAAAATAAAGTTTTCAATGAAAGTTTCTCTTAAAAAAAACTGCTGTTCAGTTATTAATTATTAAGTTGGACTTTTCGAAATTACTTTTCGAATTACGAAAAATCTAGCTGTGTAAAAAACCATTTTACACAGCTAGATTTTTCGTAATTCGAAAAAGACATTTTTTTTTTTTTTTTTTACTAATATAAAGTTCCTTTGTTTTGAATTTTTAATGATTACTGAAAAAATTCTTTTTTTGTTTTAACGTAACTACGTATAAAAATGTAAATAAATTGATTATGTGTTAATACGTATGAGTACGTCTAAATACTTTTTCTATCTTTGTTTATACGTTGGAATACACAATTGTATATATGTATGGTTTATATTAGCTTATACGTTGTAATACACAATTGTATATATGTAGTATTTATAAACAACATATTTATACACAAAGTGTAACCAGAGCTGAAGCTTTGTACATAAGAAATTATTTTTTTAGTCCTAGGGGTTTAATGTTGCTATAATTCTGCTAAAACAACCATTAAATTTTGAAACTCAAATTTATTGCGTAAACACACTTTTCAATGAAAAACATCTATTATTTTTCAAAACAATATGTATGTATGATGATAAGCACTTTTCTCAAGTACACTCGACTAGAAATTGCTTAATCTTTGACGAAACTATATTTAGAGCGTTTATTAAATTCAAATATGGCGACCAAAAAACAAAAATGTTTGCAATTAAAAAAGAAATAAAAAAAGAGGAGTTAAATAAAGTTTTTTTTTATAAAAGAATAATTTAGTTGATCTTTTATACATTTCCCGTAAATAATGTGTCGTAAATGTGTCCTTTGTGTTATCAAACGTCGTAAATTATAGAAAGTCCCTGTGGTGTCAAAATGAGATTAAGGGTTGGTTGTTTAGCCGATAAAGGTTTTTATTTGAGTAATGGGACGCATTAATATCTGTGATTATTGCTTATAAAAAAAATGTAAAAGCGATTAAATAGACAAATGCAGTTATTTGATGAGTAAAATTAACACATAATTTGAATATATACTAAATTTGAAAGTAATGAAAAAATTTGGAGCTAATAATGTGGCAAAATAATTAGAAATTGTCACCATCTTTATTTGGGCGAATAATGGAATTTTTTTGTTTTCGTTTTTTGCCTTTAAAATAAGAGTTATTCTTTTATTACGGTAAAAAACTAAAAAGCGTAGATAGTATTTGTGCAAACCCTCTGATGATGCATGTGTACTGAAGCTAATAATGCTGACTATTTCAACATGATGTCATCGATAATGTATATGAATACACTAATTTAAATTTTTACTTATTTAAATCTACTGCAATGTAATTCCAAAAATTTAGTTTTATTGATTTAAACTTTTTATTTTATTTCCATCATTTTTATTTCATTTACCCCATTTTCTAATCTTTTTTTGTATTTCTGTACTATATATCCTAAAATTTACAAATTGAAAGTTTCTGCATTTCCATATATTTTCATTTCATGATATATTTTCATTTCATGAATAAGCATTTAAAAAAAAATTTAAGCTTAAATAGAAATGTTAATCTGGTGTTTCATATTTTAAAACCAATAAAGAACGTAAAATAACAAAGAACTAAAAACAAGGGGGATACTTTTTTTTAAATAATACTTTTCAACCTTTGGAAAAATATATTTATAAAAAAGAAAATAACTTTTTTAAAACTTTTAAACATAGCCAACTTTTTTTAGAAAGTCTAGTAACTTAACAGTATATGCGTGCACGGTATATATACCGTTGTGCTAACTGGTGCGGCTTAGTTTGTCTAAATATTTGAGTTGTATGACCACGTATAAAAGCCATGTATTTTAAAATAACACTATTTAGTTCAATTCAAAAATAAAATATTGAAAAATGAACTCGTGCACGATAAATAAACGTGAGCAGTTGCGCATATGACAAAGAAAAAAGTCACAAATAACAACAAATAATAAGATATTAGAACCTAATAAAATTGTTATTATATGAGAATTTTATTAGATATTAGAACCTAATAAAAACAATTAATATTAAAATGATTGGCAATTATTTAAAATTTTACGGCGTCATCAAAATATGAAAATGTAATACATTTTCAAAGATTTGCTTGTTTGAATATTGCCGATATTTTCATTCTCGTAGATTTTTTTTCAGATCTTCCCTTAAAAATGCGACATAGATCGTATTCTGGTCCGAACATCAATGCATTCCAATTTGCCAATGGGCTATTGTCATTATTCATTGACATTGCGCTATACCTTTTATTATAAATATTTTTCATGTTTGTTTGTGTCACAAATGGTAAATTAATTTGCGATACCGGTGCCGAGTTTGTTTGTGATAACGGTATCGTGTTAGTTTGCTGTGCCGATGTCGATTTTGTTTGCGGTATTGCAATTGAATTTGTTTTTAATATAACCGTAGATATCGATGGAGAAATTGTTTGTGAGTTTGTTTTTTGCACTGAATCAGGAATATTTTCCTGATTAGCTTTTGCATCTTTCGTAAGATTTGTTTCTGTAATGTTGTTATTTAAAATTAGTTTTGACGAATTTGAGTCTAATGAGTCTGTGTCTGATATCAGTTGATCTTTCTCATTATCTCTATTTTCAAATACGTTTTGGTTTACGCCGAGTTTTCGAATTGGTTTTGCTAATCTTTCTCGTTTAATTGAAGATCGAAATCTCTCTTTTTTAGATTTTTCAATTTCTTTAGGATCGTCTGTCTTGGGCCCGTCTTGTGAGTCAGGTCCATTTGCCATTGCAAAAGCTAAATCGTTCATGGCAAAGTTTTCTAACAAAAGATAACCCAGTGAATTTTTCTTAAATCCATCGGTTTTGGAGGATTTTCGACTTTTTTTTAAATATGTATTGCTATTGTCTTGGGAAATTTTTTTATTCTGTTGATTTAAAACGGATTTGGAATTATTTTTAAAGTCGTCAACATTACGAGTTTTGTTTATATTTTGGGGCACTGGATTTATAGGTTTATTTGTAGTACTAAAAAAGGCTTCTACAATCATTGCTCTTATTGGTCCGTACGTTGATTCGTAGTTGTCAGCAGCTGACATTTCCCAGAAACCTGCGTGATAGAGTTTAGCAAGCGATTTTCCTTCATCAGAAGTAACTACTCGTAAATGATCTAAATCGTTTTTGTTAGAAATCAAAGCATAGCATAGCATGTTTTTACCTTCGTTACAGTCCTTAGATAAATGCGAATCAATTAATTTAAGAATGTCTTCAGCTAACATAAAAGAGAGACGATCGTCTATCGAATAGACAACGGCTATACATGTGGCCCACGAAATATGAGAAAGCACATCTACCTTTTATGAACAAAATAAGTAATTTAAATAACAAAAAAAGTATTTTATAGGCATTAATATTAATTAATATTGGTTAAATTGGCAATTTACTATAATAAAAAGTATTTATTTAAGCAAAGTAAAAAATTAAAAAAATCTTAATAAAGGATTATAAACTTACCTCATGGGCCGTGTCTTTTAATTCGTAAGTAATATGGTCATCTCCAAAGAATATTTCTCTTACGTAGTTATTTTCAACGCCTGGCTGATATTCGCTAATGTAACGTCGAGTCAAAAATCTTACACTGATTGCTAAATAAAGTTTTCGAAGTTGTAATATTAGTTTTATAACATTTATATAAGCATTATTAATAATAATATTTAAATTTTTAAACAATTGAAGTAATTCACGAGACTCATTGATTTTAATGAATTGCACAACTTTGAATACAAGCAAACGCATTTTAAACCTTGAAATAATGTGTGATTCAGAGCTTTTGTTTAAGAATTAAGTAAAATATAAATTAACATAAAAGAATTGGAATCCAAATAAAAAATTATTTTTTCAGTTAATCTTAATTACAATTTAATTCGAAAGCAAAAAATGTTAAACATGTTAATTATGTTAAACATGTTAATTTTTTTAAATAAAAAAGATTACTTTCATAATCAAGATGAAATTAAAATGATGCCGTTTTGTCCGAGTTTCGTATGTGTTTATAAACAAAATGAAATATTGAATATATTGATTTTGATTTTTTTTCTTTAAATTTTATAAACAATATTGGTATAAAAATATATAATAAAATACAGTAATAATTTCATAAAAAGTGAAACAAACATCTTTAGTACTTATTTATATTAGCATATTTTGACCGGTCTGGGGCCGTACTATCATCAATATCATCGGCTGGCTGGAGCCGTATTATCATCTCTCCATTAAACTTAACAGAACGTTAGTCAATTTTTTTTTTTTTCTTCCTTATTAGTTTTCCTTAAATGCATTTAAATAAATTTTTTAACATTTTTTAACTAAAAAAAGTTTGCAGAATAAAGCTTTGCTAAATCTAAAGGAGAGACCTTTATGCTGCGTAATTTTTGTAACGTAAATATATTGTATATTTTAAAACAATAAGTTAAAACAATGAGTAATTAGCAACAATACACAAGTTTTGATATTTTATTTTAAGGAGCCTCAGCACCTCAGTAACAGCCTTAAGACTAAAAACCTCCTAAATGTTCTAGGTTTTTTTAAACGTATATTTAGCCTGAACTTTTTCGTTTTTGAACATAACGACGCATTAAAAATAATGTACTACAAAACTTGTTCTTGCGAATCTTACTGGAATCACAAACATCGCCGACACAATTAATACTACTAAGAAACAGATTACAAATTTCTATGAAATCTCAAAGCTATAAATAAATTTGTTAAAGCAAACCTGACTTTCCGACTTTTGGTGCGCCAACAATAGCAAACCGAACTACCGGCTCCGAAACAATTTTTGATACTATCTCTTCTTTTGACATTTTTTCCTAAAAGTGTAATTTAAAGTAGGCATCAAATCTAAAAATTCAAATTTTTATTGTTTTTCTTGCAAATAAAAAATGATTTGTTTATATTGATTTAAATTTGTATTATTTAGCAATAAATACCGTAAAGTTACAAACACGTTTAACCTAGTAAAAGTATTTAATCTTGTTAAAAATTTAATAAAAGATAGTCGTGTATTTAATTACTTTTCAGCATGGCGTCACTAAATTATATTTATATATATATATATATATATATATATATATATATATATATATATATATATATATATATATATATATATATATATATATATATATATATATATATATGTTACAAATTTTTTATTATATTCAAGTTCTTTTGTCACACTTTCATCAAAGTATACTTTGAATTTGACAAATCTGTTGCTAATTTTACAAAATGCGCTTTGTTTTTTTGGCTCTTTTAACTTAAATTAGTTTGAAACTTTTCTATAAGAAGTTTCAAAACGTTTCTAAAATCTGCAGATAATAATTTATGAAACTCCAAATGCTTTGATTTTAAATACAAAGATTTGAATGCGTCGGGTAAACTATAAAGTTTGTTTCGAATTCGAAAATGAATGAAATACTAAGTTTAATCCAAATACTACAAAGTTTCATTTTCAAAGTTTTCAATTTTCAAATGCTACAAAGTTCCATTTTAAACTGATATCAGATTCACAAATAAAAACTTTACAAAGATACTTTGAACGTGTTAATGCATTTGCAACCATCACTAACAGACTATTTTTTTACTAAGTGTATATATATATATATATATATATATATATATATATATATATATATATATATATATATATATATATGTATATATATATATATATATATATATATATATATATATATATATATATATATATATATATATATATAAAATATAAAATTGTATATAGCACTTCCGAGATTTCGTACTCTTGTTGTACAAATTTTTGCATTTGTTAACAAAAGTGTTGTCATAATGTCAACAACTTTATTAATAAAATATTTCAAGATTTTCGCTGTGTGAAGTTTGCAACAATAATTAATATATTTGAAGTGTTTAAAATATATACAAAAGATATACAAAACTAGTATTGAATTTTTAGAGAAAGTAAATAAAACACTTGATAGTGTGTTTAGTTATCTCCACTTCATGTTGCTATGCAATATTTGGTTTTTCAATGTTATACACAAAAATGTTCATTGGACAAAATTTTTATGGTTTTGAAAAGTTAGTCCTCTATGCATTTTTATTACTTTTGTATATTTATTTTCAAGTATTATTATCTATTTATTTTTATCTTTATTTATCTTTTTATCAATTTTTATTTTGTTTTTTCTGATTTATCTTATTTATGTATTTGGTAAAATTTCTTATTTATTTGGTAACTAATTTAAATCCCAACCTGACGGCTAAAATATTAAGGAATAGATAAAATTATGCAGAAATCAAAAGCTTTTAGAATTAAAAATAAAAGAAGTAACAATTATGATAAGCTATATAACTATATAATAAATATAAATCAACTAAATAAATATTTTATAAGCATTAATAAATTCTACAAAAAGTTTTTTTTAATATTTTATGTAAATAATAATGTATGTAAATAAAAAACACGTTAATGTAGCATTTAGTCCAAAAAAAATGTCCCAGTGGGACAGAGAATAGTAAACAATAGTGTTCGCTATTGCAAAGTAAAAGAGAATAGTAAATTTTACGTATAACGCAGTAAGTAATAAAAAAATTAAGTAAGTACATTAGACAGATTTATTTACGCAAACGTGTGAGAAACCAAAAACATATCGAGCTAGAGACTAAATCTGTGAATGTTTTCAAAAAGTCTGGAATTTAATTTTTATTGGGTTTTACTATTCAGTAGAAGAAAGCCTCAACTTTCATTAAATTACTGTTCTGTAAGCAAATAGTAGGTATTTAAAAACATTGTAGAAAACATATACATCGTAAACATGCTACATAGTAGAATTTTTGTGAAAGATTGTTTTCAAATAATAATCAGAAAAAAACTTATTTAAAATCTTTATTCGCATCATACTTTTTCCCACTATATGATTCACCTTATTTCAACTCCGCTCCATTTCAACACATAATCGAAAAAGTCAAACGTCAATTTTGATCAGAAAATTCATTTTCTGTGATAACTAATCCAAGTTATCAAATGAAATGCAAAATAAAGAAATTTTTAATATAAAGTATTTTTTTTAAAAACTTTATTGTAAAATAAAATTGTTTACATTTTAACTGTACACCAATCAACTACAGATTGTATATAAAAATTATTGAAATTCGTTATAAAATGTAAAAACAAAAAATAGCTCACAATTCAAACGACTTGAATTAAATTAAAACCCATCTTGGTCAATCCTAAAAAATTCTTGTTTTTAATGAACAAAATATGATTCGAATACACGTTATTTTGTCAACTGAAACGTAAGAAAGGGCTGCTTATCATATTCTAGTGAACTTTTTATTACACATTCTAAACCCAAGAATACTTACTTACCATTAAAGCGTAATCGTTTATGCTTTGATTACTCTTTGTTCTGAAGTGGTATTAAATATTAAAGAAGTTTTTTGAAAAAAATATGTATTTATTTATTTTGCGATCAAAATACAAACAATCCATTAAAATTCTTCTATTCAATTTTCTTCAATTCTAAAATTTTTTCTAAAATTCTTTAGACATTTCAAGTCTGAAAAGTTTTTTATACTCCTGCTTTAATCAAGGCTGTTTGATAATGAGTTGTAAAAAGTTATATTTTTTAATCAAGTTAAAGTTAGCAAATCAGTTTTTATTGATTTGTTGAATGTGTTTAATGAATTACGGCAATTGAACAATAAGAAAAATAAATACGCAAAGAAAAAGTACAAAAACAGAATGCTAATCAGCTTTTTTTGAGGAAAAAAAAAAGAAAAAGTAAAACGATTTTGAAAAAAGATTGCACTTGAATCATTTTAATATTGAATTAATCCAAATTTTATAGGTGGAGAAGTTAAATAAACTAAAATACAGAACCAATTCAGACATTACAATTAAAAAGCTTAATTGTGCTAAAATACAGACCCAACTCAGATATTACAATTAGAGAATTTGCTAAAAACAAAACTATACAAAGCAATCAACAGACTGAATACTGAAACGGATGTTACTGCTAAGATACTAACTAATGTGTGTAACATAATATACAAGATAATGTACAAGACAGTTCCTACTGATTTTATAGAAGTCTAGTAGAACCTCACTTACAAAAAAAGTAATCTTATAAATGTGCTAACTGAAAATAATTTTATTACTTTCAATTAAAAAAAATACGACTACTAAAACTTTACAAAAAACAAATATTTCAGTTTAAAAAAATAAAAGCATGGCAAAACACCACCCTAACCATTGTATAGAGCATCTATGGATTATAATTATTTCATAGAGCTCCTACGGATCATAATCATATACTAATTAAATGATTATGTCCCGTTACTAAAATAATTTAAAATTTCGTTACATTTTTTCATAAATTTTGTTATAATATATCAAAACTTTTCAATTTTGACAAGTTTATTATAGTTTATTTCTGATATTATAGCTTATCTAAGCAGCGCTTTTTTTAAGCGCTTCACAGTGACTCATATATAGCGCTGCAGGTTCTTCATAATTTAATTGTTTCAATTATATTTAATAATTTTTAATTTTGTATTATTAATTAGGGTTAAAATCCAGTTTAATTTTAATCCTTGTTGAACGTTAGAGTTTGATTATTTGCACTATTTTTAAAATAATATTCAAAGCACAAGCCGTAGATTTGGGTTACTTATCCCGGCAGGGTTACTTTTAAAGTAGAAGGAAAAAGCATAACATGTTCTATCATTTAACAAGCTATTATTAAACAACCTTGTAGTTAATATTCACAGTTTATAATAGCATTGTTGCTATAGACAACTTTTGATGTGTTTTCTACGGATTACTTTTAACAATGTTATGATAATTAATTAAATTAGTTTGCATTGTCGAAAACGCATGCTGATTCACCAAACCTAAAACAGCGCACGACACCCAAGTTTACAAAAATAAAAAATTTCACATAAGAACTTTATCTATTTTATGCTCAAAATTTTTTGTTTTTCTTCTTCTTTTTTTTAATTGTTTATCGTATATTTAAAAAAAAAAACTAATCATATTTTAACTTATATTTAAAATGTTTAGAGCTAAAATCACCAGAAATAACTGTGTATTTATTTGTAAGCATAAATGGTTCAAAACTATCATGTTAGATGCTATCCAAGCCATTATGTAGTTGGGTGTTTTAAATATCATTAATTAGTTAAAGTAACTATCAAGTTAGGTGCTATGCAAGCCATGATATAGTTGGGTGTTTTAAATATTAATGATTACTTACACTGAAATGTATGTATGCATATAAATTATATGTATAAATATAATTCACTTTAAATATTAACTATACTGTTGTTTGACATCAGTGGCAGTTAAACTTTCATTTGGTTGCATAAAAAACTCTAGTTGTGTTGTTAAATATAGTAAATGTCATAAAATCATTTATCATAACTAACAACATAACTAAAGAATTTTTTTAACTCTTAAATTTAAAAAAATCTCAATTTAAAACAAAATCAATCACTTATCCTCATTGCTAACCAAATTTTAGATGAATATGAAGGAGCAACAAAAACCTTTATGCTTTAGCTCCTCCACTCAAATTTACTTTAACCTCCTATCAATTTGAAGAGATCGTACACTTTATATAGCCAAAATTTCTGAACTTTAACCTAACTTGAACTCATGTTTGGAATTTGTACCACGCCAACAATAGCCAAGCACCAAAAAAAGTATTTTGTAAACGCCAACAATAGTCAATCACCAAAAAATAATATTTTAAAGAAAGATATTTGTTAAAGAATTCTATATTACGAACATTAAGTGAGTATTTTTTTAATTAATCAATATTTAACAAAAAGAACTAAAATATATCTATAACATTTTTTTCTCAATTTATATTTATAAATAATATATTTAATTGATATATTTTTCGATAAACCTTTTTAAATTCTGTTATTATTTTAGTTTTATAAACGTTAAAAAATCAAATTTTTGGTGAAGTAATCTGTTCCTAAATAGAACGCTAAAACTTATATCTAAAGTTATGAAAAGATGAAATAACAGTTTAAGATGAAATAACCAAGTTTTCGTTATAAAAACTCAAGTCGAATCTTGACTTAATTGTCCGTAATGTAAATTTACAAACAAATTTTTTTGCCTAAAATCGTAGTCTTCATTCTTCAAGTTTTTTAAGAAGAGTTCAACTTGTTTCATCCTCAATCATAAAAATATATGTTTTACATAAATCTATGGTTTAATAACTTCATCTAAAGTACGGAATATAATAATCAATAATGACATTAAAACGTATGCAGCTATAAAGGACTTCAAATCGAAACTAAAAGAAACAACATCAGATTAAAACAATATGGAGGACTTCTTCTAGAGCTATATTTATTTAGCGGCCATCAAAATATCAAGTAATTTTCATTTTTTTTAGTTTTCATTTTTCTTTAAAAAATTCTTTTAAAATAAAAGGAATCAAAATAAAAAGAAAAGCATTTTTAAAGAAATTGAATTTCTTTAAAAATTCTTTTCCTTTTATTTTGATCTTAATGTATGTAAAAAATAAATTTCTTAAATTTTTAAAATTCCTAATATTATATTTCTTTATTCTATATTCTTAATCATAAAAATTTTAAATTATATTCTACATACTTTTGAAATTTTGTTAGTTTTCTTTTTTTTATATATATATATAATATACTTACTTTGTTTTTCTTGTTGTTTAATTATTGTTCAAAATAAATTTTTGATATTATTTTTACCTCGTTTTTTTTTTCAATTTTTTATGCATGATGCTTAAGGTATACATGTGTAGTTTTATATTTATATTTTGAAATAGTAGTAGTAGTAGTAGTAGTAGTAGTAGTAGTAGTAGTAGTAGTAGTAGTAGTAGTAGTAGTAGTAGTAGTAGTAGTAGTAGTAGTAGTAGTAGTAGTAGATGCTGTAGCCGCCCGAAGACGACGAGTGTGTGTATTAATAACACACTTAGACAGCCGTGTCAGTATTAATTTTATTTAAAAGGAGCCAATTGTCTAATTGTGCTTTAAAACTGTTTACTGATTTTGCATTAACTACATCTTTAGGTAGTTTATTCCATGGTTTTGTTATTCTGTTAGTAAAGAATGAGTGTCTTAAGTTGCACTTTGTTTTTTCGCGTTCAAACCTGACACCGTTTCCTCTAGATTGAAAATCATTAGGCTTGAAACCGTTTAAAAAGTCCACATTTTCAATCTTATTTAATAACTTATAAGTCTGGATCAAATCTCCACGAAGTCTGCGTTCACATAATGGGCTGAGGCCAAGAATCTCCAGTCTTTCCTCGTATTTCATTTTTGCCAGAGTCGGATTGAGTCTCGTAGCCCTGTGTTGAACTTTCTCGAGCAGTTCTATTTCTCCTTTAAGCTGAGGGGACCACACTGGAACCGCGAATTCGATTATTGGGCGAACAAACGTCACGTATAAGACTTTAAGAGTCTGCACATCCAGTTTCACAAATGTGTTTTTAATCATTCCCAGCATTTTATTTGCCTTCGAGCTGCAAGATATAATTTGCTGTCTCCATTTCATGTTTGCTGAGAATAATACGCCTAGATCTTTTTGAATAGTAGTTTGTCCTAGGACAACATTATCCATAGAATAATCGTGTTTTGGATTGTTACTTCCATAATGTATTATTTCGCATTTTTCTTTATTGAATTTCACTAACCATTCTTTAGACCAGTCCCAAGCACTGTTTATATCTTGTTGAAGACTGTTTATATTCTCTATTGAGTTCACATCGATCATTATTTTGGTGTCATCTGCAATAGAGCTTGGCTACATTTTGTATTCTATCCGGCAGGTCATTTATGAACAAAACAAACAATATCGGGCCAATTACCGATCCCTGCGGAACTCCGCTGTAGATATCGCGCCAGCTCGAAACAGTATCACCGTTGACTACGCGTTGCTTTCTATCTTTTAAAAATTCCTCTAACCACTTTAGCAGCTTTCCTGTAATTCCATACGCTTTTAATTTTAAAACGAGTCTTTTGTGCGGCACTGTGTCGAAAGCTTTCGCAAAGTCTAAATAAACCACATCTACCGGACGATTCAGTGCGATATTTTCTCTTAAATAATCCACAGTTTCCATGAGATTTGTCGTGCATGATCTAGATTTAACAAATCCATGTTGACACTTCGATAAAAATTTATTGTTCGTAAAATGTGCCAAAAGTGAGTCTTTTATTATGCTCTCCAGAATTTTACACGGCACAGAAGTCAGTGATGCTGGTCGATAATTATTCGCTTCTAGCTTACTGCCTTTGTTCTTAAAGATTGGGGTAATGTTCGCAAATTTCCATTGCTTAGGTAGTTCGCTCTTATCAATCGAAGACATAAATATCAATGTGATTGGCAATGCTAGTCCTTCAGCGCAATTTTTTAAAATGATAGTACTCAATTGATCAACTCCACATGATTTCTCAATGAATAATTTGAATAATCTTGTTACTACGTTTCTGTAATTAATTGCACTCTCGTCAAAATCTAAATATTTACCACCACATCTCGATCCGAATTCTGGTAATGCTCGGTCGCCCTCTCTAGTGAAAGAGTTTTGAAAATTTTCGTTTAAAATTTCAACAATCTCACTAGTCGTATTTGTAACATTTCCTTCGGCGTTTTTTATCGCTTTAATTGAGCTCTTTACATTTTGTTGATCGTTCACATATTTAAATAGTATCTTCTTGTTTCTAATCGATTTGTAGACCAGTTCGCGTTCGTATTTTTTTCTGGCTTTTCTCGTTTCAATTTTAACTGTTTTACACAATGCTTTGTATTCGTTTACCATATTTTTGTTTTTCCAATTTGTGCAACAGTTTAAATGTCTCATTCGTCTTTTGTTCTTCACAAGTTCTTTTATTTCATTGTCAATCCAAAAAATTCTTTTACGAGTCCTGTTTTTCGAGCTGTGACACGGTATATATTTTTGACAAGCTTCGTTAACATAAAAAATGAGCGTGTCGTACATCTCCTGGGCATTAATTGCATCAAAAATTTTTACCCAGTCTGTATTTGTAAAAAAATTGTTCATTCCTGCGAAGTCAGCTTTTTTTAAAATATATTTCCGATTGCTTGCTACAGTTTTTGTCTCATGGTGATTGAGTGCATATTTAAAGCAAATTACAAGATGTCCTTTGCTTATATTCCCTAATACCGCATTTGTCTCAACTTGAAATAATCTTTGTTCGTTTACTGTGAACAGTAAATCCAATGTATTCTCGTACGTTGATTTGTTTAGTTGAAAAGTAGGTATCGCGACGTGCTGAATTAGAAATTCGTCGTTTATTATTTCCGAGAAATGATGTTCTATCGAGTGTTCACTGGAATTTATTGCATGAACTGCTCCATCTAACCATTCAATTTTCGGAAAATTAAAGTCACCCATTATTAAAAGATCTTTAAAACCCCGTTTGTCCACATATTCTTTTGCAGTTCTGAAAACATTTCTGAACAGTTCCATATCTACCACATCGTTTGGTCGGTATATGCATCCTACCAAATATTTGTCGTTCCCAAAAACTAGTACAGTCCAGATTTGTTCTAAGTCAGTCGTCAATAGCCATTTTTCATTTACTTCATAAGACGTTATTTCGCTATTCACGTAAATACAAACTCCTCCGCCCACGCGGCCATCATTTCTGTCGCTACGATATAAGCAAAAATTTTCCACACACGTAATTGAAGTTTCACTAAACCATGTTTCCGTTACTCCGATTATGTTTGGTTCATTCAGGTGACACAATACTTTAAATTCCTCAAACTTGTTGTTTAGTGAAGTGGCGTTCAAATATTTACAGGATAAATACGATAAATTTTCGCTTTTTTTCGCTTTCATTTTTGTTTCTCTATAGTTGTTTTTTAAATCGCACAATCTCGTTTCCACGAATCGCATATCGAAAGGGCGAGTTGGCGTCAAGCTTCGAATTTAAGTCGTTTCGTTTCTTCCTCAACTCAAAGTCCTGTAGTCTCTCGGCCTTTGTCAAGTCTGGGCATATATAGACTTCTTTAAAATCTTGCTTTTCTCTTAGCTTTTTTGACACGAGTAAGAAAGGATTTCTTTCGACTTCGGATAACTCGAGTAGAATCGGGCCTGGTTTGGCAGCGTTTTTTGATTTGAATCTCCTTAAATGTATCGGTTTAACATTTTCTTTTTCTATTGTTTTTAGTAAGTCCTCAATTGCTTTCTTGTCTTCTATAATATATATTATCTGTGAAATATATATTATCTGTGGATTATTTGGAATTTAGCGGTAAAACAATCATATGTCTTCTTCTTGTTCCGGTGACGCGAAATGAAGTAACTCCCCGAAAAGTTAACTCCCAGTTAAAATATTTTAACTCCCCGGTTAATCCATTTCGAAATAAATTAACCCCGGGAGTTAAATTGTTCTAAAATATGGCGAAATGGATTAACCGGGGGCTTAAACATTTGTAATCCCGATCGTAATAAGTTAACCCTTTTTAATACGCGTTTTAAATTAGTTAGCTAATAATAAGTGCTACGAAATTGCGAATGTTTATTTTAATGTATTTTTTAAATATATAGCTTCAGTTAGCGTTTAATAAAATTGTTTTGTAACTGTTCATTTTTGACAAGTTTGTATATTGTTGTGATAATATTGCACGAACTTCAGTGAACCTTTCTCTTTTGCTAATAATAATGTTTGAAATTATAGAGTTTATATAGCTAACTAGTTAGCTATCTAAACTATATATATATATATATATATATATATATATATATATATATATATATATATATATATATATATATATATATATATATATATATATATATATATATATATATATATATATATATATATACGTAGAAATACGCGTTTTACGGAACCGATATTTGTGCTAAAATTTTGTGCCACGTTTTTTGAAGTTTGCTTTTCGCAATTGAGGGAGAAATGTATTTTGAGGTTTTTTATATAGAGTTATATATTAGTATAGATATTTTTTAAAAACTAGAGTAATTAAACTTTATAAATTTGTACCTTTTGTTTACAATAAAAGCTTTTTAAAGTAGATTTTTAAATGACAAAAACTTTATACTTTGTGCATTTAGTAAATGTTGAAGAAATGCTAGTTTTTTTTGCAATACTATTCTCGATGTTAAGTTTACATAATTTCTTTCCACATGCCAAATTTCATTGATTTATTTCATGCAGCACATACTCTATTTTGTGCAGCACTTTCGGTACTTAAATTTTGATTTTCCGCATTTATTTTGAGACATGGGGAGGGGGAGGGGCGGATGAAGAGGAACTTCAATCTGCTTTTAAAATTATAATAATTGGTTCAGATTTAACTAAAAAGAAAAATGAATAAAAATGAAAAAATAAAATTTTTTGTGGTAATCAAACGTTCTCCTCAATAATCCTCTTATGGCAATCAAAGTAGTGGGAAAATCATTTTAATAAATGATATTACCACTACTTTTTGTTGAATGGTAGTTTATTTGAATCATATTAAGTATGCTTCATATAAATGATTTAGCTAACTTCAATTTTTATAAGTTTTTATGCTAAGTATTGAGACAGTTCAATTATGAAACTCTAATATTTTTGATGACAGTTTAACAGATAAAGTTCTTAAAATTAATAAAGAAGTATAATTAACTTTATTATTAGCACATCGTTTATTTAACTTAATAAAAGTTAATATTACTACAGATATATGACAGAAGGCCCTGTTAAAATGATCAAAAAAAGTTACAATGCTTATCTATTATTCAGTTATGACTTTGGTTTCATTTATTTTAACTTGAAAAGTTTATTTGATTCATTTCTTCATAATTGTATTTAAAAAAAAAAAAAAATTTTCATTATGTATTTTCATTTCTTTTATAGTTTGCTATTAATTTATAATTTTTCAATTAAAACAGGTAATTTGCAATTTTTAATAGTTCTTGAACCAATTTTTGTTTAACTTTTTTTTTAATATGCAGTTAATAAGATTAAAATTGGTTTTACCGAAATTGAAAACATTAGCATTGTACTTAGCATTGGTTGTAGAAGGTATTTATGCTATTGTTTGCACTTACTTTTTCTTTCATCCATTTATATTTTCTTATTATAGTATTTCTCATATTGCATAGTATTTACCCAATTGGTTAAGTTGGTATAATTTTATAGATAATATGGGCCCAAAAAGAAATTTACATATATTTGGTGGCAAGTTTAAAAAGTTTTTGTTTGCTAACTTTACATTACCTTGCGAAACAAACAATCAGTGTAGGGTAGGACATATACTTTTTTGTTTTACTTTAAACAGTGAGTTGTTTATTGAAACTGTCAAACAAGTCAAAGAGTATTTTGGCTTCAGCATTAGCAAAAATGATATTCAGACATATCCTTGTTAATAAAGCAAAGAAATGGGTTTACAACTTTAAAAGAGACTCTAAACATTTTATTACATTTTGCAATGAGACCTATGCATTCCAAAAACCACTATTGACCAATTCATTGCGAGCTAACTCTAATAGTAAACCTTGTATCAATTTCTTCAGTTGTGTCATCATTGGAAAACTTTACTATGTTATCTATAATAAATAGTGAATCTTTATGTTCACAAGGTCAAATTATAAATTTACAAAGTAGGCACAGTTCAAAAGAAAAATTAACTCCAAAGAAAATAAAATTAAAGAACAGGTTGTCTCATTTGTCTTCAAAGTTAGCTAGCTCTTCTAAAGAATACCAAAATAAGATAGCTTTATTAAAAGCTAAAATAAAGAGCACGCCATATCAATCGAAAGTTTTAAGGCAAAGTGTTAAAAGAAAAGAAGATGTTATAAAAGCTTTAAGAGCAGAAGTTAGAAACTTGAAACAAAAGTTACAAACATATTATTACAGTAGACGTACTCGCAACCTTATAACTACAAGAAAGGCAAAAAAAGTTAAAGAAAAAGAAAAGTTAAGATAAATGAATCTCAAACATAATAATGTCATAAGGGAAAACAAAATGGCATTATCTAGATTAGAAAATGATGTGATCCAGAAGGAGGAGGACAATATTGCACTTTCAGATACACCAGAAGATAATAAGGCTCATGCATTACAAACAAGAATGATAATTTACAGCATGTTGTTGTCTAATGTCCCAAAATGTAACATTCCATTCTTATTGCAGAAAGATGCACATTATTTAGGTGTTAAATTTTTACATATTCCTCAACGTATTACAGTTGAGCAAATGGCTCGAGAACTAGGCAGTATATCTGAATTGCAAGCAGCAGAATGGGCTTTCAATAATAATAATTTAACTCTTGGGTATGATGCAACAACGCAAGAGGATATCCATAACAACAGTATTCACCTGACTGCAAAGAATAAATGTCAAGTCATTGCTCTTGACCAATTACCTGGAGGTACATCTGATGATTACCAAAATCATATATGTAATGCAGTGGATCATATGGCTTTAGTTTATTCAGGTTATTTCTCACTTTCCTTCAACGAATGTCGTAAGTCTATTATTTCAAATATATCAAACACAATTACACACAGAGTTGCAGCAAATCATCTTACCATTACCAAAGTTTGTGCAACCTGGGGTAAGAATTTAAATGAGCTGAACTGCCATTTGCACCCGCTTGATACAATTGCTACTTCATGTCGTTCAGTATTACAGTCTTTGGAAAAGGAAAGTTGCCTATTATTTAGACATGACTGTTTGGCAGTTAAAATTGTTTTGGCAATGAACAAAATGAGGTTTAAAGGTAACAAAGGTGATCCGGCAGGATTCGTAAATTTTTTAGACAATAACAAATTGCAACAAGGTACAATTCCAAGATATCGTGGCAATAGTCTTTATATACTCTTCCGTACTTGTTTCATCTTTATGAAACACTACAATGCTTTTAAGCAATTTCTGACCACATTTTTTGGAACAGTAAAGTGTGGCATTTTACAAACAGTTCTGCGATCAGCATTTTGTAATACAACTGCCATAAAAAAAATGTGTGTGCTAGGAATATTTGGAAAACTTTTTACTGGACCCTGGATAAAAAAATTTTATGTGTTGCTGAAAAAGCAAGTTTTGGATCATATTGCAGGTATCCAATATGATCAAGGTAGTTAAAAATGTTTTGCAAAAAATTAAAAATCGCAAATCTAATCCAGGTGCACTAATAAACAGTAAAAAGGATTTTTTCGAAAATTCCCTTAAATCAAATGTTTTAGAACCTGTCAAAAATTTATGCTCCATCGATGAGCAAATTATCAACATGATTTTGGCTTGTCTTATTGCGGTGGAAGATGTTTTGAACCGTCAATATGAGCGATATTTCTCACTTTCTATTACAGAGACACTTAAGGAGGAGACAGCTAGTGCAAGGCTTTACAATATAGATAGTGAAGAGTTAATGGGTATGTTTAGTGAAGCTAAAAGAAGATCTCCAAATGCAACAGTTTGCTATATATCTTGCAAAATAAGATCAAAAAAGAATAGAACTATAGATTACCTAGATTGTCTTGACCAAATATCTAGGTAAAATATAGTTAAGTGGTCAATGCAAGCAGCTCGTAAAAAAAGAATAAATAATTGACTGAAACACACTGCATTACGAGCAGAGATTTCAAAAAGACGGACATGCAAAAGACAAAAAATGGATGAAAAAGAAAAAAGAAAGCTGGAGCGAGAGCTGCGTGTTCTATCTTTTAATGATATGAAAAATTTATATAAGCACTTATTTATTAAACAACTTGATGATTTATATGATGTAATGTATGAAAGAATTGTTGGGAGAGAATTCTGTCATGAATGGTTTGATACAGATAATAACAAATCTGTCATGTATGATGGGCGAGTAGAAAAAGTAAATAAGAGAAAAGGAGACAGATCTTGTACAATTTCTTACTGGAAAAAGGATAAATCTGATTCAGAAGCTGTTGACCATCTCATAAAAAAAATCCAGCTTGCTTCTGATGTTATTGCAGGAGAGTTGATTTTTTCATAATTTTGCTGTTTTATTATATGGTTTCATGATATTTATGTAATAGTAAAAACCAATATTATTATTACTTATGTGATTTAAGTATTATAAATATATATATAAAAGTTATTATCAGTATATGTATAAATTAATTACAGCAAGTGGTGTGACTTGCAAAAAAAGTACAGCAATTGTTGTGACTTGTAAAAAAGTACACCAAGTGTTGTGACTTGCAAAAAAGTACAGCAAGTGGTGTGACTTGCAATTTTTTTGCTGGACGGCTCTGGCTTACGTTCTCATCGTGTCTATCTTAAAAAATGATTATTATTTTATTTCATTGATTAATTTTTTTATTGATGGAATTTAAAATTTTAATCATTTACTAAAAGCCAAGACAAAAATTAATAATTGGTTTAGTTCAAAATAATTTAGTTTAAAAACATTATTTTAAGGTTGGGAAGGGGGATTTAAACGCTCTTTTTACAAAAAGAATTGATCCTCTGATGCATCTTGTAATTTTGTTAATATTGTTTTATTTTATTTTAAATAAAAGTAGCTTAAATCTTTTTCTAAATTGCATATAAAAATTTGATTCTATTTTTAGGTTGGAGGGACTTAATGGCACACGCCCCCTATTTCACTGAATCAATGTGTGTATCGCTAGTAGTAAATAAAGCTAGTAGTAAATAAAGTAAATAAATGTGTGTATCGCTAGTAGTAAATAAAGTTTTTGTATTAAATACTAATTTTTTTTTTTTAATAAAGAAAAAAAAATTTTTAGAAAATATTTTTTCATTTTAGGGTGTGGTAACACCTTTACACCCACTGTAAGCCTCATATTTGGCAGTGGTCTAGAAGTAACTAATAAATAATTCTAAAAAATAATATGAAAATCAACTATTTTACCAAAAAAAACTTTTTTGTAAATAAAATTTGCATTTATTGGCGGTGTAGGTGTTGGTATAAATTTGGACAAAGGACAATATGTTAAAACAAATTTTTGGGATTTTTTTCATACTTACGTAAAAGAAGCCATTATAAAGGTGACGTCAAAATTTAAAAAATTTTTGTTGTTTAACGGTCACAAATTATATTATATTATATGGTGTAATTACATTATATGCTGATGATGCCGGTGCCTATAATCCGGCGAAAATTTTAAATAAATTATTTAGTATTGAGAGAATTCGTATTATCTGGTGTTTTAAATTAGTTTATATATATATACTCTCATACAAGATGTCAACATTTAAATCACACACACACACACACACACACACACACACACACACACACACACACACACACACACACACACACACACACACAGATATATATATATATATATATATATATATATATATATATATATATATATATATATATATATATATATATATATATATATATATATATATATATATACATATATGCACATATAATATTATGTTGCAGTTTCACATAGAAATATCATAACGCTGATATTGCTCCACTGTAGCTTTTTCATAAAAAAAGCTAGAGTGGAGCAATTTTTCAAAAAAAGTAAATTTTGAAAACAAAAAAATCATACCCCCTAAATTTGGGGCAAATATATAAAAATCAGCCTCAAAAAGTATGAGCGCTGTCGGATCACTGTTGAACCCCCCCCCCCCCTCAAACCATTAATTTGGGGGGAAAATGACCAAAAAGTGGTCACTTTTGGACCTCTTGCGGGAGGGGTTAAATTTTTTTTTTTTACCTACTATATAAAGGACTATATTTTAGCTTAAAATTGTATGGACTTTTTATTACCCCTCAAAAATTTATGTTTCGTGGTATTGAAAATCAGGAAAATTGGTAATTTTTTGCATTTTCTTCTGTTATGTCTATTGTTGCATATTTATATTTTGATACAACTTCTGAAAATTTAAAATTCTACATTTTTCTAATAATTTCAGAATAGTACATAAATAAACATATTAACAATGAGTGCAACTCAACTAAGGTTAATGAAAAAGAAACTTTTTATTATAAAAGAGGCAAAACCAGCTATATCAGGTAGAAACATTTTTGTTAATTCTGGAATTAGTAATAAATCTTTTTTGAAATTATAATTGAGACCTTTTTCCAATGGTTCATTGATGATTTCGAATCTTTTTATTTAGATATACAGCTTCCAACGGGCTTGGATATTCTTCAACACTTAATATATGACCAGCAATGTCGATCTGCATCAATATCAAATATAATTGCTTGTCCCCTTAAAAAAAATTTTTTCAAGATGTTCAGATAGTTGTTGTGGATTTATTTTGTCTAAAACCAAGAGATCCTGGATTAAAGCTGGATTTGATGTTTTGACTGATTTAGTTTTAGTTAAAAAACTTTTTAATTTGCACAAGTCTTATTCCAACTTGAAAAATAAAATGCAAAACGAGGAACTAGTGGCGATTCAGCCAAACAAAACAAGTTTAAGATTGAAATAAAAAAACTTTTTTGGGCTAGTAACTCTTATCTCAAAAACATGATCAGTTAAGATAAAAAAAGGTCCCTAAAAGACAAGATTGAAGACTTAAAATTTCTTGAAGATCAGGAAGATCAAAGAAAGTTTATTATTGGTTCAGGAGATATTAAGTATAGAATAAAGGTATTAAATGCTTTTAGTTTCTACTTTAACTCTGGTTTAACCTCTATTACTTTATTCTCTTTTCCACTAATTCTAAAATTAAAAACTAATACTAAAACGTTTCTATAAATTAGGCAAAAGAAAGTATCAGGAAGAAAAATTGTTCACAGCCTATAAGTTTGGGAGATGATGTACCCAAGGTTGAACTTATAGACACAGATCTAAGCAAGGATTCTTCAATTGAATCTGATTTTGATCCAGGTGATTGGTATCATATAGAAGTTTCTGAAAACCCAGACACAGTAATTGCAAAAAAAAAAAGATTTTTTTGCTGGTAATATTTCTCTTACTGCCACAGCCTGTGAAATATCACTAAATGTTTTACAGGAGGTTACAAATGCTATTCTATATCAATCTGGTGTTGACCTTAAATAAGTTAAAAGCAGTCAGTCTACCGCATATAGAAAAATGAAAAAAGAAAATGAAAACATATCAACCATTTCAAAACAAGATCTTAAAGTAACCATTTACGATTCTCCATATCCATGTATAATTCATTTCGACGGCAAGACATTGTTTGAACTAAACAAAGAAAAAAATATTAAAGAGGGATAGAATGGCTGTTTTAGTTAACATTAATGCAGATTTTCACCTACATGGAGTACCTCCGCTGGCGTCATTCACCGGTGAAGATCAATTTTTTGGTATAATAGATTTAATTAAAGAATATCAACTTACATCAAAAACTAGAGGAATATGCTTCGATGCAACATCATCCAATACTGGGACGAATAAAGGGTCCGTTTCAATAATATCTAAAGAACTTGATAAATATCTCCTCCAAATAGCCTGTAGACATCATGTGAACGAACTAAGAATGCTTCACTTTTGGAATAAGTGACCAATCATAAAACAAATGGACCTGATAATCCTCTTTTCAAAAAATTAAAAAATATTGTTGAAGAACCTAATTTTAATTATAATCCAATACAACTCTTACGGTTTGATTAGGATAATGTTAAAAGCAATCCTTTAAAGAAGGCAGCTGAGAATTCGTTAACATTTTGCAGATTTTACATAGGTAAATCTGGTATTAAAAGAGATGATAGAAGTGAGCTTGCAGAATTAGTTGTCACTTACTTATCCCCTGTTATGTAACAGTAAATATAAAGTGCAAAAAACAGGTGCTATTTATCATGCAAGATTTTGAGGAAAAGCAATTTATTATCTAAAGCTTCAGCTTCAATCCAACCAACTTACATTTGTTCAAGAAAATGTTAAACTAAAAACTGAAATTGGGTTTATTAAAGAATTTATTATTTGCTTTTATGCAAAATGGTATTTACAATCTGAGGATGTCATCAAAGCTCCTTTTCTTGATATTACAGCCATACATCAAATGCATCTGTACAAGAAGGTATGTACAAACCCAACTACTGTTAATGCTGTATTGGAATCTCAGTATAAACATTGTTGGTATTTGGACTCAACAGTGATACCACTAGCTTTGCTAGATGATGATTTAACATTAAAGAGAAGACAAAAATTGCATCAGCAATTCTGTCATTTGACATGCCTAGCTCTGATTATTATGAGCCTGAGAACAAAATAAAACAAAATATCAAGAAAATTTATAAAAAGAATATAAATATTGCAAAAAAAACCACCATCCCTGTCTGTCTTAGTTGATGACTTTTCTAACCTAATTTTTAACATGATTGGTCTTGATAAGCAACGAGTTAAAGACTGGCTCTCACTTCCAACAAACTATTGGCATACCCAATCATGCTTTAAAAGTTTTCATAAATATGCTGAAACTTTAGTATTTGTAAATAACCGTTCGGAACGGTCTATAGGTATGATGTATATTTAATATATTCAAAGATATTCTAATGAAACTGAAAAACAAAATAGATTGCTCACTGTAGACAAAGTTCGATCTGTATTCAGATCACCAGGATAAAAATCAAGTAAAATTTCAAAGAATAAGTTAACTTTTGTCCTTGATGTGATGCAGAAAAAGATAAAAAGATAAATTCTGATAAATGTATATTCGAAATATTATAAAAGATTTTATCTTTTATAATATTTTGAATATACATTTATCTTTTTGTTTATTCTTTTCAATAAAAATAAATAGCGGTTTTTTCAATATATATAAGTGGTTGCCCCCTCGCCCATGTTTTGGAATAGAATAGAAGGGTTCTTTTGTGTTTATATACACAGGGCTTATTTATTTAATTAGGGTTATTATATTTTTTAGTTAGTAAGAGTTAATATATATACACACACACACACACACACACACACACACACACACACACACACACACACACACACTCACATATATATATATATATATATATATATATATATATTCCTATCGCAGTGTTTACAAATTAGAGTACTCTTGTGGCAAATATTATGTAGGTGAAACTGGACTGAAGATATTGTCTCGGATATGCCAGGATCAAACAAGTGTACAACAAGGTAAAGGGGAAAATTCAGATGTAGCTGAACACTCAAAAATTATCACGGAAATTTCCACGGGAATGGTTGCAATACCTTAAAAATAGAAATAAATAGTTTTAATAGGAAAGTTAGGGAAACGTTGGAAACACAACACAACGAAAGAACCTTTCGCGACAATGGTCTGAACCGGGATGATGGCGAATATGTGACGGCGTCATTTTGGAAACCTATGCTCAAATTCTTACGTCACAAAAAACTCTCTTAAAAATCTCTTAAAGAGAAGCTTTAACAAAGAACATTGTTTCGTAAATTTAAAGTTTTGTCTAAGAAAACGGTTTTATTTTTTATAACGGTTTTTAATAAACTTGATAACGAGGGTATAAATATTCCCTCGAAATATCGTAAAAATAAATATATTTTTAACAAATAAAAATTAATCCATAAGAAGAAATTTTGTTTCAAAACAAAAAAACCATACCCCCATACCCATAAATTTGGGGAAAATATATAAAAAATGAGCCTCAAAAAGTTTGAGCGCTGTTGGATCACTTTTGCCCCCCCCCCCCTCCCTCAAACCATTCATTTGGGGGGAAAATGACCAAAAAGTGGTCGTTTTCGGACCTCTTGAGGGAGGGGTTAAATATATTTTTTTCACATTTTTTTTTTTTACCGATTATATAAAGGACTATATTTTAGTTTAAAACTGTATGGTTTTTTTTATTACCCCTTAAAAATTAATGTTCTGTGGTATTGAAAATCAGAAAAATTGGTAACTTTTATTTTTTTTTGGAGCGGGAGGGGGGGGAGGGAGTAACATATACATATATATACATATATATATATATATATATATATATATATATATATATATATATATATATATATATATATATATATATATATATATATATATATATATATATATATATATATATATATATATAATTTTAATTGTATTCTATAAAATAGAGTGCTCAATGATCAAAAAAGAACAGAGCAATGAGATAAAAGATAGATAGTAGTATTCGATATATATGTTTATACATATACATATATATCAAATGCATAAATATTTAAGAAAGCTTAAGATATATATTGTGCTACTGTTAATATATTCATATCAATAGCAAATTAACAGATTTAAAAGCAAATAAGAAAACATCAAGTTGAAATACTTTTTTCGTAATTCGTTAAAGTTGTTGTTCCAAGGGAGTTAAAATATTGTGGGGAGTTAATTTGTTTCGCCGAATGGGGTTAATTTATTTCAAGGGGAGTTAATCTATTTTGAAATATATTAACTCCCTGGGTAATTTTTTACGTTACGGAGTTAATTTATTATGGGGGTTAATTTATTTTATTACACCGACCGTTGATATTTTTTACAAAAAAGAGAACCGCGAATATTTTAAAAGCGCTTATCTTATAATAAAAATAAAAATATATCTTTGATATATTAAGTCTCAAAACAAAATGAAAAAATATGATCAAGCTTAATAAAGCATGTTCTATATAATTAGCAAAGAATAGTCTGTATAATTAGCAATAATATAAGAGAAATGAGTAATTAAAATATGCAATAAATAAAAGGTCGTTAAATATGAATTTATAACTTTTTAAATTATCACAAGAACATAAATTTAATTATTTTTTTAGATAATAATTAATTTTACCTAACTTAGTAATCTTTTTGTGTAATCTCCAAAATATATAAAAAAAGTTATATGAATGGCTTTTTGAATAACTTTGAAAAAGTTTTTCAAATTAACAAAACTTGTTTTTTGGGACAGATTTTAAATATTACAAATAAACACAAGTGGTTGATATCTTCACTTATGAATACATCAAAATGTTTCAAAAAGTGTCCGCTTTTGATCGTAGATTTCACAGATAAATGATGTTTTATGAAAATACAGGACAATTTAACATCGTAACTTAAAGTTGCGGTGATTTCAATCACATTTGTGTTTGTTTTCTCATAAAATTATTATCGATAAATTTACCAAATAAACATTAAAACACAAAACAAATAAACAGAGTTTAAAATAACAGACGATACTTTGGTACTTACGTGGTAACGCATAATTCTAGTTTATTTTTCAAAGTAAAACTTTGACTTATAAAGTTAAATGTCGATGAACTTTTCCATAGTTCATTAGCCTATTTAGAACATTAAATTAATTTTGTTTGTTTTTTTGTTTTTTCTTTTTTTGTTATCCTTTTTTTATCAGGGAAAAAGTTGTTTTTGGCTGCAACTTTCTAAACATTTGAATATAACTAGTCAAGTTGAAAAGATCGACATATATCGCTTGTTGGGCTGAATTAGGATTTCTTTGTGATCTCGCAGAAAACGTAAATGTAGAATGTACCAAATCAATTAGGTTTGAAAAAAATAGTTTCTATCCATAAAAGAAGAAATAGATTGGAAAACTCTTCGAAAGTCTGAAACTAATTACAAGAGTGATTTATTAAAACTATTAGATTATTCTATCTTACCTCCCCTTCTCGCAAACCCCACAAAAAAGATTTTAAACCAGTTAAAAACTTTTTAAACCAACCACAAACTTCTTAAACCTATTTATTTGGTGCTAAAATTGTGTTTTGCATCAGTTTTTTAATTCTACAATTCTCTCACAAAATGACATCGATTATATAATTTAAAATAAGAAAAGTTTGATTGTTTAAAGCATTGTAATTTTTTGTTGTTGATACGTTTTACTTGCGATTATATTACAAATTATAAAGACTAAAGATTATAATACATGATTAAAGTACAAAAATACCATTTTTTTAGGCATTATTTTTTTTTCTAAATCTTGTTTTACTGTAAAGTTATTTGTATAACTTTTTTTTTTGATCTAATGTATTTTATTTTATTCTGTAGAATTAACAAAAAATATCACACATCGTATTGATATTCAGCAATCCTTGGTATCGTTTCTGCATTCTTTTTGTGTTCATTACCCTGCTTTATACTCACACCACTCAATTTAGGGGAAAAAATGTTTTATCAGATTCTAAACTCTTCCGAGTTATATATATAAGTAAGGCAATTTTCTACATTACATATAAGACAAACACCGTCATGTTCAAAACTAAAAAAAAAAATGTTTTATTAAGCATAACCAAAAAAAAAAGCATAAACAAAAATTATGTGTAGTGATAAGGCAAATATTGTCTTTTTTTAGCCCTGGTCATGTAGATTTCATTTATATAAGCTATTGTATTCTTTTCTTTCTGACGAAATAAATAAAGCAAATAAGTAGTGGTAATAGAAGTCCTTACCATAAACAGGGGCGGGGGTGTTTGTTTGTTCCAAGGTCTGGTTTTTTAAATTACAAAATAATGTGTTTGCATATTTAAACATATTAGTTAAAACTTTATTTTGGTGTTCAAAGGCATTCAAATATATTTGTTTTGGCTTTTAATTTTAACTGAATGCAAAATTTATTTTAAAAATAATTTCGTTTTTAGATGCTGCTAAAACCTGGGTAAGGTTTTCAATTACTACAGCATATTCACAAACATAGCACTGATAATTAATGATTTGGTCAAATTAAATGGCAGTTCTTAATACCAGCGCTAAAAAATATTTTCTTTTGCTTGATTACGGTGTGATCTGATTAAGTTAACGGAAAATAGTTAGAGGTAAAACCTAACTCTTCTACAGTTAAAAATAATTAAATACAGCATCCAAACAAAATAAGTATGCTTAGGGTGGATCTTGGGGTTATTCTGCTATGCCCAGATCTCACACTTAATATTTTAATAATTTATGATAAAATATTCTTGATAAAATTAAGCTTATAGTATACAAGTATATAATTATATAGAAGCGTAAATAAGAAAAATACAGCTTCTACAGCTTCAATGTTATGAAGAATTTAAGCAAAACAATCGAAAAATGGCTTTTTTTCCGTTATTCTCAAAAAATCGCTATGAATCAAAAGTCAACATTCATTTTTTAAAGTAAACGGAACCAGCAGAACCTTTTAATCAAGCGTTTTTAGATCGGAAGAGCTCCCGTGCAAAATCAGACTAACCCATATATAAAAATTTTAACATATCTGGATATTTTTAATACCAATACTTTTGACTCATACGAAGAAACGAGTATTCTCTTTAGCTCTTGCAGTCCAACGAGCGGTTTGTATGTTGCTGCTGAAGATGCTTTGAAATCATGTGATACCCAGTCCTTACCGTAAACAAACACTTCATTAGCATGTATTTGAATATCTCATAATACATTTCAGGTTTATTGATATTTGACTTGCTTGCTGTGCCTTATATTCTTCCAAATAGGCAGTCACACGGTAAAAAAGAATGACCTAATACTTGAAGTATCAACAAAATATCATGGTTTTTGCCACCAACAGTTATTTCGTGCAACAAATTCTGAACCATGTCTAAAAGGATGTTGTATTTGTTCAGCCCTCCTCAATCATCGCAAAATAATTCAACACGTGACGCTTGCTTAGCACTTCCAAAAGTAACAAAGACCTAAATAAAGAAGTGGTACACCGCACTTGCTATCTCATTTAAACCACGTGCTGCTTCACTTTCAGTCTATGTATAACAGTAGTTTTTTCCTGACGACATGTAACAAATTGCAAAATTGTATAAAGCTAACTGTCTGGCATAGAAAGCTTCCTGAATAAGCACCTCAGGCAGATTTTGTGCCTACTGCAGATCGTAAACAATCTTTTATATGTCTTCATCAGAGTTATTTTGTAAGCGGTAAAATGTTCAGCTACAACCTGGACTTTTGACTCTTGCATAATCAAATTTTTCATTTCTTTGCAAGTGGTACATGCATCTAATTGTGGACCATTAAAACCAATGTTAAACTTAGAAACAAAAATTTCTTAAAATATTTGATACGAGACTTTGTGTTCTTTAGTACAGTTTTTATACATCTTTAACAAGTTTTTACTACTTATTAACTCAGACGACAGATATATGTGCATACTTTGCCGTAATGACGTAAGACGGCAGATATATGCGTATACTTTACAGTAACAATTTTCTCTGTCTCTTAAACTGCTAATTAATGTTTTTACACTGTCCGTTTTGAAACAGATTTGTAAGATATTTTGTTACCACCTTGACCCTTGTTTGGCACCACTACTATATTAACGTTTAAGTACTCCCACCAGCCAGTTCTGATCGGAGTATTTATTGCAATAACCGTAAGTAATCGGACGACTGAGTTTTTTTGTAAAAACATTACGTATTTGACTTGCCTTTGTAATGTGCACATGCCTTTAGTTACAATAAACAGGCAACTTAGAAGCTGCTGCACATTTTCTACTGTAAGTTCATTACACTTTTAGGCGGAACCTTGTTTGTGTTTTTAGGCCCTCCAGTCTACTTTTTCAGACAAATCCACTGTGTATCTGAAACAAAATATATAAACATTGTTAAGAGATGTTGCTAGAGGAAGAATGGAAAGCAAGAGAGTGAATTTAGTGAGAGAAAATTTTGGAAGATTTTATTAAGTAAAGAGTAATAGAATATGAAAAGAGGCGCTCAAAACATACAAGTGTGGAGGGAGTGGATGCCGTGGACCTACTGACACGTATAGTCCATTTTTTACATCATATTCAAGGGTCACACTTAGAATCAGAACTAAAATCAACATACCACCGGTAAAAATGCCTTTTTACCGGTGGTATTATTAATTTGCATTATAACAGGTCTAAACTATTAATAATTACTTTGCAACAATTTGAAAATTTAAGCAATGCAAAATGCACTATTAGCCATAATTGTTTTGTTTTTTTAATTTTCAGTTTCGAAAGTTGTAAAAACCACGTGGTTTATTTTGATCAATTTGATTGGTTTTTGGATTTGTCTGATTTTGCACGAAATGCTAAACAGGAATTGCCTGCTTTTACACAATATTAGTAATTTGTCTGTGTAATTACAACAAGATAGAGCCTGCTTTGCTCGAAAATCATAAACCAATGACAATCATTGTCTGCTATACACAGTACTTTGTTATTGGTAAACATTAGATTTGTCTTGTTTTGCAGGAGAGCTCTTCAATGGTTTGTTTTTGTGTACCGTATATTATACCAAAAAGATTCCCATTCCTCCAGGATTCATTTGACCTGATTCTCCGATAGATGGAAAATAAAAATTGCAGAAACGTTTGATCAAAAAGGTTCTTTCGGTTCCGTTTATACATAAAAAGAAATCCTTAATTATTCTTATAAAGCCTTAAATATTCGCAAAACCCTATTTATTTAATTAAAGCATTAAGTATTTAAACAAACCAAAGTTTATCAAAAGTAGTTAAAAAAAGTTAACTTAAGTGCATTTAATAGTTTTTAAAAAAGCAGTTTATTTTCATTTACAATCATGAACTCATTGGTATAAAAAGCTATTAAAGCCAAGCACTCGTATAAATTTACACTTACCAGGAAAAGCTCCGCATTTATCATAAAGAAAGAGAAAAATTTTCTGTTTTAAACAAAAGTCCTTTTTTTAAGAATTTCTGAAATGGAAAATTCCTGAAAAAGAATGAAAAAAAAAAAAATGGAAGGAATTTTTTTTTTTTTTTCGTACAAAAAAAAATTCAATACAAAAAAAATAAAAAAACCTCCTCGGCTGTAGTGGCCTTCATGACCTTGGGGAGGTAAATCAGCATAAAAAAAAAACCTTATGTTTTTAATCTTACGACAAATTTTTCTTTTATTGTGAGTTTAGTATTATTAAAACAAATAATGGACTATTTCTATGCCTTTACGGTTGTTCCTAACTAAGTTTGATATATCATAAAAGTGTAATGAAATTGAGTGAACACAAATTTCAGATTTAAAAAAATATCGATATTCATCATATTTACTGTTACTTTACTGCTCTTGATCAAGCCAAAACTTTTGATGTTTCAGATTTAAACATTGCATTACCTCTCCTCTTGAAATGAGTATCTGAAGCTGTTGTAAAAAAAAGTTGCTGTTTGTAAAAATTAGATTTTTTTTATTTTTTTATTTTTTTTCATACATCGCATTTGTAGTAAATATTTTTTGTATCTGTGGTTTCGTCCAATGTTTCAGAAACTTGCATGACAGAGTAAAGATTTAATTCTTTAGCTTTATTATGTATTTATCAAGAAAACTAATGTAAGAATTGAAATATTTTTTTCCATTTTAAGAGAATGGTGCTTAGAATTTTTCTCAGGTTTTTACCTATTATTAATTACTCTTTTGATTATTGATTTGACTATATTACAACTATTTTATTATATTTTATGTTATGGTTTGATGTACATTAAAAGTTTAACTATAAATAGTGTATAATAAATTAAAAATGAGCATATTGAGATTGCTTGCATGTTTTTAACTTTTTAAACATGATTTACCAACAACTAAAACTAAAGTTTATGGCGCGCACAGCGAAAAGACTTTTTGAGTTTATAAATTTCTAGATAATACAACTCCTAATTTTCCAGACTTTGCCCCTTCACCATCATAACTAAGACCGCTATATTTTTGGATATAAAGACAAATATCATAAACTGAAATGATTATATTTTGTGCAAGACTAAGACCAGTTGTTCTTGATTTATATTCAATAAGTTCCAAAAAGTATATATATATATATATATATATATATATATATATATATATATATATATATATATATATATATATATATATATATATATATATATATATATATATATATATATATATATATATATATATATGGGACCTTTATTATTTTTGCTTTATATAAATGACTTAAATTTAGCATCAAAAAATTCAATACTATTTTATTTGCAGATGACACTATTTTATTTTATTCTCACAAAGATATTGATGTTCTTTTTAGAATAGCAAATGAAGAATTAGATAAGATTAATGAGTGGTTTATAAGTAACCGTCTTTCATTAAATGCAGAGGAAACAAAATTTATCCTGTGCCATAAGCCTAGTATAGCCGTGAATATTCCTCTTAAATTAATAACATAATAATTAAAAGGGAATTGAGTACAAACTTTCTGAGAGTGCTTTTAGATAAAAAATTGTCGTGGAAATTTCATATTAAATATATTGAAGGTAAAATCTCAAAAGATATTTCCATTTTATATCGAACAAAACCTTTTCTTAATAATGAGTCTTTAAAAAATCTTTCTTTTTCGTTTATACACAATTATCTTTCATACTGTAACGTTGCCTGGGGTAGCATTAATCACACTAAAGAATATTTATAACAAACAAAAACATGCTTGCATGACAATATTTGGAGCAACCAGAAATGCACCATGTGAACCTCTCTTACGTCAGCTTGGAGCTTTAAATATTTATAAGCTTAATATTCATCAAGTTTTACTATTTATGTTTAAAGCAAAACGTGGGTTATCTCTAGTAACATTTTAATCCTATTTTAATGAAATCTCTTATAAATATTCTACCAAATTTTCACAGAATAACTTTGTCGTTCCAATGATACATCTTAAATTAAGCTTGTACCAAATTCAATTCGTTTTAAATTGCACTTTGGAAAATTTTAAGGCGAATTTAAAATTGCATTTTCTCAAAATGGAATTTGATATATTAGATTTCAAATATCTTTTTTAATATCTTTTTTGACAATTTAAAAAGGTTTGAATTAAATCACTTAGAATAATCAGTTAAACTTTTGCATTTTCTGCAGCTTTTGTTACTAATGGTTTACAAACCATTAGTAACCGACGATATGCATAAAAGCAAATCTGCTTTTATGTATATCGTTTTGCTGCAACGCTGCAACGCTGCAACGCTAATGGATATTTTGCATCACGATTTGTGATATACAAAACCAAAAGAAACTTTCGTCCTGACTGGGCAAAAGGTAGTTCAGTTGGCACCAAATATTTAATTTCAAAATCCGGTTGGATGGAGCACGATACGTTTATTGAATGGCTGAAAGATATATTTATAGCCGAAATTGAGCAAATTGGTAGTATTCATTTTTTAGTATTAGATGGGCATACAAATCACATAACTTTGGAAGCGGTGTTGCTGTGCAAAAAAAACAATATAATCTTGGTTTGTCTACAAGAGCATTCTTCACATATTCTACAACCATTGGATAGAAGTGTCTATTGTCATGTCAAACAAGCATGGAAAGAAATTCTTACAAATTATTACAAAGACTCAAAATGTAAGAATTTAGATAAACAAATTTTTCACCGTTGCTCAAACTGCTGTACAAGAGTGGTAAATGTTTTACACTCTTGCATGCAATCGCTAGTTTCCAGTACACTAGCTTATTTCCACTTAATAAAAACTACATAAATTATAAGGCTTTAGCAATCACACAAACATTTAATCCACCTTCATCAATTATAGCAGCCTCTGCAGCACCTACACCATCTTGCTCAGACACAACCTCATCATCTTCAACAGCCGCCGCAGGACCTACTCTAACTACACACCGATTACTATCTTTCTCAACTACATCAGCTTCAAGTTTTGATAGGTATCAAGCATGTGTTTAGCGTTGCAATAATAGTATCGAGATAGAGTTGAAACAGTTTTTTTGAGCCAGAAATTAATCGCATGTTGAGAAATCAAAGCAGTGCAACATGTCAAAATTTTGCGGAAAATGTATTGCCAAAGAAAATGTGATCGAGTTCCTCAAACAAAAAGATGAAGAAAAAGCCACAAAAGAAGCCATGAAAGTTGCTAAACTTAACGCAAAGCGTAGAATCTCTATGCCAAGTACTCAAATGTCTGAGCAACTTCAGCAAAACAATAATGAAGAACAAGTACCAGCAGCCAAACGATTAAAAGTTGCAACATGTAAAATGTGTAGAGTGCAGTTACATACAGAAATGTTGCGATGTGAGAATTTGATGTGTCGGGAGCAGTTGTGCAAAGAAACATGTTTACCAAAGAAATGTGTAGTTTTTTAACACAACTTATATTTAAGATTTTTAAAAAATAATAAAATTCAATGTTTTCTCAAATGTGCGGTTTTATCAGAATATCACCTAAAACAGCACAGTTTTTTTTCTTTACATTTAATATTTTCAATAACTTTATTATTTTTTTTTTAACATATATTTAAGCTATCTTTTGTGGTTTTTTATTACCTATCTAATTAAAAAAAAATGAAAAGTAAAAAAGTTATTTAATTTTTATTGATAAGTGTGCGGTTTGATACGGTTTTACTCTACCTATTTCAGGAAATAAACGAGAAACTTTTTTAGTATGTTTGATTTGTGCAGCTAAAGTTTTATATTTTTTAACCCACCCTAATATATATATATATATAAATATATATATATATATAAATATATATATATATATAATATATATATATATATATATATATATATATATATATATATATATATATATATATATATATATATATATATATATATATATATATTTGTATATGTATATATATATATATATATATATATATATATATATATATATATATATATATATATATATATATATATATATATATATATATGTATATATAGAATACTGGTCTTACAAAAAGTTTTTTTATGATATTTTTGATACAATCCTATAAATGTCTAGAGTAATGTGCGACTAAAATTTAACTGATCCTTAAGAAAAACTTGTCTGCTCATCCTTTTTCTGATGAATCATTAATTGATTTACCTACTGTAGATAAACTTGGTTAATATAACAATATATTGAAAAGTTTATACTTTTGTTGCGACGAATACTAATAAAATATTAAAAAAAAAAGTTACTTAAACGTGTTGTACTTACTCTAACAACTGAACACGGTTTGTTTATATTCTTCCAAACGAATATACGTACACTTTAACTCAAAATTATAGATATTAAAATTGACAAAGTTTTTTTTTTAACTATATAGTTTAAGACTTTAAACATTAAAAAAAAAAATGAAAATAACAACGCTGTTCATAATATTATTCTATTGCACATTTTTATCCTTTTGGATTACAATAATTATATTTATGTTAACCTGAGCAGTTAAGATAACTTTCTCTCGTTCTTAGGGGTCGTCCATAAATTGCGTCACAATCTTGGGAGGAGGGGGTTAGTTTTTTTGTGACGACTCATACTGGACTTGTAACTTAAGAGTTATGATGTAGGGATGAGGGAGAGGGGGGTCAAAAATCGTCAAAATTGCGTGATGATGTTTATGGACGATCCACTTACTTTATTTTTAACTAGATTTCAGCCAGATTTTTACTGCAACTTTTATAAAACCATTTTATAGAGAAGAGATTATCACATTAGGTATTATGTTTGTTGTTATAACGGATTGATTTAAGTTCTCATGTTTCATCTCCATCGTTTAATAAATGTTTTAAAAAAAATATGAAATGGTGAATAAAATCATAGACAAAAAACAAGTTAATTCTTCTTTAGCGTATAATTTTAGTTTACCTTAAAACCTTCTTTATATTACAGTATTACTAAGTACACTTTGTTTCTAGGTTTCTATATCTCTATAGATGGATTTTAACCAATTTGTTTCAACATCTTATACAAAATCTGTTTAATCAGTGTTGCTTTCATTTTTTAAACCAATTTAATTTGAAGCCATGCTTCAATATTTTTTGTGTCAGTTTTTCATATATAAACCAGGGTTCAAGGTTTTAGAAAAGAGCTAGGCCTAAGAATCTCTAGCGGTTGTCTCAAGACGCCGTCAAGCATTTTAAATATACATATTAAACTGTAATATTTTAAAAACGTTTTCAGCAAATGTTAGTTATGTTAGAGGTTAAGACAAACTAGAGGAAATACTCTTTCAATAAATAAATAAGAAATAAAAAAATTATATATTAAACTCAATCAATAATTGAAAATAATATATAATTGATATGTGTCAGTAGTGAACAAAACTGTGTTAGAATTTTTTGTAATAAACAACACGGATACAGTGATAAGCAACTCTAATACAGTAATAAACTAAACTAATACAGTAAATTTTGATAAAAAAAGTTTTATTTGTGTCAGTAGAGAGTAAGACTGAAGATCTCCATAATTTCTTAAAACATCTTTAACAATGGCTCGTTAACGATTTTCTACGGCTTTTCTATATGCGTAGTTAAAAAGCAAATATAGAATAACAAAAAAGACGAAGTCGTGGAGATCTAATTAATGTCTTTAAATGGTGCAGTAATAATAATTATGATAAAATTTATTTGAAATTGATAACCAATTCAATACGCGTTGTCAAGTATTCAAACTAAAAAAACATTTCTCCTGCTTTAGTATGCGTACAAAATTTTTTTTTATGAGAATAGTTTATAAATGGAGCTCTCTTCCGAATGACGTAAAAGAACCTTCACTAAAAAAATTTAAGATGCTTCTCCACAACCATCTTAAAAATTCTCTGACTGACATGGATTTTTTTTATATTAGTTTATATAAAAACTGACAATGTTAAATTTTTATATAATCAGGTTGGCAGGCATTATATGCCTATACAACATTATTTTTTTTTTGTAAACCTTTAAATTCAAGGGAAAAAAATGGACAGCCTGTAAACTATATTATTTTGACGGCTTGAAGTTGTTTATTTGAAAGGAAGTTTGTGATTTTCGGCATTTTTGATCTTTTTTAATAACACCACAAATAATCAGTTTGAGAGTGTGATATGAGATTTTTTTTAATGTTTCAATAAAAGCCTATTTGAGATTTATTTAAAAGCTTATCTGAGATTTTTTAAATGTTTTAATAAAAGCTTAAAACAAATCTTTTGAAATATTGTAAATATATGAAGATGATTTCTCAGAATCACGCTAACTTTAATTTATTACTAACATTAAGGTAAAGCAGAAAAAGCAAAAGTTTAAAGAATTAGAAAAAACTGTATGCTTTCTTTTAAACGAAAAAAACTATAGCAATATATTCACTAAATTTCATAGCACACATTTTTTAGAGTACACTGATTTGGTGCAGTGCACAAAAAATCTAAAAATTTGCCAACAACTAAAATAGAGGTAGAATAAAGGGGTGTTACGCTACAAATTTAAAAAACGTGTCGCGTTTTTTTTCCTTAATATTGGAGAAAACGGGGTAAAATGGCAAACATAATGAAAATCCTGAGTTTTTGCTGTTCGTCATGAAACAATAATATTTTGTCAGTATGTTTGTTTTATCATAATAGTTTATTGTCTGCCTGAATTTATTAGTAGTGATAAGGCAAATATCGTCTTCTTTTAGCCCCGGTCATGTAAATTTTATTTATATAAAACGGCATTGTATTCTTTTTTTAAATGACGAAATAAAAAATAAATAAAATAAAAAAATAAATAAATAAAATAATTTTTAGTTTGCAGGCAGAAAAATATGTCTTCTGGCCATGTAATCGGGGCAGGATGATTTATTATGCATTTTCTTTCCGTTACAAAAAAAAAAAAATCCGAAAAAAAGTATATATACATATATATATTCTCTATCAAATATTGCCAATTAATTAGACAATTGTCCACACAATACCTTGAGTAATTCGGAGCTAAAAGAACTGTAATATCATGAGGATTTTTAATAACGATTGCTCAATATATAAAACTTATGAGTAAAAATATCGGTTTGACTTTTTGTTACAGCTGTTTTTTTTACAAAACAACTTGTTCTAAATACATAAGTAGCTTGATGTTTTTTGTTTTTTTTATCATGTTCTGGATTTGTCTTAAAGTGTTGAATATGAGCATATCGAACTCTTTTTTGATCACGTCCTGGCTTTGTACAAAGTGTCGTATACGAACAACTTGAAATTTTTTTTGATCGTGTTTTGGCTTTGTCGCAAAGCGTCGTGTATGAACAACTTAAACTATTTTTGATCACACCCTGGCCTTGTCACAAAGTGTCATATAATAGTAAACTAAATAGTGCTCCTAGATGATAAATTCTTTTGTCAAACTCTTTTAAAAGCGCTTTTTTTAAAATGTGTCTAATACAACCACGGTTTTTTTTCTTTTTTTTTTTTAGGTTATTTAGGTGCTCCCAGAAGTCCTTGCGGCCTTATCACGGAGCACCGCGGGAGAGCATTTAACTAGAAGTTCCTCCTTCTTTACCAATGTCGCTTTTGGCTAGAGTCGGCGTCGAACCTCGGACCTCTGGGTTCTGAGCCAGAACTCTAACCACTGCGCCACGACTGCTCAAAAATACGGTTGTATTTTTAAAACTTTGAAACAAAACTTCTTATACCATTATATATGATATTTTTTTAAATCCACTTCTTATATCATTTGTTATGTTTATTCTTTAAGCTTCTCATTGTCTAAACCTACCCCACATTAGAGGGCACGTTTTAAAAAGTTTAGAAAATACAACTCATAAACAAGAAATATATCTTAAAACTAGATTTTTTTTTAGCAGTATTTATTAACAACAAATAATAACAATAAAGTGATTTAAAACAAAAGATGAAAAAAGAATTATTTTTATGAAAATCTCAAACCATTAAATAATTTTATTCTTTTTTTTATTTTGTATATCATGTTCAACCAGCTAAAATTAAAATCCTATTCAAAATCACTTTGCACTCTCATTAACACAAATATATTTATGAAAAATAAAACAGGAAGCTTGAATGCGTTAGGAAAATTATTTTTTTAATTTTTCATTATTTCTAAACATTTTTATTCTATAGGCAGAACCGCGGCTAGGCTCCCCCACACCTAAGAAGGTAGCGAACTTAGGGGCCCATTTGCAAATGTAAGAAGCTTTTTTTTTATAGATTTTGGGGTCCTAATGGAAGGTTTAGGCGAGAGGGGGACTCAGACCCAGAAGCCACAGTACTATCTATAGGTCAAGTAAACAAAATAATCCGATGAAGAAATCTATGCATCACTGAAGATAGTTTGTATGTATATTCTTTACTTGTGAATGGTGATTGATTATAAATTTTATTTACAATCAAATTTATATTCGATCCTTTGAACATTCGATCAATTTTTTTACTTAAATCTTTAAGAGACTCGCCATTATAAATATTGATTAATTCATCTGACAAATTACAATTTGCTGTTGTAGAGGGGCGGGACAATTAAACTTAAATTCTCTACTAACATTTTATTGATTTTCCATGCAGAGAGTTCTCTAACAAATTAATAACAAGGTCAGCTGTTATTAGAGCGTATTTAGAAAATCTATATTTGTGGAGGTACGCAACTATTTCCTAGTGTGATACTCTGAAAATTTTGTACATTTTTTATTTTGTGCTACTTAAAATTCTTTCAAGAGCTGGACAATTGGACAAAAAAAGTAAAAAACACACAAGTTTATAACATCCGTACTATGCAATAAAGTTTTATGCATGATAACAGGCTGTTAGTACAGCGAGTACAGACCTAGAGACAAAGTTCTGGTTTTAGAGCTAGGTTTTTCAAATTTGACACAATCAATTTTATGGTCATAATATAGCGTACTTAATAATACACCAAATTTTTAAATTAACTAGACGTCTAACCTTGTAATCTCTTTGATCGTTTCTAGATTTAGAAAAAACCGGGGGCTTTTGTTGCCATCATTTTTAATGGCATATAAAGGTTTCAGTCTCGCTACAACAAGTCCATTTAATGTCTTTCAAACTTTTGTTTAAGATCTTTTAAACATTGTTTGACGTTACATTTATCCTCATTGCTTCAAGTTTGCCACTTTTTTTTGAAGTTAATTCTTTTTGTGTTTCTTTCGGAAATATAAATTTAGTCGGTAATAAAGTGCTGACCGTGGATTTTGTTTTAGCAGTCAACAAATAGAAGTACAAACGAAACTCATTATTTGAACTTCTCATACTTTTTTATAGACTTATAGTTAGATAATTTTTTACCTTCCAATTTTTTAATGTAAGTGACAAATTAGAAGGTGCATAATTTAAGAATTTTAGTTTTTGCATCTTGCATCGAATATTGAAAGTTTTTCTGTTCCGGTCTTAAAGACTTTCTTCAGAAGTTGTGGAAGCACATCACCAATCCAAACTTATTTTAAATTCTAAATTTAAATTCTCTTTAACTTATTTTCATTTAAAAACCTATTCGTTTACGAGAACTATTTTGTTCTGTCTACACTATTTGAAAAATTTGAGCTATTGATTGTGTTATGTACCTCAAAATAGTTTTTTCCTACTATATTGAAACCTAATTTATAATCAAAAAAGTTGCAGATTATAAGTCTCCTAAAGTTTTTATTTTTAAATCTCAAAACTCGAAAATATGGAAATAAAACAAGATAATTCTAACCTCTTGTAACGCGCTTTTCTTTCGCGCACTTTTCTGTTTTTTTTTGTTGCGATTCACTAGTCACATTTTTAAAATTTATTCAAAATAAAATCTCACAAAAGAGAACTTTGTTTTTTTATAGCATTTTTTTGCCATTCTGCCTAATACTGTCTTTCCTATCTTTTTTCCTACATATGTAGTTCTGCAAAATTTGCAGAGTTATTGTACAGCTGGTATATTTGAATTGCTAGAAAGGAAGTTAGCTGTTTTACTAACATTTACTCAAACAGAGCAGGCTTAAACAGAACTTAAATTTTCATCATGAACCTTTGCTTCATTTTGAATTGTGTCAATTAAATCCTACAGTAAGAAAAAAATTTATCTTTTTATTATTTTTGCCTCGGACATACAGAAAATTATAATGTGCACACTAGGAGCAATGCCGTATTTCAAAGTATTATTATTAAAATTTACCTGAAAGACTTTACTATAGTTTTCTCTCTGTAAACAAAACAATGAAACCATATACTTTACTAAATCAAACTTCAATCTTTACTAAACTATATCTTTTACAAACTTAACCTAAATTTATATTGTATAACAATCCGTAAATATTCCATGAAAATTACTATTAAAAAACCGCTTAATTCTGACGATTATTTAGTTTCAGTCAAAATTTTCAAAAGGCAGATGATCCTTTATTCTACTATGTAATTATTTTGAAGTATCTTTCTCACAAGGAAATAATTTTATTGCTCTTCAAATACTTCATGCAAACACCACAATAGTCGGAAACATTTGAAGGTATAATAGTAAAAAACTAACAAAATTTAACTAAAACACATAAGTTTAACTATAACATATAAACCATAATTCTTTACCAGTGAACCATTCTATCGGAAATTTTATCCAGAATTTGGTCTGGCTATAGACTACATTTGCAGCAATTTTTCTCAAATTATAAAAAGTGTTTCTTAACCAGGGGTGTTTTTATTGACGCACGAATTAAGTTATTTAAACAAACTATAAGATTTCAAAATTTGCATTACAGGGTATCTTGATGTGTTATCTATCACCTCATATAAGTGGCGCTCTTGGGTAAGCTAGGTTAACATTATCAGGATCCATGATAACCATGAACAGCGATCTATTAACAACGGTTAACTTGTTTGGGTTAAAAAGTTAACCGTTAAGCAAAGACAGCTTTCGTCAATTTACATGCTTCCACTTGTTTCTTATTTCGTTTACAAAAACGTTGCTTTAAGTTTCGCTGAGTGCTAGGAATTGAAATCAATTAGGCTGGAAAGCTCTTATAATTAAGCAGGATTTGTTCCAACTTTTTTTTTTTAAGCGTTAAACTCTTTTTTAACATATATTAGGAAAATAAGCTATTTTAAATATATATAAGTAGAGAATCATTTAAAATTTTTTTTTTCATTTTTACTGTGGTTTATATATAAAGACTCATCAAAAATGATGATGAGTCTTTATATATAAAACAAAGTGTAGTACTGAATATTTCAAAGGTATTGTTTAGCTACGCAGGTTGCAGAGTGATCCAATTAAGATTATTCTGCTTTCAATCAAATCAAATTTAATGAATGGATACTTTTGAATTTTTAACTTTGTTTGTTTTATTGTTTAACAATGTCATGGTTACTAATACTTGCTAATAGATGCTACGAAAACTATACTAATAGATGCTACGAAAATTGGTTTGTTTGTGCAAATTGAGTCTAAGTTGCTAAAAACAATTGAGTAGAAGTTTCACTAAAGTTTCTATGCAATAAAAGTAAAAAAAATACATATTAAAATATATATTAAATAAATATATTTTATATATATATATATATATATATATATATATATATATATATATATATATATATATATATATATATATATATATATATATATATACATACATACATACTAAAAGGTGCTACAAAATTGTTAAAAAAATATAATTTCATATATTTAAAAAAAAAATTTCATAGGTCTATGCAAAAAATAAATCAAATTTATTTTCTCATACTTTCTTCATATCATTATTTCTTAGCATAGACTTATAAAATTTATTTGCTATAAGATATTGATCCAACTCTATATGGTTGAAGGAAAAAAATCACTTTATCTAAGAGCTGTGAGCGCATATAACTAAAAATTATCTTTAGTTGAGGGTTATGTTACGTATCCAATCAACAAAGATTACTGCTTTATAATAGCCGACACAAGATTTTGTCGAAACTAATTCAACGTCTGGATGATAAGAACCACGTATAAGAATTCCTGTTAGCAACCATTTTTGATCAGTTTGATTACTGACTTCACGTGATATCCCCAGGATCGGCGAGCCACTCATCGGAAGATGAAACTAAAGAAAACCATAATACCTGAAATTCCATTTAATAGAGTTTTTACTTATGTAATTAAACGTTTGATTAAGAAATTACCTCTGTTTTGTTAAACTGTATACATAAAGATTGATTAACTAGATTGTCTTGGTTAATTTTTAAATCTTGTTCACAACACTCATGTTTCACAATTTTAGCAACAACATGGCGTAAACTTCTACAAATGTATTAAAATTTTGAGAATATTGCAAAAGAAAAATAAGTAGACAACATTAATATTAGAAAATCCAAACTACAAACAATATATATATATATATATACATATATATATATGTAGTGTATATTTGTAGTATATAGTATAGTTATATATATATATTATTGAGGGAATTCGTATTATCTGATGTTTTAAATTAGTATATATAAATATATATATATATATAAATATATATATTTATATACATATTTATATACATATATATATATATATATATATATATATATATATATATATATATATATATATGAATATATAAAAATATATATATATATATATATATATATATATACATATATATATATATATATATATATACATGTATACATGTATACATAAGTATATATATACACACACACACATAATTGTTATAGAACTAGAATTGTTCTACGGGTTTCAAAAAAATGTATAGCTTTTGAGATAACAAGTACTAAAGTTTATATTCCACAAAACTAGTATATATTAAACTAGTATATAATTCTTATTCTTATAGTATATAATTCACATTCTTTGTTTTGCTGATAAGTTAAAAGAAATTCTTGCAAGATCACCAACAATTACAAATGGAACCTGAATTTTAGGCTTTAAAGAAATTGTTGCCAGAACCCAAGAAGGTGCTAATCTTTATTAGGTAACATATTTTTATTAATTTAGTTATCTTCATAAAATCAAGTAATTTTAAGATTCTTGCAAAGAAGAGTATCTGCAAAAGTACAAGTAATAAATCAGGAATTCTTATCTCAACTTGTGTAATACTCAGTGCTTTTGGACAATATCTTCCACCAGTACCATAATACATTCTAATATAATTTATTACAATACTACAATATTAATCTTTGATTATTGTAATATTTATTAATTATTTTTTGGCATTGCAATTGTTTGCTTTGCTGTTAAGATTTATTTACTTTTAGGTGCTCAATGAAGATGAGAATTAAGTTATACCGTAGATAAGTATTTTAAGAAGTTTATGCTTCTTTCCTTACCAATGACTCTAAATATGCACAAAGCTTGCATTCAACTCTGGATCTCATGCTTCTTAAGAGAGTGCTCTAACCACTACACCACAGGTACCTATGTTTAGTGATTTAAATCATTTCTCACTTACCTAATTTTAACTTGATAAGTTGAAGACTATAACTAACTCTAATTTTCAAGTAAATAAAGCTTGTCTCACTCATACAAATTCTATGGTTTAATCATAACTGTGCATAGGTAGGAGGTTATACACAAATTTGATAAATAAACTATTTATCAAATTTGTGTATAACCTCATACCTCCTTTTTTGTGAAACCAAGTTTGAATCTTCTGAATATTGTTTTATGTGCTTTTGACACCACTTGACTCAATTATCTTTATCTTTGTTTTTTAATGATCTTCTTTTTTTAACTCTTTTTAAAGTTATTTCTGATCAAATTGACCAGATTTTTTTTTGACTGACTAAAATTCCTTTTGTGATTTTCTTCAAAATGGTCCTTGAGCTGATGCTTTTGGCTCTCTTTCCAAAGTCAAGCCTCTTATGCTATCCTGGATTCAGGCAGGCATTTAAAAAATTTTATAACTGCCTGTGGGAAGTGAGAAAAAGAAGGCTTTAGAAAAAAGCCACAAATCACAGATCTCTATATTACTTAGTAACAAAGTAGTGAAAACATTACAAAAAAAGTTCTCGCAAACATATAAATGTCTCAATATATTGAAAACTTTTTCAAATAATGATATTATGAACTTTTCCATAAACCTAAAAGTTGCTTTGACAGGCTCTACATCCAATATTATTATATATTGTTGTTATATATGTATATAAATATATATATATATATATATATATATATATATATATATATATATATATATATATATATAATATATATATATATATATATATATATATATATACAATTAATTAGTAAAAAACACTTATCTAACTTTTATCTTCGACTTGAAGTTTCACCATTGCTGGATCATCAGGAAGAGTTCATCAAGAAGACTCTTCCTGATGAACTCTTCCTGATGAAACTTCAAGTCGAAGATAAAAGTTAGATAAGTGTTTTTTACTAATTAATTATTGCTCTGTTCTTTAAGAACATTGAGCACTCTATTTGTAATATACACTAACATAATTTACATATACATATATATATATATATATATATATATATATATATATATATATATATATATATATATATATATATATATATATACATATATAATAACATAATGTAACATTGTTATATATTATTTAACTGTTCAAATAAATTTGTTTACTTACACATGATCTGGTAACCAAGTTACAACTATAATCTCTTTATCTTGAGATATATCAACATCATGTACTGTTTGAGGTAAACAAATAGGTTGAATCTGATTGGATATTGTTGGTTTCTCTAACAACCGAATTAAAGCCAAGTCTAATGTTGGATGATAAATTATTTCGCTTGCATGAATGTTGTTTTCATTATCATAAAAACCAAACATATAACTGCCCAATGAAACAAGAATGTTTTGAGGAGGAATTCTTATATCATCACTAAAACGCAAACAGTGACCAGTGATAAGTATGAACTCTTCACTCACAAGTATTCCCATACAATTAAATCTTGGTGTAGTGAAGTGAGTAAAATCAATACTTAATGACACCTGCCATCCCCACCCATCTAAGACATTATCCCATCTACTTGAAGAAATCTCTTTTATATTTATAGCAGTTCTTTGACAACCTAAAATTATTTTTGTTTAAAAAAAAGTTTCTTTAAATAAAAATTAAAATAATTTTCAAAGATGGTTCAATTATTTTTTAGACTTTTTGTGCAAAAATTATAAAATTAAAAAAAGTCACTCTACCTTTACATAAAAATATAATACTTTTGAATAAGATGTTTTTATACCTATGCTAGTAACAGATTTTTTGCAAGACATTTTATCTGAGTGCAAGACATAATCATCACGACATGTGCAAAAATAACTAAAAACGAGAACATAATTGTAAGAGTTTCTGGTTTAAATAATACAACTAATGTTTCAAAAGTAACACACATTATGGTTACTAACACACATACATAGCCCACTTACAAAAAAAATAAGTTATAATAAGAATATTAATAAAAAAAATCAAGTTCTTGCAATCAAAATGAATTAAAAAACAAATTTTTATTTGTCCTAATTACTTCTGATGTTAAAGTATTTATGAACCATTGATAAATACTTAAAAAACAAATTCATAATGTCATTATGAAATGTACTTAGCTGAAAATATTGTTGACATTTAAAAATTAAAATTATCATAGCTAATGTTCTACATAATAAACAACATGTATATTTTAAATTTTTTTTCCAAAAACAAACAGATTTCTTATAACCTGCCAGGAATGTTGACACAAGTGTGTTCACACTTATTTAACTCTGTAGACATGCATTCATCAATATCTTGACACTTTACTTGAGCTACAAGTTGAAAACCAGTTTCACACCCACATTCAAATGTTCCGATATAATTTGTGCAAGTACCTTCACAAGGATTGTCCTCACATTCATTCTTGTCATTACAAGTGAAGGAACTAAATGAATATTTAACAAAAATTCATTTTTTTAACATTCAACATTTAACAAAAATTCATTCATAAAAAATTATTTTAACTTCATATTTTGTTATTATTATAAATACTTTGTTATTATATATATTTTATATTAATAATAGAAGAATCAGTAAAACAAAATGAATCTAAAACAGCAGAAAAAAAATTGTTTAAACAAAAATAAAATGTTTGTGCAATCATACCTATGATCTCTTGCTGTATAGCCTTCTCGACATTTACAAATGTAACTTCCTTTTGTATTTTCACACCGATGTGAACAACCTCCGTTTAAAATTTCACACTCATTCACATCTTCGCAACTTGTCTCATTGTTAATTGATCTATAACCTTCTGCGCATTTACAAATGTAGCTAAAAAACATTTTAATTTTTAAAAACATCAACTTATGAAAAATTATAATGATTTATGAAAAACTTTTTTAAATCATGAACTAAAAACAACAATTAGGAAAACCAATATTGATTATAAAATTACTTATTTTTAATAATTTATAAAAAAAACACTATTAGAGTTGAAAGTTACTGGAAGAGAAAAGATGAAGTTTATAAAGCAACATAATGATTAACAGATGACTTAAAAGATTGCAAATTATATGAACCATAAAAACAAGACAAGGGGAGCGAATTCCAAAGAACTGATGTCCGAGAAACTAGACTAAAAAGAATTTTTGGAGCAGTTAGAAAAAAGTAAAACAGTAAAATCATATTATAAAACTTTAAAATCACATTATAAAAATTATATTAACAATCACAGTAAAAGGATGAGACTTAAATGACGAGTACCACAAGAATTAATTTTAGTTGATGGCATAAGAGACATTAGCTCTTTAGAGCAGCGCCCATTATAGTATTTGTAGAGAAGAGGAAGAGGAGCAACATTATGACGATGTGACAATGGTTGAAGATTGGCTGCAAGAGCAGGTCTAACTATGTTTACAATGTGATTTTGCATATTTCTCATGTGAAATTTTGTAATTAACATCAATATATTTATGATTATGATATTGTATATATAATAAAGGATATATATAAGGGATAGATAAGCAAAAAAAAAGAGGAGAGAGGCAGAAGGTACATCCACAGATCGACAAGCATTTTTTATACCGCAGTCTTATGGTAAGGCGGTAAACAAAGTTATGAAGAGTATACCAATAGATGAAGTCTGTTGGCGGGTTATGTTTGTAGAAGTGGACAAATGGATTGGTTTGCGAGTAGTTGATAATGATCGACCAAGTAGTACACTTATAGAATGGAAAATTTGTCTCACTTTACTAATTCATTAATTTTATAAACATGATGATATTTCCTGTCAGACATCTGGCATCAATGTTACTATCAGTAAAGTCACTCAGGAGAAAAGATAAACTCGTCATTTGCTATTAAAACTGAAAGATGCATTTGTAATACTCAAGAATGACAATGCTGGTGTGTCTGTGAAATTTTCAAAATTTGCTTCCAAAAGACCATTTTTTTAAAGCTAAAATTAAAAATTCCAGAAAATGTGTGCTATACATCAACTCAATCACCACTATATTTAGTCAACCAATACATCCTGAAAGTTTTGTTTGCAATCCAACAAAATGTTGATAATTTATACAGTGGTTGTTTGGATGAAAGACCAATCCCAAAGTTTTGCTATTGTGAGTAACAACCTTAACCATAATAAAGTGGCTGTTTGCTACACAAATGCTGTACTTGATGTTCTGGATCTGAGTGGAAAGCACCTAACTATTTTTACTAATGGTGCCTCATCCCAATACAAAAAATCGATTTGTACTGTCAGCCCTTTCCATCATTTGTACAGAATGCAATCTTGGTAGATTGTCCTGACATTATTTTGCAATCGTTCACGGTTGCAAAGTAATGGCATAGTCAATGGTATTAGTGGGAAAGTTAAGTGGATGGCATGGACATTGATCATGCCTAATAGGGCAACAATATGTTATCTTAATGACTTCGTATCTGTTGTAAAGCCAGAGAAAATTCAGATAGGTGACATATTGCATTCCTTTTTACAAGATCATTATACTGTCAGTGATGTTAAAGCCTTGTATAATTTATCTTGTTTTATTCTTTTTTTCAGATTATTCCCTATCCCAGTAAAAAGGTTCAGATTCAGTAAAAAACAGGAACTTTAGTCAACTTTTGCAACATGTTTCCAATCTTTACCAAAAATATTCTATTTATATAATTTGTCTCAATTGCTTTTTCAGCTAAGAACCAATCAACTATATGCATGTCTGAGTTTAGCAAAATGATTGGCGGATTTGAAATTGTTAATATTCCTACAGAAGGTAAAAATTGGTCAAACATTTAATAATGTCAAAAACTTATATTATTTTAATATTTATGCTTTAGGAATAACTCCATTTACAATGTTTGGCATTAATAGTTTCAGAGAATTTTAAAATAATACATGTCATTTTTATTTTGCCTAATTTTATTGTTCTGAACATAAAATACCTATAGGCAGGGTAAGTCGAATGCAAAGTAATCCCCATTAGTTATGACAGCGTTTTGCAATACAATATGTTCGATTCAATTAATATTTATTTAAAAAAGTTATTCAAAACCATTATCAATACTTAATTCTTGTAAAATCTTCTCCAATATCTAAACACAACAGCATGGAATTGCCATACAGGTGCGTACAAGGTGGGGGAGGAGGAGGCTTAAATCGGTGGTTTCACTTTGTAGGTACTTTATGAATGTCTCCTTACGAAAAATGCTGTTAATTTATGAAAGTAAATAAAGTTAGTGCATGATTCGTTTATACAATTTATCATTTTTAATAATCTTTCATTATAAAGATAATTAAAAACAAGGTTCTATACGATTGAGGTCGGCAATAATATGCCGACCTCATTCTTATAGAGATTGGTATGAGTCAATAAAAAAATAAGATACAAAGGTTTGGCCATTTTTAACCATTCTCAAACACTTCTACGTCAACAGTTATGTCGAGTTTACCAAATGCTGACCCTGATTCTAAGGCCATATATATATATATATATATATATATATATATATATATATATATATATATATATATATATATATATATATATATATATATATATATATATATATATATATATATATATATATATATATATATATATATACATATATATATACATATATATATATATATATATATATATATACATATATATATATATATATATATATATATATATATATATATATATATATATATATATATATATAACCAGGAAATTATTGGGTAATAAAATACAATTAAAATAAATTATAATAATTCATTTTCCTTAAGTTTAAGTAAATTTGAAGTAAATTTAAAAAAATAGTTCAAAACATACCTTCCTTTGGTATTTATACAGTTTCCTAGACAGCCTGGTGTTCCTACATGACATTCATTGACATCCACACATTTTTTTCCATCATGATCCAAATAAAAACCAGGTTGACAGCTACACTCAAAACTTCCATCTGTATTTTTGCAGAAATGGTCACACTTTGATGAGCCATCAGCGCATTCGTTAATATCTAGATAATAAAATTACTTCATTAGTATACAGAGTAAACAAAACAAAAACATAAACATGATAAAAGAACTAAATTATTATGAAATAAATTCTCATTTTTACAAATAAATAAATATACAGGAAAAACCAAATTAAAAATTTTTTTAATTTTAAACTCAAACCTTCACATGAGGTGTTGTCTTTTAACATTTTGTGACCATCCAAATTGCAACTGCAAATGAAACTTCCAATTGTATTAATACATTTCTCAGCACACCCCCCGTTATTTATTTCGCATTCATTGATATCTAAAACATTTAACTTAATTCTAAAACTCATTTTATTAAAAAAAAGCCAAAAACAAAAATTTTTATGATCAGATTTTTAACAATAAGATCATGACCATAATGATAATCATTCTATGATCATTTCATGATGATGATGATCATTTCGTGATGATGATCATTTCATGATCGTGATGAAGATCATTTCATGATCGTGATGATGATCATTTCATGATCGTGATGATGATCATTTCATGATCGTGATGATGATCATTTCATGATCGTGATGATGATCATTTCATGATCGTGATGATGATCATTTCATGATCGTGATGATGATCATTTCATGATCGTGATGATGATCATTTCATGATCGTGATGATGATCATTTCATGATCATGATGATGATCATTTCATGATCGTGATGATGATCATTTCATGATCGTGATGATGATCATTTCATGATCGTGATGATGATCATTTCATGATCGTGATGATGATCATGATGATCGTGATGATGATCATGATGATCGTGATGATGATCATGATGATGATCATGATGATGATCATGATGATGATCATGATGATGATCATGATGATGATCATGATGATGATCATTTCATGATCATGATGATGATCATTTCATGATCATGATGATGATCATTTCATGATCGTGATGATGATCATTTCATGATCGTGATGATGATCATTTCATGATCGTGATGATGATCATGATGATCGTGATGATGATCATGATGATGATCATGATGATGATCATGATGATGATCATGATGATGATCATGATGATGATCATGATGATGATCATTTCATGATCATGATGATGATCATTTCATGATCATGATGATGATCATTTCATGATCATGATGATGATCATTTCATGATCGTGATGATGATCATTTCATGATCGTGATGATGATCATGATGATCGTGATGATGATCATGATGATGATCATGATGATGATCATGATGATGATCATGATGATGATCATGATGATGATCATGATGATGATCATTTCATGATCATGATGATGATCATTTCATGATCATGATGATGATCATTTCATGATCATGATGATGATCATTTCATGATCATGATGATGATCATTTCATGATCATGATGATGATCATTTCATGATCATGATGATGATCATTTCATGATCATGATGATGATCATTTCATGATCATGATGATGATCATGAAATGATCATGATGATGATCATGAAATGATCATTTCATGATCATGAAATGATCATGAAATGATCATGATGATGATCATGAAATGATCATGATGATGATCATGAAATGATCATGATGATGATCATGAAATGATCATGATGATGATCATGAAATGATCATGATGATGATCATGAAATGATCATGATGATGATCATGAAATGATCATGATGATGATCATGAAATGATCATGATGATGATCATGAAATGATCATGATGATGATCATGAAATGATCATGATGATGATCATGAAATGATCATGATGATGATCATGAAATGATCATGATGATGATCATGAAATGATCATGATGATGATCATGAAATGATCATGATGATGATCATGAAATGATCATGATGATGATCATGAAATGATCATGATGATGATCATGAAATGATCATGATGATGATCATGAAATGATCATGATGATGATCATGAAATGATCATGATGATGATCATGAAATGATCATGATGATGATCATGAAATGATCATGATGATGATCATTTCAGATAAAATTATTAGTGTGTGTTGCATGCTTCTAAAAGTATTATTGTGTGTTTGCATACTTCTAAATCATTTCAGATAGAATTATTCTTGTGTGTTGCATGCTTCTAAAAGTATTATTGTGTGTTGTAATTACTGTGCTATATTTTCATTGCAAAAATCTCTAGAACATTTAGTGACAATTTAAGTTTCAACTGTAAATAGTAAAACATGTGTTGAAGTAATATAATAATATAAAACTGTGATGGATTCTATTAAATATACACACACAAATGTGATTCATTCATTGTTGGGCTTCATGCAAGAAATCTACACACAAATAAAATATCTATCATGTGTCTCAAAAGTCCATTTATTGTCACACGATGTTAAATACTGATAGAAAAATTGTTTCTTAAATCATTTTAAAAAATGCATTTGAAAGTTTTGAATAATGAAGAAAAAATAGATATATATTTGAAACTATTTTGAAAGATTTGTATTTTAAAGTTTTTACTGATCAATGTTGACAAGTAATATTTATTTTTGGTTTAAAAAAAATGAGGAGAAACTAATTTTAAATTAATAAATGTGGTTTGACTAATAATTTATATATATAAGTTTTGTTAAATAAAATACCTTCACAAACTTTGTTTTTGTATGAATAACCACTGAAACAAGTGCAATTAAAAGAACCAACTTGGTTGATGCATTGTTGTTCACACGGATTTACTTTAGATGCACACTCGTCTATATCTAAATACAATAAGAGCGATATAATATTAGCCCACCCCATTTTTACCCCCAACAACAAATTTTAATAAATGGAGTGTTTCAAAATTTTCTCAAGGTTTTGTTTTTTTAATGAAATTTTTTAAATTTGTATTTAAATAAATATAACTATGTGTACTTGCAGCAGATAAACTCGCTATAGATAACTACTTATTACTCATGACACTCTTTTAAAGTTTAACTTTTTTACATTTTTTTAATTTTTAAGGGCATTTTTAAACGACCGATGCAAATAGAAATTTACAAACTGTGAATTATATACTTACACCATTACAAAGAATGGAAAGAAGACTTTATCTATACCGATTGAGCCAATTTTTATTAGTAGTATACTTGTTTACTGGTAGTATTTTAAAAATGCACAAATTTGTTATGAAATTAAAAAAACATAATTTTAAAACACAATCTATATACTGCAATTCAAAATTTGTTAGAATCTTTTGATCTCAGACAGTTCCACTTCAACTTCAAGCACTGACTATTTAAAACAGGTTTGTGCAATGCTGGCTATGTTTTATGGCCAACCATTATTCTTGTTAACCTTCCGCCATCATGTCGAAGAGCTTCATATAATCATAGTTGTAAATAAAACTGTTAAGCTGGAAATTAAACATTTAAATCTCTGAATTAGAGATGGGATGGTGTTGATGCAAATGATGAAATGGTGCTGTTGCAATTTAATTGATAGAATGTTAAGGGCACCTGGTTGGAGAAGCAACTATTGGCACCCAAAACTTGCAGAAATCTGATAAACCATAAAAGGTTAAAATTGCAAGGCAAAGATAAAATTATACCCCTTTAAAATACCTTTATGCAAAAATAAAACACATAAGTTTCTAATTAAATTTTAAAGTTATTTACATTCATACTTTTGAGAAGTGCAGTGATTATTGTGAACTTGTGAAAAAAAATTGGACCATTAGGTAAAAATTAACAAAAATAGAGCTATTTCCCACGCCAGGTTTTTGGCAAAGACATTTTGCTACATGAAATTCAAATTCCATTTTCCAAAAATTAGGCAGGATTACTCTGGGTAATAAAATAGTCAATAAAAATAAATAAGTATTATAAATAATAAGTAGAATGCCTATCTGTATTTCTCTCAGCCTATCTGTATTTCTCAGTTGAAAAAAATCTCAACCAATTTTTCTTTCAACTGACAGACTTTTCTTAAAATCAGTAGAAATATAACAGAGATAAAATCAATAGAAATAGCACTTTGATTTTATTTTGTCAAAATTATGTAATAATTTTTCAGGCGGTGTCATTTGAAACTTTACTTGCAAAAAACTTTACTAAAAAATTAACCTGCTGCAGATGTGGTATTAAAATTATAGCAAAGCTTATGAGGTGTTTGGATCTGTTAACCATGTTGCTAGTGATAGCATTTTCTGACAGATCACAGAGAGATACTGAGGTCACAGAGACTGACAGACTGACTGACAGAGGTCACTACATAGAAATAGTAAAAGTTTTTTATTCAAGCCGAAAGCGAAAGCGAGTTCCAAAAAGATGTAAAAAAATTTAGATTTAAAGCTGAAATTCTTCTGAAAGCAGTTTTTGTTGATAAAGGTCAGCCGCTAAGTCTTGGGTTGTATTTTTCACTAGACTCCTGGCTAACTTTTGATATTCTAGGTCATATTTTGAAAAAATGCCTATGGATGAGACTGCCTCAAATTTTTTGGATACTTTTGGATAGTTTCAAAGCTTGTAAAATCTTTGTTAAAAACTCATCAGAACTCATCAGTTGTTAACATCAGAACAGCGAAATCACAAGACCATAGTTTAAGAAACTTATTTCTCAAGACAAAAAATATTTCTTGTTTTAAATAATAAGTTGTTTGATAGGATATAAGTTGCTAGGTAGGAAATATGTTTCTTAAAACAAAAGATATATTTATTCTTTATAGATTGAAAATGAATTTCTTGTTTTTAGGAATAAATTGAAGATATTTTTTTCTTAAAACAAGAAACGTATTTCTTGCTTTAACAAAAATATTTTGCAATAAAAAATTAAGTTTTGCTGTTTATTCAGAACAATTTATTCAAGATAATGTAGAGTATGTGATGAGCGTGTGATGAGCGAAGATAAATTTAAAAAGCTACCCCAAAGAGTTCTTGTAAAAAACCATTAAACATGAAGAAAAGTGGATATGAGGAGCTAACTACGGTAACTACACCCTCACTATTGGCTATGAGTCAATAATTCAAAACACTTTAAATGGTTCCAGTAATTTGAGTTTTGATCAGATACTGTAAACTATAAACCTTATAAAAAATATATGTATATATATTGAGATTTTTGATCTAGATTAATCTACAACAAAAGATCCAAAATCCTTTACCCAACTTTTTAAGGTAGCCATTTTAGATATGGATTTTTTTGATCCAAGTCTTCAATAACAGTATATTTTAAAAAAACATACTAAAATGTGGTGAAAATAATAAAGTTTGTCACGTGACTATAATGTTCTCATAGGTCAACAAAAAATCACTTTACAACAACCTAAGCATTAATTTATCAATCGTTATCAGTGGAAGATAGGTACTATATATTTCTTAAATTAAAAAACAAATTTTTTTTTTTTTGATACAAAAAACACATTCAGAAAATATCTTTGAAAAAATTAACTGGATTTGACATCAGAATGTAATTGCACTAATGTTTAGAAGTTTGTCTAACTTTAGTAAAAATCACAAAAAGCGCAACTTCAAATTGGCGAAAATACTTCTAGCAAGAAAAAATCTAAATAAAATTTTTTTTTTTATATAATATGACCTTTACATCATTCATTAGCTGCTTCACATAAAAAGTGATTCTCAAAAAAAAAATTATTGGATTGGCTAATAAACATACTCAAATATAAATGGGAATGTAATATGAACGTTTAAAACCAAAATAAAAGGACATTAATGTTTAAATTTGTAAATATTAAATACAAATATATATATATATATATATAATATATATATATATATATATATATATATATATATATATATATATATATATATATATATATATATTATACAGCCTGTGAAATTTGAAGGAATTCAGGTTGAAACAAGAGTGCCTACCTGAAATCAATGAGGATTTGTTGCATTCTGTTACAAAAAAATTAATAATTAATTGATAATAAAAGCATTGTTTTATAAGAGCAATTATACTTTAAAGAATGTAAAAATTAAACTTCATTTAAGTATTTAGCAAATTTATGAATTAAAGTTTTTTATATATAGCAAGTATATAGAAAGTTTTATTTGTGTTTTGAAATTGTTTTTTAAAAAACAAAAATAGTTTATTTATTACATTTTTATGGGATTTTTAGATCATAGAAAGAACGTTGTTTTGAAATACAAATTTAGTTTATGAAGATTTTGTAAATAGCAAAGAGTTTAAAAAAATGAGCAGACAGTTTACACCTGTTTAAAACATGCATATGAGAATGAATAACAGTTATATTAGGCATTATGACTTATTTGAGTTAGCTATGTGTAACACTGTGGCATTTCTGACATATTTTGAATGAATTAACGAAAAACTTTTCTATCAAATTTAAAAAAAGTTTAATGTTTTTTAATTAACATATTTCTTTTCCAAGTTTGTTTAACATAACTATATCAAGACTAAACTTGATAGACTTTTTGATCTTAAATAATATTAAAAAAAACCGTAAACATGTAAATAAATGGTTTTAACCATGAAAGTATAAAACAGATGGAAGTTCAACCACATGCTTTGAGACTATGCTTGAAACCTTTAGTTTTGTAAAAGAATAATAAAACTTAAACGCCTAGTCTTTATTTGTTGTCACAAATAGGTGCATTTAAAGTAGTTTAAAATATAGTATTTTGATGGTTCACTAATAATACTCAATAAAACCAAACTAAAAATGGCAACAACAAAATGCTAAACAACAACTTTTTCTTAAACTTTATATGAAATGAGTGGACTATTACTAGCATGAATGTAATTATGATTTTCAACTAATGAAACTTTAGTAGTTTAGGAAATAATTTTTTTGATTTTTTTATAATTGTTTTTTTAATCTAATGCCGTGTTATGATTCAAAGTAAGAAAACAAGCTTAAACTAAAATATGCTTTTAAAATAAAAGTGATTCTATTTGATTACTGAATTTTAGTAATTACAGTTACATTATTGGTAAAACTATGTATGTATCCTTAGAATAATTCTTTTTTTAATGTTTTAGTAAAAATCATTTCAGTGAATTTTTGTTATTTTTTATCCAGTGAAACTCTTTTTTTTTTTATTGTTGGTTACAAGCATACTCCGGAGACAACTTGAAATTGCTTTGTTATTTGTGGCTTGATGAACTTCCATCTGTTTTATACTTTCATGTTTTAACTAAAAAAATAATATAATATTAGATTTTAAAACCTAATAAAATAATAATCGCCCTAAAATTTTGAGTAAAAAGGCGTGAGAACAACAGACATTTGAAAAATTAGTTTTTTGCATAAACATTGCAGAATGAAAACCTGATTTTCGCAGGGTGAATACATTTTTAACGCAGGGTGAATACATTTTAAATAAAATTTAATTTTTCGCGTTTTATTTAATATATTGTAAAAGTACAGTTTAAACTTTAAAAAAAAATAAAAACATCTTACTTAGATAACAATATTTCATTAATGTTTTTATATACATAACAGGTAATACCAAACAAAAATGAAAAACCTTGAGTTTTTTCAAACAAAGAAAGAGAACAAAGAAACAAAGAACAGGTAAATAAACAAAAAAATCATGGCAATTTTAATATGATGATTTGATAACCAACCGTTTCCTATTTTTAACAAAAACTTCTGGTTTTTGTTGAGTTAATGATTTAAATCCAAAAATAAATATTCAATAAAAGGAAAAAAAAAACTGCAAGGATAAAAATGTCATGGACAAGTTAAAAAGTAAATTTTTAACGCAATTTAAAAAAAGTAGAAAACTCAAAAAGGCTTTTAAAATTGAACAAGGTTAAATTCAAATAAATGTTCAACATAAACTATTTAAAACTCTAAACTTTTAAGACAATCTAAGACTTTTTGACACATATAATGTGAAAACTAAATAACAAATTTTGGTGTTGTTTTTTTTATTTAAAAAATCAAAAGCAATTTAGTTTAAAATTTATTTTGAGATTAATAAAAATTTAATTGAAGCTAAAAATAAATTAAAAATAGATAAAATAATTTTTGTTTTGTTTGTTTATCTGAATTTCTGTAAATTAACTTTCCAGGCTAGCTAAAGAAATTTCTAAACATTTAACATTCAACATCATTATTTCAATAATAAATGGCTTAATTTTATTAAAAATATTTTTCGTATCTTTGTTTTGTTATTTATTTACATCATTGCTATTTGCTTTATGCAAATTAAATATATTTTTATTCTTTTCACAGATGTTTATAACAACAAAAATTATAGAAATATAAAAAAAAAAATTTAATTTAAATACCAACACATGTACGTTGATCATCTTGTAATTGAAATCCTTGATTACAACCACATTTAAAAGATCCATATTCATTAGTACAATGTTCAGGACAAGGCCGTGAAGAACACTCATTAATATCTGCACAAAAATTATTGCACAAAAATTATTGTTTGGGCACTGCAAAACAAAACTATCTTTAGTCCATTTTTAGTAAAAATGACTTTTTTGGTTTGAAATATTCCTTGGGCATATAAAAAAAACCATGTATGAAACCAAATATAAAATAATGCAAAACTATCCTAATTCCATGTATACTCAAGCAAGACTTATTTTTATTTTTATTTAGAAAATTTAATGTCCTCCTAAAATTTGCTCAAAGCTAATTTTTTTGTCAGATGTACAAGATTCAGTAAACAACCAAATACAGACTCTGACCCATTAAAAGAGTTTAAACAATGACAAAGAAGTGTATCTGACATATAATGAATATCGGATTTTCTGTGGAACATTTGAAGCTATTACAGAAAGTAAGATGTTAGTTTTTGATATCAAGGGATATAAATTTATGAAGTTCTACAAACATAGTGCTATATTTCTGACCCCCCTTATCACACCATTATTTAAAAAGAATAAAAAAGTATAAATGAGAAGCAACATTGTAGCAATTTTTAGTTTCTGTTTTCTTTGTGACAAAAAAGCAAAAACTAAATATTTATATATAGCTTTCCATATCAAAAAAAGAAACCATGTTTCTTGATAGTCATATCATAGCAGGTGAAAAAAGTGATTGAAAAAAGAACTCCTACTTTGTGGTTGGATAGCTCAGTTGGTTAGAGCATCAATGGAATTGTTAAAACCCAAACTGTTGTGTGATACAAGTTCAAATCCAGTCACCTCCAACTTGCGCTTGAATAATACGCAAAAATGTGGGTCAATAACAAACGCTACTTTGGATTAGTCTTTATGACTATTTGTGGCTGTTCCTATGCTAAGCCAACAATATTTTAGGATATAAGAGCATTGTATAGCAAATTATAGCATGAAATTCATATAAATAAAATTAAAAAATAAAAATACATGAAGTGTCAAAAAACATTTAAGAGATGCAACAAAAAAATAATTTCAATTGAACTAGAGCTAGAAATTATCAATTATTCTTAAACATTTAAAAGTATTGAACCTCACTTTGTGAAAAAGAGAGAGCAATCACAGTTTTTTACCCAGACTCTTAATAGAATACTGCAATGAGAAAAGCCTTTTTATCAAGGGATACAAGTTCAAGAGACTTTTTAAATGTAAATTTAATGAAAATCAAAAAACAAAACAAAAAAAGAAAGATCAGAGTGGTACTTATGCAAAATTAAAAAAAAAACTTCTGGAAAATTATGAATAACTATGGAGATTATCAAAAACATGTGACAAAAAGTTTACTCAAGCTTCTAAAAAAGAATAAAGTAAAAACAAACTGTTGACCAAATTGGCAGCTTTTGACTTTTTAACAAGCTTTACATTTTTTGTAGTACATTATTTACTAAATTAGTAAATAATGTACTACAAAAAACCTATTTAGCTAAAAAATAAGAAAAAAATACTGAAAAAAAAAAGCCAGGGGAGGGGGACATTTTTTTCTCATTAAAATTAGAAATAAAATCAAATCAGAATAGTATTTTGGAACAAAAAAAAACGTGAAATCGGAACAGTATTTCGGAACGGAGGGAGTAATATTTAAAATAGGTTTCATCAATATAATCCAGATCAGAATTTTGAAGAAAGAAACATAATTGCAAAACATGAACCTTGTTCTATTACCTGAGCTGAATTTCTTGCAACAACAACTAATTTAAGCCTTTTACGGGTATATCCTATTTGTTTTAATTTTGTTTTAAATTTCTTTAACTCTTTTAATTGTAGTTGTGGAGCATTTATGTTCTTCGGGCGTTAATTTTGAAATGCTAATCGTAGTTAAAGCATTATTTGCATTTATTAATAATTCAATTTCTCTCTTTCTTTTATTATCTTGATGTGTCACTTTTTAAGCATTGTATTTTGATCTTGTTCAAGTTTTCGTATCCAGTTTTGAATTGTCCTGATTAAAAGACCTGTTGCATTTGCAATAGATTGACTTGATTTATTGCTATTCATCAGTTTCCTATTGTAGAAATATTTTCTTTGGTTGCAGTTTTGTTTCTTGTTTGTTCTTCGGTTTCAACATTTGAATTATTGTGGTTTGTATTGCTTTTGTTTGCCAATACAGGCCTAAATATTTTTGTTATGAAAATAATTATGGGTGCAATGAAAATAATTATGGACACGACAAAAATAATTATGGACACGACAAAAATAATTATGGACACAACAAAATCAATTATGAATGCAACGAGAATAATTGCGGACAATACTAATAAAAATGATATGACAATGTAAGAAAAAATATATTCAATGATTGTAGCAGAGTGATCAGTAATTCTAATTGGTTAAGTGATCAGTAATTCTAATTGGTAAAATTGATAAAAGGGTGAATATTATAAAAACAAGTTTAAAATTTTTTTGAAATAAAAATATAAAATTTTAAATATAAAAAAACTAATTATAAGTTAAAAGGAATGTAAATAAGAACGTCTTCTCCTCTTTCAATAATTTGATGTTTCTGTCTATCCTTTCAATTTTAAAATTTGAATTTCCTATGGTATAGTTATTTTAAAGGTAATATTTTGGTTATTTATATATAAATATTTTCACTTTTAAAACTCTATTATGTAGACCATGCCATAAAGCCAAAGATTAAATTCACAGATCTGATTTTCCCTTGTGTCAATTTCAAGGTCTAATCACTAATCCTAAACAATACTATCCAACTAAATGTATATTTTTCATGATAACATTCTTATCAGCAAAATTCAATTTTTATTTTTTTTGATTAAATTTTATTTGGTTTCTATGGCTTCTAACTAAAGTAAATAACATGTCCATTTTTTTTTCCGCCATGAGCCATAAACATTAAAAATTAAGAATTTTATGGTCCAGCAGTTGATCTGTTGGATTAAACCATAAAAGTCTTCATAAAACTAAAATAAATTTAAAACGTAAAGAACATTTCATAGAACAACAAAAATGGACTTAAGATAGTCATGGTTTTAGCAATGATTAACTCATTTGTCATAATAACAATAACAAATTTTGGACATATCAATAACTGTTGTTTAACCTATACAAGACTGACGATTAGAATCAAGCTTAAAGCCTAAATAGCAAGAACACTGGACACCATTCTTTGGGTCATATTCACAAATATGATCACAACCACCATTTGAATTTTTACAAAAACCTAAATAAATAAAAAAATTTATTATAGCCATGTTAATTTAATTTATATTTTATTAACAAATATTTAAAAAAAATATTATCAAAAAATAAAATATAAGAAAATAATCAACAGCAAAAAAATAAACACATTAACAATATGTTTAAAATGACATTAATCAGGATAGTTTTTTTCAGAAAAAGAAAAAAAGAAAGGGAAAATTTTATATGCAGTAATAAATGTCATTTGGGAAAATTGAACTAGCTAAAACCTACTGCCTCAGTAAATGTATGAACTGAACTCCCTGCAGATGGCTATTTTAGTATCATGTTTTTACACACTCACACACACACACAGATATATATATATATATATATATATATATATATATATATATATATATATATATATATATATATATATATATATATATATATATATATATATATATATATATATATATATATATATATATGTATATATATATATATATACATATATATATATATATATATATATATATATATATATATATATATATATATATATATATATATATATATACATATATTTATGTATATATAAATACAGGCCTTGTTACAAGATTTTGTTTTATTACAGAAAAGCATAATGCATGTAAAGGTAACTCAACAAACCTTACATATTTAAATCATTAAAAGTTAAACTGTGTCATTAGCATATTTTAAAGTATTGCATTGTAAGTAAATTTAATTAAACCATGTAAATTAAACCATGTCAAAAATCTTTTAAACAAAAACTATAACAAATATTACTTATGAAATCAAAATTAGGTATTTGAAAAAAATTACTTTTTCTTATTAATTATTTCTCAAGACAAACTTATACATAACATAATAATCTTTTGCTTGCTTTTTGACAATATTTTTTTAAGTGTTTAATGAAATATTTTTAATAAAGATTCTCAATTTTCAGATGGATTCTATCAAATTTATGCTCATAAATAAAAACTTATATCAAAAGAACTCTTCATGGTATTGAATTATAAAAATTAAATTATTCAGAAAGAAAAAATTCTATTTATGAAAAGAATTCTCTAAAACAAAAACACTTATCCCTTTCTTAATTAAAAAAAAGAAGATTTTTTTTGTTGCTTTTACACACTATGATGGAGAGAATTAAATATTTTTATGTTAGGAGTCGTCCATAAATATGTCACCCTCTAGGGGTTGGGAGGATTACTGATTTTATGACAACTTGTATGGGATTTGTTACTAAAGAGTTACAATGTTTTGATCAGAGAGGGGAGGGGATTAAAAAAAGTCAAAAATTGCAAAAGGAATTTATGGTTGACCCCTTATGAATTATTAGTTTGCAAATATAAGAAATAATAATTATATTATAAATAATATTCCTTAAGCAAAAAAGCTTTACATTTTTTTTACATTTTTTTATATTTCTTCAAAATCTTGGAATCATATTTAAAGTTTTTAAATTAAAAATGAACAGTTTAAACTTAAAATTAAAACTTCAAATTAAATTTGTTAAAAAATTTAATCTTAAAGCATTTAATTTTTTTAAACTCAGTTTCGGGATTTTCAAGTACAAAAAATTATTTTACAGTATGATTTTTTATCAAAAAATTTAACTATTTCACAATAGCAGTGAAACTATTTTTTATAACGATTAATTACGACTTAATGTTTTCTAAATAAAAGTCGCTTAGACTATATCAAAAGAAAATTTAAAAAATACAATTAACAAGATTTTTGGTATGATGTAAATGGCTTAACATGTAAGTAAAATCGCCATTTTGTATGTAAAATGCATACACTTCTTAACAAGGCCTTATTTATGATAAAAATGGTTCTTAACTACTATTTTTGTGTAATGTATATTTTTGAATACACAAAAACACAACTTTACCACAAAAATAATTTTTTCATCATTTTTAAAATGGTAGATTAATGTCAAAATCCAGAGAACTACAAAAGTTTAAAAAAAAAAAGAAAAAACTCAGTCAAAAGAAACAAAATAGAAATGAACCATAATCTTTGTATGTGATGTTCTGTGTAATTGCAAACATTATAAGTTTTTTCAGAAAACAACAGCAGAAGAGTTTACAGAAGTTTTTACTTTTATATTTTAACAAAATTCAAAATAAAATCAACAAAACAGCTTTTTTGCTTCAATGAATTAAACAGAGAAGAACTCGACAAAAAGAAGGAAAAAAATTTCTTTATTACCACTCTAATTACATTAAAGTAATACAAGGTATAATATTGTTACAATTATTTTTCTCTCAAGAACTCCTTGCTATGTTACAATACAGATTCAGTTGGAGCCGACCTTTTGAAAGAGTTGTTATATCAAAAGCTTTTGACAAAAAAACAAAACAATTATCACAAAAACCCCTCACATTATTGTACAATGAGAGATAACCAATCACCTGCGCAAAGTATGCTGATCTTCAAGCTTTTACAATGATCTGCCTCACAAAAATCAGTTAAGCAATGATAAATTAGTATCAGAGTTGTTTGAACTTGAATTTATTTAAATTACTTTAACAGATTGTGATAAGTTAAAGAAGTCACAAATGCAGTGATTATTTTTTAGATGAAAAAAGAAATCAAATAATAAAACATTTTTATAAATTGTCAGATGAGAAACAACCACATTTTTATAATAAATGCACCATTAGTGGTGTACCATATCAGAAGAAAACACACAAATAAAAAAAACAGAAAATCACTTGTGTACAAGTATTATTTAGAGCACGACAATACACATGTACAAGTTTAGAAGTATACAATCCAATCAGTCTGATAAAAGTATAAAAAAACATGACTACATGACTACTGGTTCCCACAGATTTTCAAAAAGTAGCAACCTCCTTTTTTTCTAAAGTTACGCAAGAATAAAACAAATTGTGTACGACAAAGGTGCAATTTTAAAAGTCTTTAAATGAGTTAAAATTGGATATGTACAAAATACAAGGAAACAAAAATCTTCTGAATTAATGCAATTAATAAAAATTATGGCTCTAAAAACTGAGCTATTTTCACTATATGAAGTAGACAAAAAGTATTATGAGATGATTTTAAAAACAAAAAGACACAAAAGAAAAGAAAGAAAAAAATACTCAGCGCAGTTTTGTTCGATATCTGAATAACAATATGCAAATATCTTTTAGATCTTAGATAAATACACATCAAATATCATTTTATTATTAGTTTTAAAGTAAAGATAATATATTAAAACATCTAAATTAGATATAAATGATGCAATACCAGTAATACCCTTTTAAAAATTTAACTATGATTTACCAACAATATGTAAATTGCTCTGTTATATATATATATATATATATATATATATATATATAAATATATATATATATATATATATATATATATATATATATATATATATATATATATATATATATATATATATATATATATATATATATATATATATATATATATATATATATATATATATATATATATATATATATATATATATATATACTAATAAATAAGACAATTTTTTTAATTTTTGTTAAAATCATTTATTTTATAAATATTAACAATCTCTTGCAACGCAACTTGTACCCATTTTGGTTGATTAAAAAAATCCACAGCTCTTATATTAACAACACCAATATTGACATTTCTCATGTTTGGAAAACCTACAAAATTGTCAATATTTTAAACTTCCTTATATTGGAAAAATATCTGATTTAACTAAACAAAGACTAAACACAACCAGTAATAGATATTGTAAATCAGTCACCGAAAGATTGGTTTTTACTTCATTTAAGATTTCAAAATGTTTTTCCGCAAAAGATCCCTTTCCTACAGACTTTAATTCATTCGTTGTCTATAAATTTGAATGCGCAGGCTGTAAATCCTGTTATATTGGCAAAACTACTCGCCATTTAAAGACACGAATAATGGAGCACCAAAAAAGGGATAAAAACTCACACATTATAAACATTTATAAACATATTCATTCAAATGAAAGCTGTTTTAATAGTTTTAATCATGCTAATCTTTTAATTTCGGATTCAACCTCCAACAAATTTATATTAAAACTCAAAGAAAGCATGTACTTAGAGTGGGAAAAACCCACTATTAATAAACAAGTGAACCATGTAAAAATGACAATCTAGTTACTTTTAACATTACCAGTTCTTTTATCTTTTTAAAAGATTTGTTACATTACTTAATTGCATTTTATTGTATTTTTTATTATAAGGTCTCTATTAATTCAACTTAATTTTACTATTTTGATTTAAGCATTTTAATATATTTTAACTGATGACGGCTACGATATAGTCAAAACATGTATTTATAAAATAAATGATTTTAATGAAAATTAAAAAAATTGTCTTATTTATTAGAATATTTACTCATTTTGTGCTGAAGAGAAACTTTGGATATATATATATATATATATATATATATATATATATATATATATATATATATATATATACATATACATATACATATTTGGGTTGTTCAATAATTAATTATGAAACATACAGTTATATATTGCATGAAACATGTTCATTAGCATGAACTGTATGTTTCATGCAATTGTTTGACATTACTACTTTAAAGATTAAACTTTCTTCAGTCAAAAACTGAGCGTCATTAGTAAAATGCAAGTTGATTAAAAGTTAAAAATGGGCAGGTGAGGATTGCTAAACTGAACATCAGAGTTAGCATTGATTTGCTTGCTTTTACTATGGAAACGTTAAGTGCGAGATGCACCACATACTGGTTATCAAACCACTACCATAAAACTTAAGACGGTAATCAAAACTGGTGCATAATAACTCAAAAAATTTTTTTTTTCATTATTCTTTTATTTTCTTTTTTTACTAAAAAAGCAGTATGCTATAAAGATAAGCAAAACTAGTAAGAAATAGCTGATGTATATACGTTATAATGTAACAATGTGTGGTATTTTACAAATAAATAAATATACAAAAATCTTTTTTATTTAAATATAATACTTATATATTCTATATATATATATATATATATATATATATATATATATATATATATATATATATATATATATATATATATATATATATATATATATATATATATATATATATATATATATATATATATATATATGCAATTTGTTTTGAAGTAAGAAGAATCTTAAATACAATACAAAGTCAAAAGAA
>NC_088931.1:61907500-61932500 GCF_038396675.1 Hydra vulgaris | reverse complement strand
ATACATGTTGTAAAATAGTTAAACAAGTAAAACATTTACTAATTATAAGTCATTTCTATTATATCATATCTTTTTCCCTTTGAGAAAGCATTTGGAAAACTTTGACAAGAATAAGATAGTACCTATTTTATAAATGTTCAGCAAATATCACAAAAAGTTAACATTAAAAAAAAACTTTATTTTAATATTGGTATCACAGCTAATGATTAAAAAATTTCAACAAGTCATTGTGTGACAAATGTAAATATGTAATGCAAGATGCTATTTTATTCCATGCGTTTCATAATCCTCAGGTTATTGAAAGCAATTTTTTTAAAGAAGCTAAAATATCTTGTTTTACATAACTGGTTATGTCAGAAGAAAAGTTATTTCATCTCCAAATTGGTCAAAAATTGGAGAATATGTCAGAGAGACTAACCATGGTGGTTTAAGTTTGCCTTGAGATAACATCTACCATTGGATATTTTATTCATACATTTTATTTCACCATCTGTATACTTTTGTCTGTCTTGTTAGTTTATCTAACTAATTTTTAATAGTATCTGACTTTTATGTGTGTGTGTATGTATATATATATATATATATATATATATATATATATATATATATATATATATATATATATACATATATATATACATATATATATATATATATATATATATATATATATATATATATATATATATATATATATATATGTATGAGTTTTTAATTGATTATATCTAATAAATGTGCAGTTAATATACAACTTTTTTCATTTCGGAGGTTTCATTCATTTATTTGTTTCAAAAATCTTTATTTATCATAAAACAATTACATCAAATTAACTCAATTATTCAAAACCTAAATAAAAAACGAATGCTTCAATAAAAAAAACTTGCCTACAGTTTTTTAAAAGCTGTATGTTTACTCGGCCTGCCACTATAGTATGACATATATATATACATACATACATACATACATACATACATACATACATACATACATACATACATACATACATACATACATACATATATATATATATATATATATTTCTATATATATATATATATATATAAATTATGTCACTGTATTCTACAAATAGAGTGCTCAATGTTCTTAAAGAACAGAGCAATAATAAATTATTAAAAACACTTATCTAACTTTTTCATGATGTAGTAGGTTCATCAGCTTCCTGATGAACCTACTGATAGAGAAACACGATGTTGAAGATAAAAGTTAGATAAGTGTTTATATATATTATAAACACTCATCTAATATATATATATATAAATTAGTAATATAATATTATATTATATTACTAACTTATATATATATATATATATATATATATATATATATATATATATATATATATATATATATATATATATATATATATTTATATATATTAAAGTTGTATAATATATACTTACATATGTATATGTATAACTTTAGGCAAAAGTTTAAAAAAATATATTTCTAAATAATAACTAAAAAAGAATTTAAAATTACTAAGACTGTAGTAGTTTGCAAAAAACCCAGGTTTATTGATTAAATCATCTGAATGAAATTTGACTAGCATCTGATTATACGATGAATGAAATTCTTGAATAAGGTAGGGTGATCCACAAAATTTCTTCAAAAGTTTCATTTCATTATTGATTATATCATAAACGCTGATAGAATCCAAACAGTTTCCTAAAGATTTTATTTATTATTTCATTTAAATATTTCCAAAAATATTTTAAAAGTTGCAAACTATAATTAAAAAATTTAATTTTATCTATTGTTAAATTAAAAAAGTTTAAGTGGTATAATAAAAGTTTACAATATTAATATTATTATTATAAATATTAATAATATATTATTAATATTATAAGTTTATAATATTAATATTATTATAATAAAAGTTATTAATATTATTATTACCTAATACTTTACTAATACTACTTTAAAGTAAGCAACTGGGATTGATATTTGACTGGGGCCAGGTTTGATAAAATATAGCCAAAGCCGGGTTTGTCAAATGTCCTTTTATTATTCCAAGAGGTCAATGTATAAAGGTCCTGTCTGATGTTAAGCTCTGTTATTCTCAGTTCACTAAAACTTTTTTTTATATCAGATGTTAGGTTATAGAGACTTTTGGTTAGTCTTCAACAGTGTCATTAACTAAGTAAGTCTAACATTTAATCTTTAATTCATGGGTCTTTTCCCCAAAAATAAAGCCGAGTTATCTTACTCTAATTTGACTCTTGAATCTTATGGCCAAACTCTTCCTGCTAGCTAAATAGATTAACCCATTGTTAAACATCCAAATCACTCTGGCTTTCAATGTTAAAGTTAATTCTCAATTAAACACTTCTACGGTTTGTGCTTCAGACAAAATTTCCATCATAGTTTTAAAAAAGTGTTCTCCAGATCTCTCTTCAATTTTTACTAAATTTTCAAAAAGTGCTAAATGAGTTGTTCTGATTTTTCAAAACTCTTTCAAAACTAATTGTAGGATAGTTGGAGAGTTTAAAGTGTTTTCACTTTGAACTCTCCAACTGTCCTACGTTTAGTCTTCACCCTGTTATTTGTTTCTTTATATAAAGGTTTTGAGATTATTGAACTATTTCTTTTTAACTGCTTTATTAAAGTTATTCTTGAGGACCTAAACTCTTCTTTATTTCAAGTAACTTTAAGGGTACCACAAGATTTTATCTTTGCTCCTGTATTGTTTCTTATCTACAACATCAATCTTCATGAAAATTTTACATCTGGCTTTATTTGCTGACGTGGCTTTATTTGCTGACGTGGCTTTATTTGCCGACAACTCAACTTCATACTTCTGCCTTGACAAAAAATTTTCACTTTTTGATTGCTAGAACAAGCAGTCAATTTTTAATCTTATCTCTCTTCTGTAACAGCTTAAGGCTTGCAGTGGCTTACGGATTTAAATTCAGGACTTAAAATCCCCAATTTTTGTTAGACAATAAAACTCATTTATTTACTGCAAAAAAATAATGCAATAATGTTGGCATTCCTATATTAATGAATAACAACCCTCTTACTCTCAGACAAAGTCTAAAAGCACATTGTAAATGTGATTAGACCTGCTTTATCAGCCAAGCTTGAGCCACTCTCCCATTGTTGTAAGGTTGGATTTTTTTCATTTTTCTACAAATACTATCATGGTCAATGCTCAAACGAGCTATCTCTATTATGATAAACCAAAACTCATTTTTGCTTGGCTTCTTATTCAACAAGTTGCATCCTTTTACTGTATTTGTCCCTTCATGCTATAAAATCTTTTATTAATACAGTTTTTTTCCTTGTACATCAAAAAAACCTTATACCTATCTTCATGTTTTCTTTTTTTATACAACCTACAACTTTTTAAGTCTTCAGCTAACCATTTCCTAGTATTTTAACTTATTCTTTATTTTAAAGTAACTCATAACTTAATAGTGCTTGCTTGCAACCTTTGATGAAAGTAAATTAGAGTTTAAAAATATATAAATATATGCCAGTATTTAATAAACAGTAAATGCAAGCATAAAATTATAACATAAAGTTTGATAAATTTTTTTCTAGTCCCAGCTATCAACCCTTGCTAAGTTTTATAATTTTGCAGGGGCAGGGTTTGCAAAAAGTCGCATTTTTAGCTGGGAATGAGACCAAGGCTGTGGCTCAGGTCACTTACTACTTCTTTATACAAACATATTATAAATTTTTAGGAAATATTAGTACAAAGAAAGGTTATTATTACTAAATGTTAATATTACTAAATGTATTACTTAATATTACCTAATATTAAAATTAATATTACCTAATATTAAAATTAATATTACCTAATATTAAAATTAATATTACCTAATATTAAAATTAATATTACCTAATATTAAAATTAATATTACCTAATATTAAAATTAATATTACCTAATATTAAAATTAATATTACCTAATATTAAAATTAATATTACCTAATATTAAAATTAATATTACCTAATATTAAAATTAATATTACCTAATATTAAAATTAATATTACCTAATATTAAAATTAATATTACCTAATATTAAAATTAATATTACCTAATATTAAAACTAATATTACCTAATAATAAAGTTAATATTACCTAATATTAAAATTAAAATTACCTAATATTAAAATCAATATTGCCTAATTAACTATTTATTTCTAGAAGTTAAAAGTTACTTTAATATTCCACTTAAATGTTTTAAACAGATAGTTAAAGTTCTACTGCAGAGTTGAAATTAATAATATCTTTCTAGAATAGAAATTAGAATACCTGTTAAACAGAGAAATAAAAAGCAACCAAGCAAATATGTAAAATTTAAGTTTGGTTTCCGTCTAAGACAACTTTTGCAAGATGATTAGAGGGAAAAAAACTTATTTGACTTTTGATCTGACCACACACATCAACAACAGAATAAAATTTTCTATTAATAAACCAATTCAATAAAAATATTGAAATCTGTTCAGATCATCAGTTAGTTGGTAAAGTTGTTTAGTTATTAGATAAGACACTAAAGATTCAAGATAAGTTACCAAAATATCTATTTATTAAAGCTTTAAAGGCTCTCCAGATAAATAATTTTTAAAGATATGGAAAAAACTTGTTGACAAGCCACCCAATTGTTAGTATAACAAACAAGAATTAGAGCATGTTTTGCAATTGGTAGTAAAAAATAAACAAAACTAATAAAAAGATTAGGCCATTTCTTATGACTTAAAAGAATATAATAATATCAAGGATAAATCCAAGTATTACCATCTAGAGTTGAACGTCCTCAGCAAACACAATATTTAAATTTTGACAGTTAACTGTGTCCCTTCATAGGAGAAAACACATGGCTAACTTTTTTCTGGTTAAAAAGATTATGATATTCTCACCAACTTTGTAAAAAACTGCACCTGGTTAACTTTTACATAAAACTTTGCCACAACATTTACTTTCTGCTTTCTAAATTACTTTGTTACTGCTTTAGTAAAGCTACTTAATAATTTAGAAGTTAGTTACAACCAAGATTCACCAAATAAATAAAAATAGATTTAAGTTTTAATGCATAACTGATAATATAAAATATGTAAGAAAATTATAATTTTCTTACATATTTTTAAGTATTTTTCAAATTTTAGTTTTCAAGTTATGACAACCTACCTAACTTTGATTATAAGAACAGCTGCATGTTTACCACTTAAACATTAAACTTCATTTAAAGACTCAAATCAATTTCAGCTGCATCATCAGGTAGCAGCTCTGAAGTATAAGATCCAGATCCTTTTTTGTTTCCCATTCTAGTCCTCCTTTGTTGGCACATAATTTTTACAAAATTTAATGTTTAATTGTAATTCATTAAATGATTAACTTTAAGCAGTAACCATTAGCCTCAAAACTAAACAAACCTCAATACTACCAATAAAACTAAAATGCATCTTCTGATTAACAAATAACTGTTTTTATAAAAAAGGATTGATACCTACCATTTTCCTCATTTTCCAAAACAACATTGGTAAACTGAAGTACAATTGTTTTTCCGATCTTTGCTTTAATTAGGTATGAGCAATTAGCATTAGCGTAATAGTATTGAGGGAAATTGGGTGAAGTAAAAGTACCATTTGATTTTTCAAGCTCATAATCACATACTAAAAGAAAAATATTGTACACTATAATACTCCTGTTATATCACCATTTTTTACTCAAAAAAAAATTTTTATAAAGGATCCCAAAGTTAATAAAAAAAAAACAATGGAAAAAGAGTTATAATACTGAAGTGTGATGCCTTCATACCAACAAAAATTATTTGCAAAACAACATTATGCGCATTCTTTGTTATATGTCAAACAAAGTCAAGTAGAAACTCAATTAAAAAAAAATTTATGACATATCAAGATGTTATATTTAGAAATTAAATTTTTTTTCATTCATATTTTTTTAATCTACAAAATTTATGTATGATCAAATCATTTCTTTTAATATATAAAAAGATATCTTTAGTTCTTATACATAAATTTTACAAGTTATGTTTGAAACATTTTTATTTTTCTAAATCTAAAGTTGAATCAAGGTTAAACTTGATTTTGTTATTTTTTTTTTTTTTTTACAGACAAATCAGCTACTAAATTTTATGTTTGAATCCACAAAATATTTATTATAATGTGAATAGAAAAAACAGCCATTTCGTCATCATTGTTAACCACGATTCCATCATGTAAGTAGAAAAAAACAAGGCATTTCACCATTATTGTTACACCACAATTCATCATTGTTACATGTCAGTTGGAAAAAAATATCCATCACTGTCATTGTTACACCGTGTCAATTGGAAAAAAATAATAACTATTAAATTAGTTGAAACTGATAAATTACTAAATGCTAAATTTTTTCCAGGCTACTTTTATTAATTTTTTTTTTTAAAAAAAGGTTTAAAGATACTTTTTTTATTAATAGTTGTAAGGAGCAAGAAAACCTATGGATCTTAACACAGAGCACCGCGGAGGAATATTTGAGCAGGTAGTTCATGCTTCCTTTTTCACTGGGCATCAATTTCTAATTGGACATCAAAGTAAAAACCTCTTGGGTCTGAGCCAGAACTCTAACCACTGTGCCACAGCTTACTTTTATGATTTTTGAATAAATTAATGAATAAATGATAATTTTGTTTTAAGTCTACTATTTGTTATTTTAGGATATATTCTGACTTAATTCAAGAAAAATATCTAATATCTTTCTTGAACTTGCATTTCAATAAATAGAGTTATAGAGTCTTGTGGTTTCAGCACTTAAATTTTCATAACTTACAGGGTGAAATTTGTTACCCTGATAAATTTTTAATCAAAAAAAAATTTAATAATGTATTCTAAACTAAATTAAAATAAATATTAAAATATTAACACTTCATAAAAATAACTTGTTTATTTTAAGTGTTTTAAAACAACAATGCTATATATAATTTATCAGGTATATAGGTTTATTAGATGTATAGTCATGTAATTTAATATATTGAAATGTTACAAAGTCATGTAACATAATATGTTAAAGTGTTACAGAAAGCCATGTAACTTAACATATTAAATTGTTACAGAAAATCATAACATACATTAAAAATGTTGGAAGAACTTTTGTGAGTTTATTAAAGTGTTACAGAAAGTAGTCAAATTAAAACAAATAATTTGTAAAGAAAAAGAAAGTGACTTTCAAAAAAAAATCCTTGTCCTAATAAGTGACCACAAACTTTGCATTTTAAAAATTGCTTTAAATATTTGACTCAACAAATATTAAACACTTAAAAGAAAATAACTAAAAAATAAACACTTGAGCTTTTGAAAAAAAAAATTTTAAGCCTAATAAATTAAACATTAAAAAATAAAAAGAATACTTATGAAGGAAAGATTATTTAAAATAAAATTTAGTTACAACATCAACTAAAAAAAAAAAAATTTAATTAAATATTAATAAAAATAAGTTAAGTTATTTAAATTTATTTTTAAAATAGCTTTTTTTTACAATTTATATAATACATAAATTTACACAATTAAGGAGTATTATATCTCAAAGTCAAAAATGATTGAAAAACATGTTTTTACAATTTATATTGAATTAAACAAAAACATTATTTTAAAAAAGGTTTCACTTGCAGGATAAGACCAACTTTTATGGAATCCCATAAAAAAAAGGTTTTAATTTTAATACAACAACTTTGGAATCCTTTTAAAAAAATGAAGCATTAAATAAATATAACTAACTTTTAACAGAATTATATTGTATTAAAAATCCAATATTATTATCTAAATTGTCAGTTATAAAGCGAAGAAACAAATTATTGCTTTTGGATTTTATAACAGATGGAGCATTAGTGCCACAATATGGTTTAGAATAAAGGTTAGCTTTGTCATTTGGACCATCATAAACGTACAAAGCATCTGATTCACAGTTATAACTGCTTTCTATTTGAAACTTATTAACTGTGAGAATAATTTGACGACCATTAGGTACAGTTATCTTCCATGAGCAATTTAAGTTGTTGGAATATGGCTTTGGATACCTTGGACTTTTCACTGTGCCACTCTCTTCATTTAATATAAATTGACACTCTTTAAAAAAAATATATAAATTTTTATAAAATTATTTTAATAATATAAATAACTCACCTAACTGTCTTCAATGTAACATTAAGTACACCTAAAATATGCAAGTATATATCTAAATGCAAAAGTACAAGTTTTCGAGAATAATTAAAGTGCATTAGTATATCTAAAACACAAATCATTATTCTAATCATAACAAAACAAAAAAAATTTTATCATCAATAATAATATCAAATATCAAAAATTAATAATCAAAACTTTAATTAAATTTAGAATATAATTTGATTGCTTAATTAAATTTACTTTAAGTTTTTTTTCTCATCATATAACTATTGTTGTAAGTATGTTTTAAGCAATATGCAAGAGTTACAAATATAAAAAAAAAAATAACAAGTTGCAAAAAAACATATATGCATATATACTTTAAACATGCATCTCAGATTTTACATATTATAATGTAGTTAGATTTGCAATTTCAGTCTTCCAAGTGCAAAATTATAGCCTTATAAACACAACAAAGTGGCCTCTTTGATATACAAATGGTCAAAAAAGACTACTTTGAAATTTTATCTTTTTTCTCACTTCCAAAAAGAGTCTCATATTTTCTAAAACTATTATCTGGATAGTTCTCTTTTTAAAAAAGTGATTTTTATTAACTTGTATCATATTAGAAAAAAATTATGACCTTCTCATCTTAAGAAAAAATTTGAAAATCACTAAAAAGAGCCAAGATGAAGTAACTGTAGTATTTTTCTATTTATTCACAAGTCTTTACAGGTAAATTTTCTGATTAGCTACTTCTGGCTGCGATAAATGGGCAAAATATAAGCAGCTTGTTGAAGTTTAGAACTCAAATATACCTAAAAGTATATTGCCCATTCGCCTAAAAAGTCCAATTTTCCACCATTTTGAGATGCTTGTAAAAAACACATTCATTTGACCTAAGATTAACAGCATATAAGTCCATTAGATCCAGTTATCGAAAAATGCAAACATTATGTCATGTTCACACCAAAAATGCCAGCATTTTTGAACAATCCTATTTTCAATGATCAATGATTGAGTGCATTATTGGAAACCAGAGTGTCTTTAACCTGCCTACTAGCCTGTGTGAGGGGTGCAACCAATTAAAAGTTATTTCTTAACAAAAAGAAAGATATGGTTGGTTTCCCCCTCCTTGATCTGGTTATGTAGATAGGGGCACAAATAAAGGGCCATTAACACAATATGTGTCAGGTCAGGTTATCCTGCTACTGGTAACATGTAACCCAGTAAAATCTGCTTCATGTCCTGCTGCCTTGTAGGATACGCCTTTTTAGGCACAGGCTAGGAGATGCCAACTCTGACTTAAAACACCCCCTGCCTTGAGGAACTTGGTTGAGTAAAAGCTAGAGATGGTGTCTCCACAAAAACACTCATCTTAAAATTAATAGCACCTGGCTACTGTCTTGTAGAAGACCTCCTAGGTAAAGACTTAAGGGGTAAACAGATTCAATCTGTTGACCAGCTTCGCACCCCTTCTTCATCTATTAGGCTGGAGCAGATGTATTTTTACTACATTGTTTATAGTTTAGGATGTTAAATGCTGGATCTACTTGACTCAATGCATGGGTTTTGCTTGTGTCTCTGTTTTTATGACTAGGCAACTCATTCTATTATTTCCTAATGAGAGTACAGCTCTAAAACTCACTTTTATGGTTCTGAGGCCGGCTGGTAGTCAGGTTTCCCGACCTCTGTGGTAGCTCTCAGAGAGACTGATTCCATCAACAGCTGAAAAATATCAAAGTATTAACATTGCCATGTTGTGCATGGATGGTGTCCCTAATTGTACTTTTGGTGTGCATTGCCAAGGCCACATTTGGAGCCCTTTGTTACGGCTTAGGGTTTATTAGTAGTAATGAGGCAATTGCTTGGGCTATTAAACGGTGTTCTGAGTACTATCTATGCTTTGAGTCAAGTTCTTCAATCTAATTTAAAAATGAATAAAGTACCAAAAACTGTAAAACACAAAAAACCATCATCTTCACCAAGTTCTCTAAACCTATCATTCATTAATATTCGTGGTCTTCGAAGTAACTTTTCTTCTGTTGAGTCTTATCTCTTGCAAAGTTCACCAGACCTACTTGCTATTTGTGAGACTAATTTGAGTTCAGCTGTCTCATCTTGCGATCTTAGTGTTGATGGTTATCTTCCATTAATTTGTAAAGACTCCAATAGTCAAATGCTTGGCCTGGGCATTTACATTCGTAAGAATTCACCCATTTGTCATGAAACTAGATTTGAATCCACAGACTATTCTTTCATGTGCTTTCGTTTAGCACCACTTTACTCTATTGCCTTTCTATTTGTTCTATACCACTCTCCTTCATCTCAAGACTGCACTCTTTTTGATGTTATTTCTGATCATATTGACCAAGCCCTCTCTCTTTATCCATCAGCTAATATAGTTGTTGTCGGTGACTTTAATGCACACCACTCTAAATGGCTTGGCTCTAGTGTCAGTGACTCTGCAGGCTTTAAAGCCCACAACTTTTGCCTTTCACAATCCCTAAATTAAATAGTCAACTTTCCAACTCGCTTTCCTAACAACCCGAATCATTTAACTTCTCTACTCGACTTATGTCTTGTTTCTGATCCTAGCCAGTGCTCAGTTTCTCCACATTCACCCTTAGGTGCGTCTGATCACAGTTTGATCTCACTAAAACTAATATCTCATTCTTCTTCATCACCTGAATCCCCCTATTATCGTACCTCTTTCAACTACAATCAAGCTGAGTGGGATTCTTTCCGTGATGGCCCTTGGGTAGAAATCTTTTGTCTTCCTGTCAACAAATGCGCATCTTACATAACTTCAGGCCAGCATGGAATCTTTTGTTCCCTCTCGGCGATTCCAGGTCAAGCTTCACTCTCCTCCATGGTTTTCCTCACATTGTGCTGCTGCGATTGCCAATCGAAACCGTTACTTCCATATTTATCAGCAAAACAATTCTTTAGAAAACAGACGCCTGTTTATTACTGCTAGAAACCATTGTAAAAAGGTTGTCTAACACTAAAACTCGCTTTTATCGGGTCATGAAATCTCGTATTGCATCACAAAAATTAGGCTCTCGCGACTTCTGGAGAATATTTAATAGTATCAATAATAAAGGCAAATCTTTATTCCATTTCTCTTGTATGGTTCAGACTTTGTCACCTCACCTAAAGACATAGCTGAATTGTTTGCTAAAAACTTTTCATTAATATCATCTCTTGATTCCACTAGTTGCGTTCTACCTGATATTGCCGTCAAACAGGTTGATCCATTGCTTGACATTCGTATCACTCCAGCTTCTGTATCTAAAGTGATTTCCTGCCTAGACTTTTCTACAGCTTGTGGCCCGGACAACATACCTGTTATTGTCTTGCAGAAGTGTTCTCCGGAGCTGCTGTTTATACTTTCAAAACTATTCAGCAAGTGCTTATCAGAGTCTTTTTTTCCAGCCTGCTGGAAAGCGGCATCTGTTATCCCTGTCTTCAAAAATTCTGGAGAGTGATCTGATTTGTCTAACTACCGTCTCATTAGTCTTCTTCCTATCATAAGCAAGGTTTTTGAATCTATAATTAACAAACACTTAATTTCTCATCTTGAATCTAATAACTTACTTTCTGACCATCAATATGGATTTTGATCTTCTTGTTCTTCAGCTGATTTGCTAACAGTAATAACTGATACGTTTTATCGTGCATTAGATAAAGGTGGAGAGGTTAAGGCCATCGCTCTTGACATTTGAAAATCTTTTGATAAAGATTTTCATGCTGGTCTTCTCCAAAGGCTTTCTTCTTATGGTGTATCTGGCAACATATTTAAGATTATTGAATCATTCCTTTCCGATCGTAGCATAAAAGTTGTCCTCGATGGACAGCACTCTTCTTCTTATTCTGTAACTTCAGGGGTTCCTCAAGGTTCTATCCTTGGCCCTATAGTCTTTTTAATTTACATTAACAATCTTCCAGCTATTCTCAAATCTAAGGTGGCATTGTTTGCTGATGATACTACCATTTATTCTTGTCGTGATAAGAAACCAACACTCTCTGATTGCTTGGAGGGGGTATTTGAGCTTGAAAAGGATCTCACTTCTGCTACAGCATGGGGCTCACAGTGGCTGGTGAACTTCAATACAGATAAAACTCAATTTTTTTCAGCCAATCGTTATCGCAATAGTTCAGACCTTTCTATATTTATGAACAGCAATGTACAAATCAATTACAAATTAGCATCTGCTAAGGTTCCATCTCTCTATCGAGCTCAAGATCATCGTTAGAAGATCCGCCCATATCTTGGGCGGATCTTCTAACGATGCTCTTTCTCTTTTAGACAAGGTGCTAAAACGCATTGTAAACATAGTTGGACCTGCTCTTGCAGCCAACCTCCAACCGTTATCACATCGTCGTAATGTTGCTTCTCTTTATTTTTTCTACAAATTTTATAATGGGCACTGCTCTAAAGAGCTAGCGTCTCTTGTGCCATCTACTAAAATTCATTCTCGTGTTACTCGTTATTCAATTAAGTCTCATCCTTTTTTTGTGACTGTTCCTAAGTGCTCCAAAAACTCTTATTCGTCTAGTTTTTTTCCTCGAACATCAGTTCTTTGGAATTCGCTTCCTTCATCTTGTTTTCCTGATTCGTATAATTTGCAATCCTTTAAGTTGTCCGTCAATCGTTATCTTGCTCTACAATCACTACTTTCAGTAACTTCCAACTTTATTCAGCGGCTGCCTGCAGCCTTGTTGGAAGCAAAGATTTTTGAAAAAGAAAAAAAAAAAATTAAGGAGTATTATATCTAGGGCTACCATAGTCCTGATTTTCATCAGGACGGTCCTGATTGGAAGGGTCTGTCCTGACTGTCCTGATCAGGTGCCAAAATATCCTGATTTTAAAAACCATAACAAAAAATATCATTTTGACAAAAACTAAAAAATATAGTAAGTTAAATATTGATCTCAGTTGCTCACAGTTCTATGAAAAGATAAAAAATGACCAGTTTTTCCTGAAAAAAGTACACTCTAATGAAAAATATGACTGGTTTAAAAGCAAAGAAAAGAAATAATTCTTGTAGTCATTACAAAAATGTAAATCAACGCTGGTTTTTAATGTTGTATTTTTTGTCATTTTTACTTTTAGTGTGACGAGCTTTTGTCCTGATTTAGACTTTCTGCTTATTTATATTTGTCCTGATTTGACAGGTTAAAAAAGACATGATTTCCTGATTTTTCCAAAAATTCATATGGTAGCCCTAATTATATCTCAAAGTCAAAAATGATTGGTATCCTCCAAAAAAATGTTGAACAGGTTTTTAAAAGACTTTCATAATATATAAGGGGTATTAAATCATTTTATAATTAAATAAAAAAAAGATTCTAAAATAAAAAAGTCAAACTTGTTACAAACAACTTTTATTATTAGGCTTGGTTTTTACTTTATAATTGATTATTAGTTGCTAATTAAAAACATCAAATATATGAATCAGACATTAGATGTTTTTTTAGTTAAATAAATGATCATTTATTTAATAAAGTAAAAATAAATGATCATATGAACATTTATTTAATTTTAATAAGAAAGAAGTAAAACCCTTTTTGTGTTTTTGAGCTCAAGCACGTCACATGGCAATAATATCACAAACAGAATCACATTTAAGAAATAGCAATATAACAAATATTGATGTCAATATTTATTGACTTTTGTGTAAGTATCTTCCAGCATGTAAAAAATGATGTTACATAAGCTTTTAAAAATCGAAATTGAGGTAAGAAATAATAATTTCCTTAAATAATGAGCAAGCTCCTTTGACAGCAGAGACACTTTCAAATTATTTAGCAAGTACTTCATGTGTATTTGTTTACAGCTATTTCAGTTTCAGATATTTGGAGAAATCTAAAATTAAATTTAATCCAGAAAAATCCAGTGATGTAGGACTCAAGACTTAAGCCTTGGTCTCGAGAGGTCTTAATACTCATATTAAACTGTCTTAGTCTTGGTTTAAGTTTTAATTTTGAAAGTCGGGAACGTCGGTCTTGGTCTGGGACCTTTACTGTCTTGCACTTTCTTGATCCTTACAAAAACTGTCAACACAACAGATGGATTAGTGATTAGTAATAAATTGTCCCTACCAGGATTAACCTAATATTTAAGTTATGAAATCAAGTGATACATAGCCGCCAGTTTCACTTGTTACATAAAGTACTTAAATAGAGTATTTAAACTTTACTTTGAATTTTGTTTCTTCTTTTTTTTTTTACTATAGTTAAAAAATGGCTACTACAGTTTAACAAAAAAACATTGCTTTTGTCAGGGTTAAAGTTAGAATTGTGTGCTATTGTTAATTTTGCAGTGTAATGATCTTGCGTTCTTTTTTTATTGGTACACTTGGTTTTAACAATAAAAAAACCTATTTTTTTTTGTTATTATTAAAGATATCTTTAGTAGACTGCAACAGTGCACTGCGCGATTTGCAATAACATAATTATATTATCCATGTGTAATTACGTTTTTATTATAGAGTAATGTGTATAAATGGTAAAAAGAAACATCAGCTAAAGGCCTAAAGAAAATAAAATGCTATATACCTGATACTTTTACAACTTTCTTTAGCAACTAAAAGCATGTCTTTTTGGTTTCAAAATCTTTAAATGCCGATTTTCAGTCAGCCTTTGAAGGAACAGTTTGTTAATAACTCTTTTACCAGTACCACCTGCTCAATCAAATACACTTTTTCCATGCGCTTTTTAAAACATTACTAAAGACAACCTGAGTATTGTGAAGCAGATTGTCAGATATAAGACAAATAAAATTTACTCTTAAAGACCTCACATATTGATATGAGGTCTTTAAAAGAAAACCTATCCCTGAAATGAATGAAGAGTTGCCTGATTTTTTAAAAATAAGATGAACTTCATCCTGAATTACAAACAAATTGTTTTAGCAAAAGCCATTTGCATAATCGATTCATTTACTATCAGGCTTTCTTTGAGTTGCTTTAAAAAGTATATCAGGCTAGACATACTTTTATTACATCATGTTGGCAAATCCCATGGGATTTGCTAACAATAATGATTTTGTGAGTTCATAAGAGTTGTTTGCTAACTCTTCTTGAAATTTATCAGGGCTTTAACTATCATTTCTAAGGAGCACCAATCAGTTTTTAACCATTGTTTATAAATTATTTCATTAAATGAATCCCCTACTAGGTTATTTAATTCTTTTTCAATTCTATTTTCTCTGGGAAACTTTTCACACATGAGTCATTCCATGCCAACTGGACCAAGGTCCAATATGGAGCCCCTCAGATTTTGATGAAACTTAGTAAGTTTGTTAATATCAATGAGAAAAGCAATTCCTGAAAATTTCAGCATAAAATCTTTTGTGGTTCAATTTAAATCAAAATTTCAGAAAACCTTCTAGTTTTTTTTATTGTATACAACTCTTGACTTCCTTTAATGAAACTTTAACATTGAATTCTCAAATGTCACATTTTTTCCATAATGGCTACCTAAAAAAGCTAAAAAATTGTTTGCAAATATAAAAAGTTGATTTTTGATGAGTCAATATACAAAATCTGCAATTTAAGAAGTGAAAAGACATACTCTATATATGGTAGGCTTCCAAATTTTTAAAAATTTGGAAGCCTACCATATATAGAGTATGTCTCTAAGATACAAATCAGTAAAAAGTTATAGACTTCTGAAAATGGCTGCAGCTAAATCTTAGGAAAAATGTGTCTCCACTTCAAACCACCGGTAACCAAGGACCAACACTGGTTTTAATAATTTTTTCTTCTAATTTAATAGATTTTATTTCAGTAATTTCAGAAAAAAAAAAGATATTTTACCAGATATTTTAGGCTATAAAGACCTCTTGACATTAATTGCATGTGACTTAACAAATCGAGATTGCATGCTGCACAGTTGCGATAACTGCCCAGATACCAACACACTTAAAGAGAATCTTATTGCTTTATTTGATAAGCATAGCTTGGAAGAAATTACCTTTAATCAGTGGCAAAAAGCCAACAAAAAACATGATATAGTTACACTAACTCTTCCAGTGGATGATTTTATTGAAAAAGCTCGTCAACAAATAGACTAATTAAGAGATCATTATTATATAGCCAAAAATCAAGCAGCATATTTGTAGCATCTAAAAATAACATTACCAAGTAATCATATTTTAGTATTACTAGACTTTGCTGAAAATTAAAGTTTTTTTATTCAAGATGCAGTACAAGGTTTCCATTGGAACAACAGTCAAGCAACATTGCATCCTTTTGTTATTTACTATATGGAAGAAAATATGATAAAATGTAAAAGTGTTTGTATTATTTTAGATAATTTGCAATACAATACAAACTCAGTTCATTGTTTCATTTATGAAGTAATAAAACATTTAAAAGAGTTGATGCCTTACTTTAACCACTGCATTTATTTTAGTGATGGTGCAGGTTCACAATATAAAAATTATAAAAAACATATCTAATTTATGTCACCATGAACTAGATCATAAAGTATCTGCAGAATGGCATTTTTTTGCCACATCACATGGAAAGAGTGCTTGTGATGGCGTTGAGGGCTCTGTCAAAAGACTTGTAGCTAAGGCCAGTTTACAATCACTAACAGATCCTATCAATTTACCTGAAAAAATGTATGATTGGTGTAAACAAAATATTAAAGAATATTCAATACATTTCAAATGATGCAATTATATTACATTGCATAAAGTTCAAATTAGAAGAACGTTATGCTACTTGTTCAACAATTCCAGGAACAAGAAACCACAATTGTTTTATACAACAATCATTAACTACTTTACAGATGAGACGGGTGTCATTTGATAATATGTATACTAATGTAAATGTTTCTAAAATGCATCATATGGTTCCACTCTCTTCTCTTTCACCAGGAATTAATACAGCATGTGTTTATGATACAAAATGGTTTTTAGGCAATATTGTGGAAATATCTGAAGAAAATCAAGATGTTCTTATCAAGTTCATGAAGCAGTCTATTTTGTTAAACACTTTTACTTGGCCACATAAAGAAGATAATTGCTGGGTTCCAATAAAGTACATTTTATGCATTTCATCTTTAAAAGTTCAATCAACAACTGGTAGATGCTATGAACAATCAGCTCAAGAAAACACTGAAATATTACACTTGTACAATAGCATAAGTAACATTAAATAACAATTTAGCAAAATTATTATAAATTAGATTTATTTGTTTTAAACATAATTTTTTAGCAAAAATTTATTTGAAAGATGCAATGTTTATTGATCGTTTATTAGATAATATTTTTTATTACACAATCAACTTGTGCATTGTGTTGACAAATCAGATAACTTATATAAGTTATTATATTAACTTGGTATAAGTTGTAATCTAAATTTGATCATGATAATGAAATAAGTCAAATTAATGGGGAGGGGTGGAATAGTGAGTGTATTGAAAAAATATTACAAAATTTATGGCGATAGTATTAAATATTGGGTAAATTAGACTAGAAAGTCTTTTCTTTCATTTTAACCTAATAGGCTACTTATAAGTTTTATATGTAGTCTTTTTACTGTCTGACATTTAAAACTAAATTTCACAGTTTTTTATATGAGTATGTTTAGTGGTGTGTTTGGGTATTAAGGCACTTCATACATCAGAGATAAAATCAGACACACCGTGTAATAAAAAGTGTACAATTACAAATTTTTTCTAAGTTCTGGACAAAAATGTGCATGTTAAAAAGTAAATGCTTGGGATAAGTGGGGGGGGGGGGAGGGAGATGGGGGATGGCAGGAGCTAGGGCTATTTAAAAACTGAGTTTAATTCAAGCTTAATTAAAAACTTATTTCTAGTAATTATTGTGAAATACTTTTAAATTCATACATACTTTGTATTAGAATATATGACACAAACTAAAGTACAACAATAACTTTGTTTTATTGTTTTTAATGCATTTTGGGCAATTTTCATTGTTCTGATTTTGTAACTTACCCATGAGTACCCACTTTTTTTTTTCTGAAATTACTGAAATAAAATCTATTAAATTAGAAGAAAAAATTATTAAAACCAGTGTTGGTCCTTGGTTACCGGTGGTTTGAAGTGGAGACACATTTTTCCTAAGATTTAGCTGCAGCCATTTTCAGAAGTCTATAACTTTTTACTGATTTGTATCTTAGAGACATACTCTATATATGGTAGGCTTCCAAATTTTTAAAAATTTGGAAGCCTACCATATATAGAGTATGTCTTTTCACTTCTTAAATTGCAGATTTTGTATATTGACTCATCAAAAATCAACTTTTTATATTTGCAAACAATTTTTTAGCTTTTTTAGGTAGCCATTATGGAAAAAATGTGACATTTGAGAATTCAATGTTAAAGTTTCATTAAAGGAAGTCAAGAGTTGTATACAATAAAAAAAACTAGAAGGTTTTCTGAAATTTTGATTTAAATTGAACCACAAAAGATTTTATGCTGAAATTTTCAGGAATTGCTTTTCTCATTGATATTAACAAACTTACTAAGTTTCATCAAAATCTGAGGGGCTCCATATTGGACCTTGGTCCAGTTGGCATGGAATGACTCATGTGTGAAAAGTTTCCCAGAGAAAATAGAATTGAAAAAGAATTAAATAACCTAGTAGGGGATTCATTTAATGAAATAATTTATAAACAATGGTTAAAAACTGATTGGTGCTCCTTAGAAATGATAGTTAAAGCCCTGATAAATTTCAAGAAGAGTTAGCAAACAACTCTTATGAACTCACAAAATCATTATTGTTAGCAAATCCCATGGGATTTGCCAACATGATGTAATAAAAGTATGTCTAGCCTGATATACTTTTTAAAGCAACTCAAAGAAAGCCTGATAGTAAATGAATCGATTATGCAAATGGCTTTTGCTAATTTAAAGATTTTGAAACCAAAAAGACATGCTTTTAGTTGCTAAAGAAAGTTGTAAAAGTATCAGGTATATAGCATTTTATTTTCTTTAGGCCTTTAGCTGATGTTTCTTTTTACCATTTATACACATTACTCTATAATAAAAACGTAATTACACATGGATAATATAATTATGTTATTGCAAATCGCGCAGTGCACTGTTGCAGACAGTGACCCACGTGTGAGATGTGCTACAGAATAATACATGCTTCATTTTCTAACATAAAATATACATGCTTCTTTTTCAAATAAAGACACAGTTAAGGCCATCAGATCTTTTGATTAAAAATGCATGCTTTTACCGTAAGATTCATTTTTTTAGTTTGAATAGTGTATAGAAACTTAGATTGTATGCCAATTTTTCCAGCAAATATAAATGTTATGGCCTTAAAAAGGCAAAAGATGTCAACTTTATATTAACTATATATTCAGACTTTGATTTTTCTAGTAAAGTTTGAAAAGTTGCATGAACTAGTTGGTAAAAATGAACTTTTTTTCATGTTATTTTTAATGCTAAAACTTACAAATGAGAATTCACTACTTATATATGAAACTCACCTGAAAAAACAGGATATGACACATTAAACATATAAATAGAAAATATTTGTTTTCTCACTATTTTTACTTGTTTTTCATTAGATTAAGTTCTCAATTAAGTTAGTTATTAATAGTTTTTTTGTTATATAAGTCTTATTAAGAACTTTTCAAACTTTTATAGGAAAATCAACATTAAAGATTTTTACATATTTGTAAATGTTATATAGGTGAAGATTATTTATACTACAGCTGAAGATTATTTTTAAAATTATGAATTTATTTCAAAATTCAAATACATTTACATACTTTTAAAAAAAAAGTTGTTCAAACAAAATAGGATTACATTGTTATTATGGTTTTATCCAACTTGTTCTACTTCACATAACCATTGATGCTTGAACCCCATGCCTTACCTGTGAACTGAATTATAATTAATTTAATCAGTGATTAAACTCTATTTTATTATAAGTGATTCAACTATAATATAATATCTGAAACTAGAAAATCAAGATCAAGACAAAGGAGGGGGCAATTAACCATATTTTTCTTTTTGTTAAGAAATGTTATAATTAGTTGACCCCAAGAGGGTTTTCCAATAATGTACTCAACTATTGATAATTGAAAAAAAGAATATTTCAAATTTTTTTACATTTATATGTATAATGAAAAAATTCTTCACAAAAAAAATTACTGTGATAGGAGAATGGGAATAAAAAACCCTAAAATCTTAGACAAAAAACCCTAAATGTGAGGGCAATAAGTTGAATTATTTATTTTTTTCATAAATATAAACTAGTTATGTATTCATTGACAGATTTCACATTTTATGTTTAAATTATTCAGTTTTTATGACCATCTAGAGAATACCACCACCCCACCCCCCTCAATTTGAGGAAGTCATAAACTTTACATGGTTATAAAAACTATACAAAAAATGAGACAACAAGTGTCTATTAAATTATAGTCAAATTATAGTCTATTTTGACCGATTTGGTCAAAATAAACTATAATTTCTAAATCATTGCACTTGAAAGACTGAAGTTTTAACAAGTTAAAATTTGCAGAAAAACATAAATATATGCATAAAAGATTTTAAGAGCAATCAAATTTTATTAAAATAATAAAAAACCTTTATTTTTACAATATATTAAAAATGTAGCTCATTATATGTGTAATTAGTTACATTTTTTATGTAACTAATTATTTCAATAATTTTTCAAAAAGAAAAAAAAATTTCATTTAAGGGTATAAAAGAAATGCAAAAAACACTTATAAAGTGTATATATTATAAACTTATGAATGTATGTTTTAACGTTTTCTGCCTATAAGTACGCGCGCGGCTGTTGTTTACAAAAAGACGTTCACGGAATCTATAAAATTAGTTATTACATATTTAAGAGTTAAACATACACATAAAATGTATATGTATATGTTACATATTAGCAAATATATAACAAGATAATAAATACATAACAAAACGAGTTAAAAATTCAAAAAAATGTTTATATTGGTTAAGTTTAACAAATGTTGTTTCACTTTCTCTTTTTTTTGTCATTACTCAGGATCGAGTTCCGCAGACGTGGAACTCGATCCTGAATAATGACAAGTAATTGAGTAGTCCGATTTTTTAAGTGTTGTTGATGGAATGTAAAAATTGTTAATGGTAAGTCTAGTGATTAATTAAAAAAAAATGCATATCTGTTTGCATTAAAAATTAACTGAGTCGCTTGATTTTGTTTGCTACAAATTTTTTTTAATGAAGACGACTGATTACTTGCCCAAGATATTTTAGAGTAACTAATATAGCTTTGGATAAATAAAAAGTACAAACTTTTTAGCCAAGTTTAATTCAAAAGATGCCTCGTTTTGAACATGATCCCAAAAGTTAAAGAGATTTTACTTTCTATTAATTCAATATAATTTTTCCAACTTAAATGTTCATCAAATAATACGCCTAATATTTTCATTGAATGGAATTTTTTTATTTTAATATTGTTTATATATGCTTATAAACCTGAAAGTTTAATGGGAAAATATCAGATTTTAAGGGTTTTTTAAACAAAATGAAAGATTTTCTCAAGTTTTGTCTAAGCATTGTTGATACTGCATTTAGACTTACCTTTACAAAAACAACCGCTCACTCAATGGATTTGAAAAGACTCTAGAGTTAAGAGATAAATTTTAGTTGCGGTATCAGAAAATTTGCAAGAAACTCACTGCAACATGGATCAAATCTGGTCATTGTTTAATACAAATAGAGTTAAGCTAGTTTTGGCTTGCGGTATGAAAGTTGCAAATTTAATTTGTGGTCATCAATCGAATATAGCCTCGAGTTTTTTCGGGAATCTGGCGGGGTTGTTGGTTGTGCGAAGTTGTTTGGCAATGTCATTCGAAAACTAATTATCAATTGACCTAACAATGTTCTGATTTTGGAAATAATCCCACCGATGGAATTAAATCTCCTTATATAATTTACCAATCATCTTTTCAAGATACTTAAAACTGCTTGATAGAAGCTGTTAAGTGGCCAGCTTCAGATTTAACTGAGCCCGTATAATGGGGGCCAGTTTGAGGGACATGAATGCAGGAGATTTCTTAAAAATGTGGATGTGCTTCAGCAATTTGCTGATACAAACTTGGTTGCCGACATTCTTCACATAATTGAAGCATTCAAAAGCTTGCTTTGAATTTATCCTATCTTATATTTATAATAATTTATCTAATTTATCCTAATTTATATTTAAGCGAAATCCTAGCCGGATTTTGCTTAAATAATTGAAAATTTTAAAAGGTTTTACTTAATGATATCTGGTGCAAGCGTATAGCGAAAGCATATTTAAAGAACTGCTACCATAACTCGATTTATTAAATTCGGCAGCAGAAAATCATAACTTACAGTTTATAATGAATATTTTACCAATTTAATTCTTAAATGCTTTTAGAAATTATGAGTTTTAAATATTGCATGTAAATAAATTTAAGAGTATTTGACTAAAATATGAGTATATAAAGCTATTATGAATAAATTTCTTGTGCAGAAAATCAAAGACTATGTCATACATTTAATTAGATGCTATTGGATGGTCATATGATGGGCCAAATCAGGTTATCCTGCTTTTTTATGGGTCAGGTCAGGTTATCCTGCTACTTGTAACATGTAACCCAGTACAACCTGCTTTATGTCCTGATGCCTAGTAGGATACATAGCAGCAGGACATGAAGCATACTTAAAACACCCCTTGCCTTGGGGCTCTTGGTTGAGTAAAGGCTAGAGATAGTGTCTTGATAAAAATACTCATCTTTGGCAGATGTTAAATGCATCCGGCTACTGTCTTGTAGAAGACCTCCTAGGTAAAGATTTAAGAGGTAAACAGATTCAATCTGTTGACCAGCCTCGCACCCCTTCTTTATCTATTAGGCTGGAGCAGATGTATTTTTAATACATTGTTTATAGTTTAGGACGTTGAACGCTGGATCTTCTTGACTCAATGCATGGGTGTTGCTTGTGTCTCTGTTTTTATGACTAGGCAACTCAATCTATTATCTCTTAATGAGAGTACAGCTCTAAAACTCACTTTTATGGTTCTGAGGCCAGCTGGTTGTCAGGTTTCCCGAACTCTGTAATAGCTTTCAGAAAGGCTTATTACATCAACAACTGAAAAATATCAAAGTATTAACATTGGCATTTTGCGCATGGATGGTGTCCCTGTTTGTACTTTTGGTGTGCATTGCAAAGGCCACATTTGGAGCCCTTTGTTACGGCTTAGGGTTTATTAGTAGTAATGAGGCAATTGCTTGGGCTATTAAACGGTGTTCTGAATACTATCTATGCTTTGAGTCAAGTTCTTCAATCTAATTTTAAAATGAATAAAGTACCAAAAACTGTAAAACACAAAAAACCATCATCTTCACCAAGTTCTCTAAACCTATCATTCATTAATATTCGTGGTATTCGAAGTAACTTTTCTTCTGTTGAGTCTTATCTCTTGCAAAGTTCACCAGACCTACTTGCTATTTGTGAGACTAATTTGAGTTCAGCTGTCTCATCTTGCGATCTTAGTGTTGATGGTTATCTTCCATTAATTCGTGAAGACTCCAATAAATTCTCACGAATTTAAATGCCTAGGCATTTAAATTCGTGAGAATTCGCCCATTAGTCATGAAACTCTGTTTGAATCCACAGACTATTATTTTATGTGCTTTCATTTAGCACCTCTTCACTATATTGCCTTTCTCTATGTCCTATATTGCTCTTCTTCATCTCACGGGTACACTCTATTTGATGCTATTTCTGATCATATTGTCCAAGCCCTATTTCTTTATCCATCAGCCATTATTGTTGTTGTCGGTGACTTTAATGCTCATTACACTGAATGGCTTGACTCCAGTGTCAATGACTTTGCAGGCATTTAAGCCCACAACTTTTGCCTTTCTCAATCCCTAACTCAAATAGTCAACTTTCCAACTCGCTTTCCAGACAATCCGAATCATTTATCTTCTCTACTCGACTTATGCCTTGTTTCTGATCCTAGTCAGTGCTCAGTTTCTCCACATTCACCCTTAGTTGCTTCTGATCACAGTTCGATCTCACTAAAACTAATATCTCATTCTTCTTCATCACCTGAATCCCCCTATCATCGTACCTCTTACAACTACCTCAAAGCTGACTGGGACTCTTTCCGTGATTTTCTTTGTAATGGCCCTTGGGTAGAAATCTGTTGTCTTCCTGTTGACAAATGGGCTTCTTACATAACTTCGTGGATTCAGGCAGGCATGTAATCTTTTGTTTCCACACGACAATTCCAGATCAAGCTTCACTCTCCTCCATGGTTTTCCTCACATTGTGTTGCTGCGATTGCCAATCAAAACCGTTACTTCCATATTTATCAGCAAAACAATTCTCCAGAAAACAGACGCCTGTTTATTACTGCTAGAAACCATTGTAAAAAGGTTTTGTCTAACGCTAAAACTCGCTTTTCTCTGGTAATGAAATCTCGTATTGCATCACAAAAATTAGGCTCTCGCGACTTCTGGAGAATCTTTTATAGTATCAATAATAAGGGTAAATCTTTAATTCCATCTCTCTTGTATGGTTCAGACTTTGTCACCTCACCAAAAAAGACAAAGCTGAATTGTTTGCTAAAAACTTTTCATCAATATCATCTCTTGATTCCACTAGTTGCGTTCTACCTGATATTGCCGTCAAACAGGTTGATCCATTGCTTGACATTCGTATCACTCCTGCTTCTTTATCTAAAGTATTTTCCTGCTTAAACTCTTCCACAGCTTGTGGCCCGGACAACATACGTGTTATAGCCTTTCAAAAGTGTTCTCCAGAGCTGCTGCTTATACTTTCAAAACTATTCAGCAAGTGCTTATCAGAGTCTTGTTTTCTGGCCTGCTGGAAAGTGG
>NC_088931.1:61795000-61900000 GCF_038396675.1 Hydra vulgaris | reverse complement strand
ATAAGTATTTTTACAATTTTGTGTGAAATAGAATAGCAATATTTATCACAGGGTTGCAAGATATTTTGCAGTATTGCCAGTAATACATACAAAATTTATAAGTAGCCATAAGAAGGTAAAAACAAGCTCAATTGTTTTATTTTGAAAATATAAATCTTATTGGTTGAAATAAGAGAATCTAATATAAAGTGCATAGTTTAACATAAAATGTAAAAATTATTACATTTTTAAAAACAAAATAAACTATCAAAATAGAAACAATCTAACAAAATGCAATACACTTATTTTCTTTGTCTACTTATAAATTTATTGTAATTTTATTGCTATTCTAATAATGATAAATGGAAGCCTTATCACTGAGCCCTCTACTTTATGTCTTCTTGGGTTATTTTTCACTACTGATCTAATTTTTTTCCTTTAATGTTATTGCTTTTGAACTCTTTTCCATCTTCTCTCTTTTCATCTTCTCTCTCATATTTTTCTGACTCATAAAAACTAAAAATTTTCACGTCTTCTGTCAACCGTTTCCTTGCTCTCGAACAAAATTCTTTGCTTTTTAGTAACTCTTAACTCAATAGTGGTTGCTGGCAGCCTAGTTGGGAGTGAATTAGTTAGAAAAATAATTTAGTTTTAAAAATTTACAACTGTTTTTAATATCATTGGTGGTCTGTGATTTGTACTCTTAATATGCCTAAGGTTTGCTTCTATTTTGGTAGACAAAAGTTTAAAATAATATTTTAACAACATTTAAGGATATTTTTTTTAAGAGACTCAGAATAGTTTAGAACTTTAGCTTTTAATATGGATAAGAGTCTTAAAATAGTTTATTGTGCCTAATAAAGTGTTTACTGTGTCACATAAACCAATATTATATATTTATTTAGTTAAGATAAGCATTTTAAAAACTTGTTTTTAATAGAGATGTACCGGAATTTCCGGCTGGAATTTGTAACTTTTAGGTCATTCCGGTTACGGCTGGAATTAAAATTGTTCAGGCCGGAATGCCGGAATTTTTTTTTACCTTAATTTTTTAAGATATGTGATAAAGACTGTGTAAATAAATCTATTGGTAAACCTAGGTAAAAAAATTCTTAACAAAAACTCTGTAGTTTTATTTGCAGTAATCCATTATGTAAAGATTTTTAGAAGTTTAAGAAAATTGTGTTGCAAAAAGAGCTATCCAGTTTTGTTAATATAAAATTAATAAAAAGTTGACCTTTATTGATTGCTTATTATTATATTAATTTTCTCCTAATCAATTTGTTTACCCAAAATCAATATAAAATTTACGCAGTGGCTACGGGTACGTCTAGACGTATCTTTAACAAAAAAAGTTAAAGATACGTCCGAACTTTCGGACGTGGTAGAAGTTAGTTTATATGTTTTGTTTTGCTTTTATGTTTTCATTTGAAGTGTACGTACTTTAACTTGATTAATATTTTATTAATTTTGAATTAATTTGATTAATATGAACTATTGTTGAATATTGATAATTATATGAGAAAAAGTTTGTTAGTAATTACAACAGAGTGTCTTGCCAAACCAAATCCCTTGATGAATCGTGTTTACTCCACTGCGTTTATCCCTATTTGAGTCAGTTGGTGTATATACACTTCGCTGCACTATCCCTATTTAAGTCAATCTATGTATGTACACTGCTGTGCGTTCAACCATGTCATTCAGTATACATATATTTAATAAAATTTTAAATAATTATAATAACCAACAACTTTACTTAGGTAAAGGATTTGAACATGAATCACCCTAAATAGACTATTTGAGCCTTGTTCACTAAGCCACGATAACACACGTTCTTATTATAAAGTAATTTTTACATAAAAAATTTATTACTTGCTTCTCTAAAACCCCCCAGTTTAAATGAATTGAGTATATAGAGCAAGGAAATGGTTGACAGAAGACTTGAAAAGTTGAAAGTTGCATCAGTCAGGGAAACATAAAGATGGGAGAGAGTTCCAAAGCGTTGAAGTGTGGGGAAAAAAATTAGACGAACAAAAGTTTTTAGAGCATGCAGGGAAAGATACACTAAAAGAACGAGACTTTGCTGAATGACAATAAAGAATATCATTAGAAGAACCAACAAAAATATGAAAAAAGTATTCCATACAGGGACGAATAAAAGATTTGTAGAGGTAGAAAATGGAATCAGGAGTAAAAAATTGGTGAGAACGATTAGGAGAGGCAACCTTAGCGGATGCTAATTTAGCAATTGGTTATATATGGTTTCCATGAAAGGTCTGTAGTAAACGATAATCCCAGAAGACTTAAAGAAGAGGACTCAGTGAGAAGGTTGTCATTCATTAACATAGGAATGTCAACAGTATTGCAATAGTTGTTTGTAGTAAATAACTGAGTTTTGTTGAAGTTAAAATTTACATACTCCAATCTGTTACAAGTGATACCAGATTCAAGATTGGCTGCCTGATTTAGGCAATCGAAATGAGAAGATCTTTTGCCAAGACAGGCGTATAAAGTTAATTCATTAGCAAAAAGAGCTACTTTAGATGTAAGGTTGTCGGGAAAATCATTAATGTAGACAAGAAATTGTTCAGAAGGATTATAATGGAGTACACATAGCCAGAACTGCCCAGTTGGAAATAATTTAAGACAGTTAAGGCCACCGGTTTTAAATTATTTTTCTTTTCAATCTATAAATATAATTTTACAATAAGCTTGACTATTGAAAGCAACAGTTTAGAAACATTAGGTCTTGATTCTGTATTAAAACTCTGAATTCAATTATAAAAAATGTCAGAGTTTAATGTCAAAATTAATTATCTATTATAGATACATATAAAAATTTATGAAAATTGAATTCAGACACAGTTAAAGGCTTGTTTTTGAACTGCTGATTTTAATAGAAGAGCTTATTTTAAAATTGTATTTATGGACTGAAAAAAAAAGTTTTGAAACCTGAAAATTTTTTCTAACTTTCACTTTCATCTACTTTATATATTTTGATAGGTGGTGCTAAATAAGTTGTCTTAGGAAGAAAATGCCTTTTTTTAGGTTGCATTTTCTTAGTTTAAAAAAGTATATACGAGTTATGTGTAGCAAAAAAATTAAAAAAAAAACGAAATTGCTTTTTTATAAAGTATTATAATAATATTCTTGGAAAAAGCTTGAGCATTAGTTGTTCAATCCAATTTTTTCATAGATTTGGCGTCTGAATTAACAAAAAAATATGACAAATCAAGCAAAAAAACACGAGAAGAACAGGAAGACTGTTTGATTCTTATGTCTTGGCAAGGCTAATCAGTTTTTCAAAAGCTTATCGATAGAAAAAGTGCAATAAATTCTGAAGCTCCCAATTGACTTTAATGATCCAAAAGTACCAACTGGCATTTGTTAGCGTTGCCGCTCCAACTTTAGGAGGCTTGAGGAGGGAAAGCTTCAAACCCAACCAGACAGCTTTTTGACTTCTTCACTGTCAAAGTCCATCCTGTTACAAGAGATTCAGTTTGTGATTGTTAGATTTGCACAATTTGCAAAGCAAAGTACAATTCTCCCCATCCAGTCCTGGTAACCCAGAAACCTGAAGCAAATCAGAACTCAGTTGAAAGAAAATGTTCTCAATACTTTTCAATTATTGGCAAGGGTCTCCACACAACTGCCTAAAGTCTACCTTGCAAAAGAATTTAGCAGAAGTTGTGTCAAAGGACTCTGTGGCAGTTGAAAGAGTTGCAGCATCAGTCATTGCCAACAAGGAAGCTGCACCCCATGGAACATTTCGTTTTAATAAACCTGAGGAAATAGGAGGCTGTACTATTCTAGTTCTTCCAGGTAACATTGCATTAGATATTTAAAGTTTTTGCTTCATATTTTATGTCTATGTAATGCATAGTAATGTAAAATTCTTATTATTTCTAGGGTTTATCTTCAAGAGCAAGACAACTTTTCAATATAGGACCAAAACTGACTGCAAAAGGTCTTGTTTATGTACAACACAACGCAGGGCTCTCCAATTCTAGTGTGAAAAAGCTGGTGTCAACACTCAATCAAGTTGTTCCAAGTTGGATTGTTGAGAAGAACTTCCTCTCCAAGTTTCATCTGTTGAGCAAAAAATTTGAAATTCATTTTGTCAAAACTTGGATCAAAGTTGCAACTGACAAGGGCACAAATCAGGAGGATAAACTTGTCATTCACTGCAAAAACTTGAATGTTTTTTTTTCAACAAGTTCTTGAGACTAGAAATCTCTCTGGTGACTACATTGTGATGCTGGGAGTGGCATCTCTCTGGTGACTACATTGTGGTGGTGGTTTTCTAAAAGTAAGCTTTGGAATCATGGAAAAAGATTTAGCTTCACAATCTCCGCCATCAAAACGATTTTTCGCTAGCTCTCTGGCCAAAGAATCTGGTGTTAAACGTCAGTTACTAATTGCCATTTTTGAAGACCTTTTTATTTTACTTTAAACCAAAAAAAACATTTTACAATAATTACCACAGAAACCTTTCGTGATTTATTTTTTGCGTAATTACGAAAAGTTTCGTGAGAAATAGGAATTGGTACTATCACTTCGTTGAGTAACTTAACTTATATAGAACTATTCTAAACATTATTCAATTTATAGTATGGCAATTTGCATCCCATGTACAACGTACCCATATATAGCTGCAGATATACAGATCTTCCATATAAACGCTTGAATCTCCGGTTGTTTAAAGTTTATTACCTTTTTTAACTTGAAATGAGTTGTAAGATGAGCAATGCAGCTACGAATACAGAGTATTTGATATCTTTAAGTAAACTTATGGAACCCCTAATACATGCTATATCGCTCTATACATAAGAAAAAGGTGTTACTACAGAATCTTGAAAAGTTTTATTGTTAAGAGACAGATTGCTTGTACCCTTCCTCTTCATAGCCCCCCAATTTAAATAAATTGTCTACGTCCATGTATATTTTTATATCCATATATATATATATATATATATATATATATATATATATATATATATATATATATATATATATATATATATATATATATATATATATATATATATATATATATGGATAAATGTATACATAAATATACAAAACATATAAATAACTTCTCACCAATTAATAAAAACGAAAACTAAATGCCAAAGTCGTTTTTTCATAATTCTTTATGTTTTTTGTAAGTATATTTTGTTTATTACTAGTTAATACTTCGCGTTAAAAAAGTAATGAGTTAGAAAAATATTTGAAGATGTTTTACGTCAGAGTAAATACGACATTTCTAAACACTTTTTAAAACAACGTAAGAAATGTTTACATAAGACTGTTATTTTTACAAACATTTCTTTTTATGCTTTTGAGCAGCGAATCCCGACCATTTCAATGCCGCAACCCTTTAATATTATTTCCCGAGTTTTTTTTTTATTTATTTTTTTATTGTTATTCACCTCCTCAAGGCCGAGAAGGCCACTACAGATGAGGAGGCTACTTAATAGTGGTTATGACCCTCTCTCAACTCTATAACTCCGAAACACAAACCTTGATAAACAAGGCCGCTGCGCGGAGAAACAAGTTGAGCGCGGTACTACCAGGGACGTGGTGGGGATTGAACTCGGAACCTCTCGCTTTTAAAGCGAGCGCTTTACCGCTACACCACTACCGCGAGTTGTGGTGACCGTAACAATAACGGGTGATGCGGAAGTTATCGGACAAATCTTAATTTCATTATTTGAGCATAATAATTAGTTTTTGTGGTTTTATGCGTAGGCATAAACGTTCTATAAAATATAAACTTTATTATTTGAAACACAATTATTTAAAATGAGGTTAAATGCAGCTGAACGAGAATCTTATCGAAAGCGACTAAAAATGTTTTTTGTAAATAAACCTAATATTAAAAAAAAAAAATCGTAAATCATTTTGAAAAGGAAGGATTTGCTCGAAATACAATATATGATAACCTAAAAAGACTTTAAACTGTTCAATCGTTTTCTGATAGAAAGCACCCTGGTTGTCCGACATCCTGAACTAGAGAAAAGGTAGCCGAATTAACGAGACTTGTCAACAATCGAAAAGGGGTCAGTCAGAGAAAAATAGGTATTAAATTCGGTGTAAATCAATCGACAATTGGTCGTCAGTTAAAAAAAATGAATATTAAATATAGAAAACGTGAAAAGACTCCAAAAGACATTATAGAACAACAAATAAAGGCAAAGAAAAGAAGCAGGAAACTAGTTAACCAACTCTATAACACAAAATCGCTTCTAGTCATCGATGACGAAAAATACTTTTGTTTTGCAGGGGACAACATGTCTGCAAATTCTGGATACTACACAAACAACAAAAAGACATGCCCAGAAAGTGTTCGTTTTATAGGAAAAGAGAAGTTTCCAAAAAAATTATTAATGTGGATAGCCGTATCTGACCGTCGTATGTCCGAGCCATTGCTTTGCACTTCCAAGGTTGTAGCGATCAATTCATCAATCTATATTAATGAATGTTTAGAAAAACGACTTCTTCCATTTATTCACAAGTATCACAACTATTTATTTTGGCCAGATTTAGCAAGTTCTCATTATTCTAAAGATTCTCTAAATTGGATGGACCAATATGTCTATTACGTAGATAAAGAATCCAATCCCCCAAATGTGCCTCAAGCACGACCAATTGAAAATTTTTGGGGACATTTGGCACAGAAGGTTAACAAGGGAGATTGGCAAGCTTCAACAGAGCAAGTTTTGATTGATCGCATTAAACTAAAACTTCAAGAAATTGATTTAAACTTTTGCATCAATTGCAGATGGTGGTGTTTTTTCATATAAAAAATAATATATTTTTATAAAAAGATAAATGCTTTATTGTAAAAAAATATAATAGTAGTTTGTTTTTTTATTTATAAATAAGTTATTGACGTTTTTATTTTGTCCGATAACTTCCGCATCACCCGTTAAACTTAATAAGTTGCTCCTAATTCACTGCAATTTTTTTCAATCACCTAATTTTTTCACCTTACTATTATATTTTTTGACTTCTAAATATCTGATTTTATTTATATTTTATACTTTATAGGCACATTTTTTTGCTACATATTTTTTTTATAATTAATTTATATTTTGGTTAATATTTACAAGGGAATAAAATGTTTACATTGAAAACATTTAATAAAGCTTCAACTTTAAAGTTCTAATTATGCATGACATAATTATGATTTTTTATTACGAACATTGCACAATTCACACTTAAAATATTGTAAACTTTACAATATTTTAAGTGTGCATTGTGCAATCTACATTATGCAATTTTAAGTCACACAATCAAATTTATTAATTTTAAAATTGATGTTTAAAAATTATAATTAAGTACACTGTAATGACTGTAGTCAGAATAGAAGTATCGCTTAAATTTAAAAAAATAAAAAATAACCACTTACTAGCGTAAGCATGATTCAAACATGACTCAATTAATAATATTAACAACTACAATTGCTTTTACAATAGTAGAGCAAATAAACAAGGTGGAAGTGTTGCAATTTTTACTAAATATGATATAATTGCTCATGAAGTAGTAGTTTCACCTTTATATAAGGAAGTTGAATAGATATGGAGTGTATTAGTATTTCGTAAAACAAGAACATTAATTGGATGTATATACAGACCACAAAACAGTAGTGACTTTGTTAACAATTCAATTAATGAGTTAATAAAAACTGGAAAAAAGGATGTGGTCAATTGAAAATACTCCAATTCAATGATTGTTAATGACTTTAATTACCCGAATACTATTTTGATTGAAGATGGAACTATTGATCTAAAACAAAACTGCCAAACAAGCAAAACATTTATTAATAATTTACAAAACAATTATTTATATAAAATATTTAGAAAACCAACTTTTCAAATAGCCGTATATAAACCAACAAACTTAATAATGTATGACAATCTAGATTTAGTAATCAACATTGAATATGATGCTCCGCTCGGTCAAATTACTAAAACCATAACATCTTAAAATAGCAAACTAACCTGTTCAATTCATGTGACAAAAAGTTCAACAGTAAAAACTTTAATTTTCGAAAAGGAAAATACAAGGAAATGAATCTCATATTTAATAAAAAAAATTGGTTTAAAATCTTTGATAAAATGACCCATGTTGCGAATACTTTTTAAAAATTTACGAAAAAGCTTGTAAAAAATATCTTCACCACCACTTTAAACATACTAGTTCTATCCAAAATCCATGCATTAATAAACAAATCAAGAATTTAATTAGAAAAAAACGAAGTTTATGGTGAAGAGTGCGTGCTTTGAACTTTAAGAATACAAAATTGAATAATGAATACAAACTGATCAATAAAACAATTAAAGAATAAATTAAAAAATCCACACATAATTATGAAATAAGTTCTTTTAGAGCTAGACTAGATAAACATTTGTTTACGGCTGTTAAAGTATTAATTTTAAACTTTATGCTCCGTGACAATCGCCGTTACAGCAGTTTGTATTATTATTACTATATCATACATAGTGAATCCGGAACTTAATAAGTTTTCAGTGTGCAAATGCTTATTTATGTCTTCATCAACTGTTATTAATCTAATATACTTGGAAAGTACGTCTTCTTTAATGAGTATTGTATTATAAAAAAGGAACACCCTTTTTTAATTACTTTAATTGAAAATCAGGTAATGCCACTGTTTCATTTAAGTCAATATTGTAAGTGTATGATTCTCTTAAATATTTTTTAATTGATCATGGATTATTCTCTTTTCAGGAAAAATCTTGGGAAAAATTTTTTGAAAAACCTTTGAAGCTAGTAAATATTTAGAACAGGTTTTATAAGCTGATTCCGGGTGCATATTTTTTTTAGAATGTTCACATAAAGCAGAACGTTTCAGCTGATTCCGGGTGCATATTTTTTTCTAGAAGTTCACATAAAGCAGAACGTTTCAGCTGATTCCGGGTGCATATTTTTTTTTAGAAGTTCACATAAAGCAGAACGTTTCAGCTGATTCCGGGTGCATATTTTTTTTAGAATGTTCACATAAAGCAGAACGTTTCAGCTGATTCCGGGTGCATATTTTTTTTAGAATGTTCACATAAAGCAGAACGTTTCAGCTGATTCCGGGTGCATATTTTTTTAGAATGTTCACATAAAGCAGAACGTTTTTTAGAGCTAATCTAAAGTCGGCTTTTTGGAAATTTAAATTTTGCATTTTACTTGTGTTTACTGTTTAAGTATTCAAATGTTTATTTTAGTGCACCATATTTGTTAATCATTAAAAATATAAATTCTTTAAACATCAACGAGTTCTTCGTGAAAAAAATATTGTAAGACCTTATTTGCCGTCCTATGTATGTTGGCAATAAAACACAAGAAAGTTTTAAGTAGATTTCAAAATATTACTTTAGCAAACATTTGTGTCATACACGATGTCTCTTAATTTCCTTAAACATGTAAGATATATCGTCGTATGTTTTGTTTCTTATAATGCAAAGCATATCAATTAATCTGGGAGGTTGAGAGATGGAGAGATTTTATGTTTGTACTAATAATAGTTGAAAATGTGTGCAACATAAGAAAATATGCGTTGTCATCAAAATACCTAAGTTATTTCTTCAATTTACACAAAAAGTTTTAATAGTATCTTGGTTTATTTTTCTTTGGCTGATTGTTCCACTGTGACCACAGATCAAGTTTCACAGAAACAAGTTGCATAACTTCACAGAAACAAGTGAGCAGTCGTGGTGCAGTAGTAGCGCACTTGCCTCAGAAAGTATCTATGATTCGAACCCCACCTCTGAGCAAGTTTTGCGACATTGGTTAGGAAAGAGGCGTGAAATTCCTATTAAATGCTCTTCCGCGGTACTCTGTGAAAAGATCGTAAGGACTTCCTCAGGCACCTAAAAAAAAAGGCAAAAAAAAAATTCATCTCTAAATAGAGTGTCACAATAAGCAACTGATAATCAAGAGTAAGTGTTCTAAAAGAACGATGATTTAAAGTGTAAAAGATATAAAAGAAACAGTTATAAAGCATAAAAAATCGTTTTTTCTAACTATTTTCTAACTTAAAAGTGTTTTAATGCTTGATACTGTGAGACTGGATATAATTATAATACTTTATTAATCTGCACATATTTACAAAGTAATCTTTTCACAGCAAATCGATTGACAATATTAGAAATATTTAATTTGTTAACACACTCAATTTCAATATTTATTATATTAAGTTAGAAAACATAAGTATCAACATAAGTTATTATTCTACATTCGAATTTTGTTAACCAATCTAAAGTGTAAAAAAATGAAACAACCCGCCCAACTTAAAATCATAACTAAAAATCAAGTAATATTTGAAAGTAGAAAAAAACATATATATATATCGCCTGCAAAAATGTAAGATTTAAACATAAAAGACGAAAATTGTGTCTGTGAAAATTAAAACAAAGCTGAGTAATGAATGTAAGATAATATATCATAAAAGTTCCTTGATAATAACAAAACAACAACAAAAAGACATCCATCAACAAAACACGTCGAAAGCCGCTAGTCAAAAGGAATCGCTCTTATATGAATCCTAAAATGAAAAAACAGTCACACACGATAACCACATATACATAACATACAAATCCGCATTTAACATTCCAACCACATACTATATATTAAAAGAAAATATTACCTAAATAAGAATGAGTTCAAACAAAGATAGCTTATCTTATAAAAGAACAAAAAGCATGCAAACGATGTAAAAAGACTATATGTGCATAAGGGTGTATAGGCGTAATGCGTAAGTCCGCGCCGTTTACGTCGTTCAGTAGAGTCCTGTGTTGTTAGCAACCAGCGTAAAGGATTTATCTCTTAACTACACCAAGCCAGCCCAGTCATACTCCAGAAAACCGTGATGGATTAAACACCTATGCATGGATTTATAACTGACTTATGACTAAAAAACTAGCCCATTCGTCTTCCAGAGACAAACATCTTCTTTCGTGGTGACAGTAATTGTGATTTGGAAAATAGTCGTGCTCGATGATCGTAACATCGATGATCGTAACCCTTACGGGCTAGGCCCTATATTGTTTAAAAACTTTGGCATATATATAATTCTGACATATATAAAATTTGCTGAATGGTCACACACGAGCAGTGAACGCCTGAGCGAAGAAATGAAGTACATTAGAATAAAGGAGGATTATTTTTCGAACAAAGCATAATTTGACAGTTGTCAAGACAAAAAATGAAGATTAATAGAAGAATATTTAAAATTTAAATAAAACAGACAATGCACCTAAATAGCACTAACAATAATAATAACACTAAATTGTTTCTAAACACTAATATTAACGAAGATATACTAAAAATATGTCACCAAACAAAAAATAAATAAAACAAAAAATTGATTACAAAATTAAAAAGTAAGCATACAGCAATGAAAGGCCTCAGGATGGAAAAAAAATTATAAATAAAGTTTATAAATAATATTAGAAATATTTAATTTGTCATTACAATTTGAAATTATATTAGAAATATTTAATTTGTTAACACACTCAATTTCAATATTTATTATATTAAGTTAGAAAGTCTTTCCTGGGGCATGGTTAATCTTTTATAATCTTATAATAACTTTTAATTAATTTTAATTTGGAGAACGATCTTTCTCCAAGAGGCTACAGTAACAGGCACAGTCAAAAATATACTTATTGCCTGTCCTAATATTTGGAAGATTAGGTTATGCGAAAACAAACAATCCAGAACAATTAATGCATCCAAATGTTTTGTTTCTGTAATGCTTCAAGATTTTCAATTTTATCGCACAAATGCATTAATGTTGGTTTTTTTTTCTTTTTTAGTAGGATCCCACCCAGAAAAAAAGATTCTATAGAATTTCTATAAACTCTTGAAACATATGGTCTATAGAAGTTCTATAGAATTCTATAAAATTTCTATAGAATGTCTATTAATTTCTATAGAAATTGCTATAAAACTCTTATTTTCTATAAAATAAAAAGTAGAAAAAAAAGTTCTATTGAAATTAATATAGATTTTATAGAATTCTATAGAATTTCTATAGACAATACGTTCCAAAAGTTTATATAAATTCTATAAAACTTTTTTTCCTTGGCAGGAAAAAAAGTTCTATAGAATTTCTATGAACTTTTGAAACATATTGCCTGTAGAAATTCTATAGAAATTCTATCAAATGTCTATTAATTTCTATAAAAATCGCGAGAAAACTTTTTTTTTTAAGAAAAAAAAGTCGAAAATAAAGTTCTATAGGAGTTTCTATTAAATTAATAGAGGTTCTATAGAAATTCTGTAGAATTCTATAGAATTTTTATCGGCCAAATGTTTCAAAAGTTTATAGAAATTCTATAGAACTTTTCCTTGGATCGGGCAGTTTAACTTGTAAATCAGCACAATATTTCATTTTAGTCTCTCGATCACTACTTTCCCTTTTTTGTATCTGAAAGCAGTTTTACAGTCAACAAAATAAATATCTTTTTTAAGATATGCTAACGGTAGGTTAACGAAGAAAAAAGTATGTATATTTCCAAAACAATATTGTAAAACATTTTGATTTCAGGTGAAGATTACAAAAATTATTTTGCTTCAAGCTTTGTATTGTCTCAAATATTATTTGAGTCAAACAGACTTTTTTCTAATAATGCTTGATATAGTTTATATTAATGTGAAGATATTTTTGCAAAATCAACTATCAATTCAGAGAAACTAGCTCTTACTCTGATTTTATTTGTGATTAAAAGTTTCATCATCGATTCTTGGCAAATACTTTGGTCAACCTGAATTTTTTATCGAGATTTTTGACAATTAGTAATCTAATGATTTTTATTATAGAAATGTAATTGAAGACACGATAAAAAAAGTGAAAGTCACATAATGATTAGTTTTTCTCTCACTAACGCATCGGATGCATTAATGTTTTTAAATACACCTGAGAAAAATAATTCTTGGGTGGTCCAAAGATTATTTTCTCAGGTGCGTTTAAACATATTAGTTCATTACTACGCATTATGATATTGAATTCTTTAATAAAGGTATATAATATATTTATATTATAGGTATATAATAACACTTTCATTTAACATATTTCTCATACTGATATGCATTCTTTTTCAAAGACATAAATGTTAATAAATGCTGCTATCTAATAAATGTAAGCAATTAATTTATGCTACACACAAACGAATGCGACCAACTAAGGAATGTTTTTTACAAAATAATATAATCTTATATATATATATATATATATATATATATATATATATATATATATATATATATATATATATATATATATATATATATATATATATATATATATATATATATATATATATATATATATATATATATAGTATGCATATATATATATATATATATATATATATATATATATATATATATATATATATATATATATATATGTATTTTCTACTTGATTAAAATCTTGCGTTAATTTTGGGACACTCTTTATAATATTTTTAATATTAGTGCAGCAGCAATAATCACCGATATAAGAAAAGATTTTAAAGTAGCAGGCTATTTTTCTTCTATTATGTCATATCGTGTTGTCCAAATTGTAAAGCCATAAAAAATTTGTTATGAAAGACTCGACTGACAACTACACTGGTCAAAAAAGAAAAAAAATTGTTTGTTCCTAGAGATTTTTTGTTTGTTTCTTCTTCACTTGAACAAATATTTTTCAAATATAACAACAATTTTTCCCTAACAGCTTTTATTTTTAACTTCAATTACTATTTTAACTTTGCGGATTTTTTGGACTCCAAAATATATATTTTTTTGTTTTGTTTTAGATAATGCTTCGGAAAGAAGATGTTGTGCTTAATTCAGGTTATTTTTGTTATATTTACGGCGAATATATATTTAAAAAAATATTGAAAACCAAAACGAAACGAAAGCAAAAATTTATTACAACTTTTTAAAATATGCGTATCATCAATAATTTAAAATAAAATAGTGTAGTGACAACAAGCCATCGGATACTCATATGCCAAAAATGTCAGGTTTGTCTACAGGTTTCGTCCAGTGGAAAAAGGGACGCAATACAGTTTGTAACACCCATTGTTTGGCGAGAACGTCAAAACCACCAAGACAACTGCTACTTCTGCTTTGGAAAAAAAAACTAACCCTTGAAATTGAAGTAAATATCCTACCTTATCTTCTGCTCTTAACTAACCTTAGTTAAAACCTTAACTAACCTTAATTAAAAACGAGAGGTACAATCCAGCACATCTAAACCATCTGATGATCCAAATCTCAGTGAACCTGAACAAAATAGGTCAAGTAAATACTTGACCTATTTTTTTCAGGTTCACTGAGATTATTACCATAAATGGGTACTTTGTATTGATTTGAAAATGAATTATTCTCTTCTAGGTCAACAAGGGGGATACACAAAGTTCCCCTGTTTTATTTATTCCTGGGACAGTCATGACACCATTGGTCACAATTAGTTTGGCCAGTGTGGGAAGAGCTAAAAGATAATTACTTGACAAAAGTGGTGAACGTTTTGATTTTCTTTTACGCAAGATTAAATCCAAAAAAAAATAATTAAAAATCCGTATTTTTGATGGGCCACAGATTAGTCATCAGTGGACGCAGACTTACTCTATATACTTTATCTAAGGATTGTTTTACAAATTAAGAAATAAAAGCGATAAAGTCTTGATTTATTTTATCACAGAATTATTAACATATCACGCTTTTACACTTATTTTTATTTAAATATTTACTTTTGTAAAAATTTAAAATCATTAAATATATGTAGAATAAAATTGTTTCTTTAAAAGTTAAAAAATCCTAATTTTTGATAAATCTTGAGCAACTCAAACTTATAGGAAAAAATTGTGTACGAACAGCTGTATATTTTTCTCGCTTATTAAAAATTTAACTTAAAAAGATTAATTGTTAGCCTAGAGTAACTCATGCAAAGCTTATTTTGCTGCGAATAATGAATTAGAAAGTTTTATCATATAAAGTGTTGCTTTGACAACTTTTAGATTTATTTTTTACATTTTTGTTAAATTCACTTATTTTAAAACCCGGCAGTTATAACAATTCGGTATGGTGTCAACGTTTTCTGCAAAGTAGACTCTATTCAAATAAAAATGCTGTTTTTTTTAAAATATTTTATTAAACGCGACATTATTTACAAGAAATCCATTGAAACATAAAGTTATATTGATCTATCATTACATTCACTAGCTTCATGAATTAAACTATCAAGTTCTTCAGCACGATGGATTGCGTATTTTATACAAGTACGCACTGAGTCTTCGTTCACACTACAACCACCTAAATGTATTTAATGAATTTTTAACATAAGATGATTTGATTGTAATTTGTAATTGTCATCTTAAAAATTTAAGAAAAAATTAACTTCCCTTTCAAAAACACCCTTTATTCTGTATTATACTTTTTATTAACCCTTTTTACGACCTTGATTTGATTGTAATTTGTAATTATTATCGTTTTAAAAATTTAAGAAAAAATTAACTCAACTTTTATAAACAGCCTTTATTCTGTATTATACATTTTATTAACCCTATTTACAAGCAACTGTGGCTCTCCTATCTCATTTTCCTTAATAATCTCAAAGTTTAATGAACTATTTATTATTAATTACACATTTATACTAATAAATAATAATTATTTATAATACAACTAAATAATTAAATAAAATAATTTATAATTACAAAAAATTAATGACATTTTTGAATAAAGCTAATTAGTAACTAAAAATTACTTAACAAATCCATGACCATGTAATTGTCATTTATTGTAATATTATGATCTCAAATTTTGAGACAAAATTAAAATAGTTAAAGAAACTCAATGAAAAACCAAATTATTTATTATAGGTGAAACTAAAGTTCTAAAGCTTTACATACAAATTAAAAAAATACCTGGTTTGTAAATGGATATGATATTTTTTTCATCGCCTAAAATTATGGTCAAAGAAGATAAAGATAGTTGTTCCTCCTCATATGTTGGATCCACCAAGAGCTTACTAATTCAAGAAAGTTTAAAACATTCTTTAATAAAATCATTTATAAACAATCATTTGGTTTTAATTGTTTCAAATAAAACTTTAAGTAATAATAATTAATTGGCAAGTAACATTTGTACAGATATCTTTAGTCAATACAATTAATATGTAAGAAAATTCTTATTAATTGAACATTTGTACAGATATAATTAGTCAATACAATTAGTATTTAATATATCTCATATATATGCAAAGTTCATAAAAAAACAATTAGTTAAAAATTAAAAAAATGAATGAAACATATGGACAAGTATATGTAAACTCAATTTTTTTAAATTTATTTTTGCTTCTTTTTTAATAGTGTTTGATTCTTTTATTTGTTTTGAGTTAGATTAACCCTTTTCTAAGGAATTTAAAAAAAATTATTTTTAACTACTAAAGTTAATAAATATTAAAAAAACATTCAATGGAAAAAAATGTCAAGACCTGTATTTCACAAAGTTTCTTCAATTTTGATATTTTCTTGACATCAAGTTGCATGCCTTTTATTTAGTTTTTAATGTTACGTTTTTTGTTTTTTAATTAGTCCTTTTGATAGGTTACCCAAACTATCTATCTTTTGTTAGGTTACCCTAACTAAAAGTAGCGTATTATACCCTAATTAGTTGCGTATTATTCCATATATATCTTATACTGCATAACATACATATATAATACATACATAACATCTTATACACGAAATTCATATTATACATACATAACATCTTATACATGAAATTCATATTTTTATTGTTATATTTTATTATCAATACTTGCCTAAAATTAAAGAGCAGAACTTTATTGAAAAGTGACAAAAACTTAATTATAGCTTTATTACAAAAACTTTATTTATTTTTAAAACTGAGATACTATTATGCAAATTTGTTTAAAACTAATATACTATTACTCGGTGTAGTTGAAGCAATTTTTAAATATGATACTTTGTTGACTACGACATATTTCCGTAAAATGATTAGGTTTGTAAATTACGAAAAGACGAAAAAAATTCAAATGATAAATTTTGTGGTATCATAAAATATAAATGTTTGCAGCGAAACAACCCAGACCAAAGATTCTTTTTTTTAAAAAAATCTTCTTAAAACCACAACCGCTTTCCAGATTTGAATAAGATTTTAAATAAATACGCTTTTTAGGTGAAATGAACATCATAGTTTAATAATATTTTCTGTTCTGATTGTTTATTGGCAATTTTTCTTAATTATATGCTCTTTCTTGGTCGGAATTCTAGTATTTTTTGTAAAAATTGATAGAAATATTGTATTTTGACAACTATATATAAGTTAATATAAGTCAGAACCGATTAAAACTAGGATCTATAGTGGGTTAAAGTACTTTTTCAAAAGGGTTTAACTAAACTCATGTTAACGCCGACGAGCGAAAGTATCTAAAGACTTCAAAATGGTGTTCTTTAGATTCACTATTAAGGGTATTAAAAAGGTTTTGAAAATTATATATATAAAAAAAAAAGTTTCTTTAAACATTAAAAAAACCTGAAGCAAAAAAAAATTGTTCGATCTAAAGCTCTTGTTTGGACATAACGTTGATAAAACCATATACGTTGATAAAACCATATACGATAAAAACATATACGTTGATAAAACCATGCTTATTCCAAATAAAAGAATTCGAATAATTTGTAAATCGCTATAACTACATCGAGTACGCAAATTTGTTTAAAAATAACTTTTTTAAAAAAAGAACTTTTTAATAAAATAAATTTAGCAGAAGAGTTGTATTCTTTTTTATTACTACAAGACAACTGAATTATTTTATACTTTAAACTAACTTAAATTACTTTATTTTATTTTATATTAACTTGAATTACAAGAACATAAACAATATAAAAATTAAGGATTTTAAGGAGATTTAAGGAGATATTTTCCTAATAATTAAGGAGATTCGGTCGCGAACAACAATTTTTTGAAGGAAAAAGTAAGGAGAATTAAGGAGAAAAAAAATATATTAAATTCTTTCTTTTTTCGATTTTAAATATAAATAGATGAACTATTATAAATGAATATGTATATATATATATATATATATATATATATATATATATATATATATATATATATATATATATATATATATATATATATATATATATATATATACACACACACACACATATATATATATATATATATATATATATATATATATATATCATCGTTGTCAACATATAAGTTCATTATTTTTTCCAACAAGTTTCTTTTTTTTAACATATAGCTTCTCTAGTAACTCTGGTTTTTCGCAAGTGGCTCTTTTTAATGCATTAGATTATGATATATCAGCTTTAATGTCATCTAAAAAAAAAAAAATCATTAAATAATGACATTACATTTAGTGATATAAACTAAAAACACATTTATATTCAAGGCATAAACCTAAGGCTATTCTTTTCCAATTTCAACAGATGACTTCTTTAAATTCTCAATTATAGATAATGTCTGTCAAATTTAAGTATTGACAATTTCAATATCTTCTATAACTTTTCTTTTTGCTTTCATTTTCACTGTTTTTTCTACAGACAGGGCTTTTGAACATTGATCATCAAAATACTTCTTTCTTGCTTGTTTGCAGTAATTTAATCTTTTGTTATTTCAACTTTATGAGCCTTGAAGCCATGAAATGTGAGGTAATCTTGGATTGAACGTAAAGAGATGGTGCCTGGGGACATATTGTCATCGATCAGACTTTTGTTGCTGCTAAAACAACGTTCAACTTAAGTTTATCTGTGAGATAAAATGAGGACAACTCTGAAAATGTGCTGTAGATTTGCATACATCTTTAAATCAGTGTATTTCCACAAAAAGTAGTCCAAACAATCCTAACCTTTATCAAAAGTCAAAAATACTTCTTTGTTATCAACGATCACACTTTTATAGAACCTGGAATATTCCTTCTTAGCTAAATCACCAACAGAAGTTCTATGTTTCTTGAAAGTAACAAGCTTCATCAACAGTTTATCAAAAAATAATCACACTTTTCTGTGATATTCAACCATAAATGATGGGGAAATACACACCAGACAGCAAGCAACCAGTGAAGACAAAGGGCTTTTCTCAATAATATGAATACACATTGAGACAAAAAAATCACATAATTCCTTTTTGAACTTGTCAATTTGAACATCAGTAATCTTTTTCTTACTCTTGAGTTGCTGGAGATAATACTTCAATGAAAAACTAACATCAATCTTGCTGGTTGAAAGCCAGTTTGTGCAATTAAACAAATCTATTTTTAACAAAGATGTTGTAGGTTTGTCATTTAAAAGAAACATCTAATCGAATGAACTTTGCATAAAAGTTGTGTGGTAGTTCTTCAAGTATCACCACCAGAAAAGGAGTCATTGGTTTATCAGTTTGAAAAGAAACTAGAAGAAAAAAAATAGCAAGATTGAAAATAACATTTTGTGATTTTTTGTCAAAATTTTAAAAATAAAATGAAAAGAAAATTTCAGAATATTTCTATACTTTTGTAATAAAACAAAATATATTACATAAAAAGCAATAAATATGCATCTGGATCAAATATTACCTACCAAGGAATGTATTTAGACTGCCACTTAATTCTTCAAAAAAACTTTAAAGGAACTTTTGTTCTAAACTAAAAATTTGTTCTAAAACTAAAAATTTGTTCAAGCACTTAAATGTTCAAAGTTGGTGTTTTACCCTGATTTACTTATACATTGACACAGACCAGACTTAAGAAAATGAAACCAACCAAAAAAGTTGCACTTGTTTTGTCCGCTGCAAAAGTCCAGGTTGCTTACTCTTTGGTAAAGACTTCCAGTAGTCAACAACTAAGATTACTTTTGACCAAACCTCTATTGCTTTCTTGGCAACACTTTGATTTTCAGACCGTGGAGTGCCACAAAATGTAAGGAAAATCTGAACTTGTTGCCTCAGCTATTCTTTCATAATCACTTGCTCTTGATAGACTTTAATGAAATATTTGGTACATTGCAAACATTAACTTCTTTAAGTTAATGTATGCAATGTACCAAATATTTCATTAAAGTCTAATCTGTAGCTTTAGCACCAGTTTGTAAGGATAGTATGTAAACCATAAGCAATATCAATGAGTGTACTTAATTCATTGTTATTAGGTTCTTTGTTGAGTATTTCCAAAAACAGTTTATTTACATGAGGGCCAACCATAGAAACCTGAAGCATTTTTTCAGCATTTTAACTAGTCATGCAGGATTTAAACATATTTAGAATATCTGGGGCTGCAGCTTTTTACATGAACTCTGAAGTATAATATCTTGTACAAACAGTATTCTTCTCTTCACTTCAATAGCGCACATGTAAGTCCATTTAACCTTTCTTTACAACTTTATTGTAAGACTCATCAAAAAGACATAGAAAGTTATCTAGTAGGTTAAGATCTTTTATCAGAATTTTTTTTAAATAAGGAGCAAGACCATGAGTTACTATATAGCCAGATTTTGTTCAACCACATGAAAAGTTGCTGGCAATTTTGCTATCTGGAAAGATCAAAGCAAATTGTTTAGACTTATTCTCACTTGATCTAAAAGAGTATTTGCTTCGAACAATATTTAAACACAAAATTAATCCTGCTTTCAAAACTGATTCCTTCTGAAGCATATCTGAAATGTAACATTTCTTTGATGAGGTAGGCTTCTGTGGTACCGATTGCAAAGTTTCTTTGAACAAAACAACATAACCCTCTTTAGGCAATCACTATATGTGCTTTGCTACTCTTGCATGTACATCAAGAGCTTTTATACCCATGCCTGCTAATGAGAATGACTTAAAACAAACTTTGCATCTTGCAAGGCTGGGATTTTTATTTTTCTGAAATCATAAAGTGTAACTATCATTATTTAACCAAATATTCCGGAAACAACTTTTATATTTAGGCATCTAAAGGTAATTAGTGAAAAACATATAACAATCTTTTTAATATGAAGTTTGTTTAATATTTTAAAAAAACACCCATTAAAATACTTACTCTAATACTCGGAGGGCTGATATATGATATACATATATGCATATATATATATATATATATATATATATATATATATATATATATATATATATATATATATATATATATATATATATATATATATATATATATATATATATATATATACTAGGGTGGTGCTAAAAACAACTTATTTTAAAAATGTCAGCTGACAACCCCTAAATGTTTTTTATATAATAAAATAATACTGGATTTAAATAATTTTTGAATAAAAAATATTTTTACGGGTGCCACAAGGCCCTTATACATCAAACAGGTTCCTAATATTATTAAAAAAAAAGTTTTTCAAAAGTATGTCATGTTGGGTCTCAAATGATGCAAAAATATATAAAAATTTCAAAAATATGAATCATTTTATAAATATATTATTATTTTAGATTTTAGTAAATAGAAAATGACATTTTTTAATTTAAAACCAAAAAAGGGGAATTTAACAAGATTTTTTTAATTATAATTTTTTTATCTCTGCATTTTATAAAACAAAGATTATTTTTGAAATTTTTACATAATTTTGCTTCATTTGAGCCCCAACATGATATACTTTTGAAAAACTTTTTTTTTTATAATATTAGGAACCACTTGGAGGTCTTGAAACCACTGCTTGACTACTTTTGCAGTGTGTTTCGGATTGTTGTCTTGCTGAAAAACCCATTTTATTGGCATATTCCATTCAGCATGAGGTAACACAACATCTTTCAGCATATTTTTATACATTGAGGGGCCACCTCAAGTCTGAAACTTGCCCTAAAAGACCCTAAACAGAAGAAAAAAAAGTTTTTCAAATGTATGTCATGTTGGATCTCAAAAGAAGCGAAATTTTATATAAATTTTAAAAATAATAAAAATTTTACACAAGAATTATTATTTTAAATTTTATTACATAAAAATTATTATTTTTTAACAAAAAATTATAAAATAAAATTTTTTTAATGGTTTTTGTCAAAAAAATTTTATAAGTTATTTTGAACAAAAAATGATATTTATTTTTGTAATTTTTATAAAATTTTGCTTCTTTTGAGACCCAACATGACATACATTTGAAAAACTTTTTTTTCTTCTGTTTAGGGTCATTTAGGGCAAATTTCAGACTTGAGGTGGCCCCTCTAAATCTCATTCAATTTTGAAAAAATTTAACAGAGTGTTTTGTGAGAACCAATTGAAAGTTTTAAGAATAGGGACAGATCAATTTTTGAAAGTACGGGGTATTTGATGCACCCTAATATATATATATGTGTATATATATATATATATATATATATATATATATATATATATATATTATATATATATATATATATATATATATATATATATATATATATATATATATATATATATATATATATATATAAATAAAAGTATAGAATTTTAACTCATTAAAGACTTAACTATATGCTTCTCTAATGATAAGTATAATCCATTTGCTTTAATAAAATTTCCTAGATGATAAAAAAAAAAAAAAAAAGTAAGGAGAAATTAAGGAGAGCAGTCAAATTTTAACTTTTTTTAAGGATATTTAAGGATTTTTAAGGAGTTTTTTTTTTTAAAGGATATTTAAGGTTTTTAAGGAGGAGTGGGAACCCTGTATATATATATATATATATATATATATATATATATATATATGTATATATATATATATATATATATATATATATATATATATATATATATATATATATGAATATATATATATATACACACACACACATATATATATACACACACATATATATATACACATATATATACATATATATACACACACATATATATATATATACACATATATATACATATATATACACACATATATATATATACACATATATATACATATATATACACACACATATATACACACATATATATGTGTTTCTTCAACTTAGTTTCTCCGCGCAGCGGCCTTGCTCGGTTGCAAGGTTCGTGTTTCGGAGTTAAAGAGTTGAGAGAGGGTTGCACCACGAATAACAACTAAAAAAAAATAAAATAAAAATAATAAAAAAAAAAAAACAATAAAATGAGTAGCCTCCTCGACTGTAGTGGCCCCCCTCGGGCCTTGGGGAGGTGAATAATCTAAAAAAAAAAAAATAAAATATACATATATACACACACACAGATATATATATATATATATATATATATATATATATATATATATATATATATATATATATATATATATATATATATATATATACACACACACACAGACATGTTATTAATTTAAACTTAAAGTTATTACTTATCAATCAATTCCACAGTTGTAGAACTTAATCTTGTAGAAAGCTCTAAAGTAAATTGTTCTGTTGGTGATGCTTCAGGTGAACCAGTTTCTTCATTAATTGTAACAACAGGCAATTTTGCTAGGTAATATTCAAAATTATTATTAATAAGTAAGGTATTTTTTGAAATATTATTTAACTTTAACATTTTTCAAACTATTTTCTATATCAATTTTGGTTACCAAATTTAAAGTAAGTAATAACTTACTGTTTAGAAGTGCAATATATAAAGATGCAATAATGGCATCAATTAAGTTGCCATCATGGCTAATACAAATAATGTCAGCATATATAACCCAGCATAGCTAAAAAAACAACAACAAAACAATCAGTGTGTATTAACTAATATACACTATTTTCATATTCCATAATGCTTTTTGAACCTGGGATACATTATTTATTTGTATAATGTAGAAGTAGAATGAATGACAACGGTAATGTGAAATAAATTTAAATATTAATTTTTATCACTTAAAAAAAAGGTACAATATTCTAGTTAAATCACAAAAAATTGAAGTGGTTCCATTAGGTAAGGAATTTATTTGTCAGATACTCAACTGATCATTAGTGCTAGCTTGAATAATTTGCTAATTGTAAATCATCTAATAAAATTAATTTTTTCGTTCCGGTTGTTAATTGCACCTGATTTGTGTAGCAAATTTTATATGCAGCAGTTTGGGTATTAACCAGTTTATCAGTTTTGTAATAAAAAGTTTGTTACATAAAAATAAAAGTTTTGTAATAAAAAGTTTGTTACATAAACTTAATTAGTTTTATAAAAGTAAAAAGTAAATTTTGATTTTAGAAAAGAATGTTTAATGACAATAGGAACTCAATATTGTGTGCTAGAGTGTGCTAGTGCAAGTTATCAAGCTACTAAATCAGATAACCTGAATTTCTAACAACTTTGAACTGTTTATAGGAATGATAACCTCATTAAAGCTTTGAGATCCCATAGATTGTTTTTGAGCTCTAATATTAGATTTTAGAGTCAAACTAAAGTTAGTTGTTCTAAACAATTTATTAGGAACAGATAAAGCTCAGGCAGCTGCAGTCAAACAGAGTTGAATGTAAAATATAAGGTTTGTAACGTGTTTATGTTTGCATTGTGCTCTATACAACTTAAAATGATCATTGTTCTGATGTTCACTGATCAAGCTGAACAATAATTTTCATTTGGTGTGCCTCTAACATGTAATCAAGGAAGTTATTAGAGCTGTATTTGAAAAAACTTTAATTAGCACTTCCAAAAGACCAGAAATCTTTATTTTCAAAAGATTCACTTTTATTTATTATTATTAGGTGTTCACTTTAATTTATTAGCTAGACAAGAAATCTTATCTTCAAAAGATTCAAAGACAACAGGCAGCTTGTGCATTGAAACAGGTTCCTGGTAACTTCATCAGATGAATTAGTCGATTCTTTAGTCGGATTATTTTGACTGAATATTAGATTGATTTTTAATGAGTTAGGAAACTGGCTTTGATGGTCTTGAATAAATTGAAGTAACTAGTTGATCTGTTGTAAATTTTTTTTTGCTGAAATCTTAAATAAGGGACACCACTCTTTTAAACCCTGATATTTACATTTGTTTATTCCTTTCAATTTTATATGATTTATTTATCATTTTTTGATTTTATTTTATTTCTGATGATGATCTGAGCTAGACACATTGAAATTTTATGAAAAAATAAGTTTTCATGTTGCTCTTGTTTATGCTTTTACCCTAATGATTTATCTTTTTAGCAAAATGAAAAATAATCTAAAAATTTTTATTTATACCCATTTTCAAAAATTATACTAGTATTAATAAAAATAATAATAAAAATTAATAAAAAACAATCAAATTTTTAAAAATGATAATATAGTAACAAAATTCCAAAAAGTGTTGTTCTATACTAACTTTTTTTTCTTTGATGCAAAGTTTCTTGAGATTTATTAGTTTGCAGCTACAAAAAGATACAGAAAATAAAAGTAAATACAATTTCTTTTAACATTTTAAACAAAATTAGCAAATGTTAATAAATACTTTTCTACAGTTTCAGCAATAAATTGACTCATAGCTTGAGCCTGATCACTTGGAGGACCTGGACGAAACTCATGGGAACAAAGCGCTGGTAGATCAACATTTGGTACTGAAAGAAACCAATATTATTATTTTAAAAAACATCATTTATTTTGTTTTGCTTCTTTTGAGGTTTAGCATACTTTAGAAAAAAAAATTCTATATTAATATGTGTGTGCATATATATAAAAAAAATATTTCCTAATCTTGCACGAAAGGTTTGGTACTACTAAGTACAGAAATATAATTTTATATTTGACTATTTCAACTACAGAAAAGATAACTTCTTGTTAAAAAAAATCTTTTTTTTTCTAAAAGCTTTTTTTCTCTAATTGTAAACACCTTGAAATTTTTGTAAGAAAAACTTTGAGTAGAAAATATTTGAACAGAGTAGATAAGTTTGCTGAGTTGTTAGCAGTCTTATTATTTGAAATAGTGAGTAAAATTTGAGAATAAGTTTTTCAACATTTTTAACAAAACATATCCATATTTTTGTTTAAAAAAGTTCTTTGAGATTAAACATATTACACGAATGAAGAAATTTTGGATTATAAAAATAATTTAAGAGATTTTATCACATACACATCTAAAAAAAATAAGATTGCGTCACTGAACATAAAGATAAAAATGTTTAATTACCAATATGAAATTAGATTATAGGGTAAGGTAATTTTTAGAAATTCTATAATTTAAAGTGAATTTGTATTGCTTTTCTAAAACTTAGTTATAGTTGTAAGTTAACAAAATAAAGTTAGGCTGCAGTACCACTGACACCATCAAAGGGATAACTAGCCTTTTGAAAAATGGGATGATTGCAGTTAAAGGAAGTCAAAATACCATTCTAAAGTTTAGATATCCTTGTGGTTTTCAGTCAAATAAAATTTGCATTTTAATATTGTAAAGTGCTATCAGTAAATATTTGTAAAATATTGGATTAATGTTTACATTTTCTTATAAATTAGTACATTTTTAAGAAATTGAATCAAAATTAGTAAGAAAAAAATGCTAATAAAATTATTCTGCTAAAGCAAAAATAAAAGTTGTAAAAAGTCGCACTTTAAAAAGAAAACTTACAAATAAACCTCAAAGACAGCTCATCTTTTAAAAAAGTTTAACACATAGGAAAAGCATTGAAATTTTTTTTTGAAACACTATCAAATTCAATGGAAAAAGCTGAATTTCTTTTTATTCTTTCAAATAGTTCTGCTAGTAAAGAATCACTTTCAGAAAGTCCTCCAGCATGTTCAAAGCTGTATGGACTTTCTGAAAGTGATGCTTTAGCAGTGGTAAACTTTTATAATGAAAAAATTTCCCCAATATAAAAGATTTCATTCAGATTCAATTGCCTGATGAAAAAACAAACAATATGTCATTTATATTATATATTAAAAGAAACTTTCGAAAACTCAGGAAATGAATCAGCAAATTTTGAGGCCTGTGCCCACACATTGTGAAACCTGCTAGAAAATTTCTGCATAATGTATCAATTTGTAGCTTGCATAAAACTATACAATTTGCTGTAGATACACTAATGAAATCAATTTAAGTTGAACCTGAAATGGTAAAAAATTTTGTTTGCAACTTGTGATATGATTGTGCCTATGACAAATATGTTGCATGCAAAGGTATGAAATAGTTAGAAAAACACTTGCAAACTGTTGATATATTTAACTCCGAAGTATCCTAGAACAAGTGTTTGCATATGTCTTAGTTTCAGAAGAAAACCTGAAACTAAAACATATCCAAACATCAAAAAAAAAAGAAGATGATTTTAATTGTATTATGTTGCATCATAATATAAATAAAATCATTCTTGTTTTAATTTTTTTCTGTTGTGTTTTGTTTTAATTTAAACACATGCTTTATTTTTTGTCTAATATCAATGTTATGACATTAAATTTAAATAAATTAAAATTAAATTTAACTTATATTATAAATAATAGCCAATTATATAATAACAGAGTAAAGTAAAGATCTTAGTAATTAATATTTTAAAGTATAATGACTATTAATCATATTATTAAAAAAATTATGTTCAAATAACTTTTCTTTTAAAAGTAAAAAAAAAAAATATATGCCAATACCAAAATATCCTTCATTAGTTTTTTCTACAGATGGTTCAGCAAGCTCCTGTTAAAACAAATAACAAAAACTACATTCATTGTTTACTAAAAAGTGTGTATAAATAGTGATCGATCACATGGTGTTAAAAAAATTGTGACTGCCATAATGTATGGCAATCAAAAGTAAACATTGCAAGAGTTTATTAGCATAACGTATCAACTAACAATACTTAGATATATCTTTAAGTGGATTTGTTTTTAAAGGTTATTTTTAATTAAATTTATGAAAAATTTAGTTCTCTCTCATGTCATTGATTTATTTTTGTTTAAATTAAAACTCTATTATAAATAGAGTTTCATTTTAATAATTTCTATAAATTTTTTTATTTTAATAATTTCTATTTTTTTATTTTTGTAAAATTTAAATAAAAGTTTTATTTTAAATATTTTCATTTTAAAAATAATATTAATAGTTTTATTATAAATAGTAATATAAATAAATTTTTTTAAATAATTTTATTTTAATAGTTCAATGTTTTAAATCCCAACTTTAGAAAAAAATTTCTCAATTGTATTAAAATTTTTTTTTTCTAAAATACTAAAAACTGTATACTTCAAAACATTAAAAAACTTTTAAAACATTTACAAAATTGTCAATGAATTCTACTAGTTGTGTTTAACATTTTGAAGACCTGTTATAAATTATAACGCATTAGATTTGCTTTTGCTTTTAATTTGCTAATTTTAAATTGTATAACTAAAACACAATTAATATATTTTGATTGTATGAACAAGTTAAATAAATTAATGAGCTGTTTCAATTTTTATATACATATATACATATATACATATATACATATATATATATACATATATATATATATATATATATATATATATATATATATATATATATATATATATATATATATATATATATATATATATATATATATATATATATATATATATATATATATTGATGGATTGATTTTTTGTTCCTCAACACATAAATTTGAAAACTTTTTAGAAATATTATGTTCTTTAACTTTCAGGGAAAGTTAACCAGCTTAGTATATGATTTAATTTGATTATTTATAAGAAAAAAGTTGGTTAGTAGTAATTTTTTTTAATTATCCTAAACTTTTTATGTCGAGTATTAGCTAATACGATGTATATAAATTAAAACAACATTCATAGGGCTGCCAGATGCCCAGCTTTTACATCAGAGAATACACTGCCGAAGCTATAAAAATAATTATTTAAACAGTGTTCTTCTTCGTGAAAGCTGGACATCTGGCAATACTATATTATCTATATTTGGATAATAATTCACAATTAAAATCTTGTGTTATTAGTTTTTAAATTATGAAATTTATGATATTATAATTATGTTTATGATATAATTATTTGAGATTAGTTACTCTTTGAATAACATTTTTATTCCAATTAAAATTTTGTGGCTTGATGAAGACCATTTTTTTGTTGCTGAGGAGTTTATTGTCAATTGTAACTAACTTTATGTTTTTGGGGTTCATTCTCTCCCACAAAAATAGACTATCCATAACTAATGGTTCCTATAGAAAAAAACATATATTTTAAGACTTTATAAAACCCTTTTTTTTAATTAATAATTAAAATATACTGTATACCATTAAAAATCCCCCCAAAACTATGTTGACTTAACATAGTGACCAGAATGAATTCTTAATAACTATAAAGAAAATTATGAAGCAAATGTTCCACAAAATACTACAAAAAATAAAGTCAATAATAAGAACTTAATTATTTTTTTATTGGTAGATATGATAGATCTCTGTACCAAGAAGCTGTAAAACCATCAAGTTAATTGGATAAGCAATTCTAGAGAAATTACTTTTTAAGCTATAACAGTATATTGAAAAATTTTGTTTTAAGAAAATGCAAAAATAAAAACATAAAAAAAAAATGTCACAAAAACTCAAAATCCTCTATGAATAGGATAACAATCTTCTTCTTCAGCTGACTTTTATTAGGGTGCATCCAACGCCCCATACATTCAAAAACTGATCTGTTTTTTCAATCAAATTTTTTCAAAATTGAATGAGATTTAGGGGGGCCACCTCAAGTCTGAAACTTGCAACAAGACCCTAAATAGAAGGAAAAAAAGTTTTTCAAAAGTATGTCATGTTGGGTCTCAAAAGAAGCGAAACTTTATAAAAATTTTAAAAATAGTTATCATTTTTTGTTAAAAATACCTTGAAAAAAATGTTTGACAAAAACATGAAAAAAAAGGTTTTTTTTAATTTTTTGTTAAAAAATAATAATTTTTATGCCATAAAACTTAGAATAATAATTCTTGTGTAAAATTTTGTTATTTTTGAAATTTTTATAAATTTTTGCTTCTTTTGAGACCCAACATGTCATACTTTTGAAAGTTGTTGCAAGTTTCAGACTTGAGGTGGCCCCCCTAAATCTCATTCAATTTTGAAAAAATTTAACAGGGTGTCTTGTGAGAACCAATAGAAAGTTTTAAGAATAGGGACAGATCAATTTTTGAATGTATGGGGCGTTGGATGCACCCTAACTTTTATCATAAAATAAGATTTTCCATTTATTTATAATGAATAATCATTTTGATTTTCAAAAATAACACTCTAAATTTGTAGTTTCTATTGTTGTCCATTATTATTGTTATAAATTTTATTATAAACTCTAAGATACTTTAGAAAATTAAAAAGTGATCAACATATTATTTATATACATAAAATTTAAAATTATTAAAACAACTTAATTGATTTACAATGCTCAAACAACTAAATAAGTTCACTCTATATGAATTTTGTAAGTTAGCAAATTCAAAACAAAATCAAATCAAATGTTATAATATATAACTAAAAGTCTTAAAAATGTAAAAAGTAAATTACTCAACTTATTGATATAAGATAGTAAATATTTTGGAGTATATTATATAAGTTTACTTTGTTGTAAAGGTTAACTATATTGTTTAACAGTGTTTAGAAAACAAAATATTTTATATTAGTTTTTAGTTTAATGACAAATAAATTGACTATATCATGAGATTCTACATAAATTCAAAATAATAAACTTTTTAACACTAAATTTTATTGGTACCGAGAAGTTAGTTAATAAATGCTTTTATGCTTTTTTATTTTGTTTACTTTGTTTGACCTATAACATGGCGCACCTAACGCGTAATGCTGTGACATCATCTGAACACTACATATAATTAAATAAAAATAACAAAATTAGGTATGAAAAATATATTTTTATAGCAAAATACTATGGAAAAAAAAAGAAAAAAAAAAGTTGTTTACGGGAATAAAATACATTTTAATATATTTTATTTTTGAAAACAACTTTTTCAAAAAATTGAAACATATTTTATTCCCATAAAATTTATTTTAACCCCATAATCATCCACTAGTAACACACACACACAAGCATACACCCTTTTGCGTATTTAAATCAGCATTTGGTAAGCAAAAATTCAAAAATAAACTTACAGCTTTTATGCCACATACAACAATTGTGTTTCCTATTCTTACCAATCCTGAACCTGAAGCTGTTTTGATGGAATCTTAATAAAATAAATTTCAAAACTGTGAAAACTTTACTAAACTGTGAATACTTTACTAAAATCAAGAAACATTAAACTAATTTCAAGAATCATATATTGTGAATGATAGTAAATATACATATATATATATCAGCTAAAACAATGATCAGCATATATGTTATCAGTGATGACGATGATGATGATGATGATGATGATGATAACAACAATGATGACAACGACAACGACAACAATGATAATGATGACAGACAGAAACATTATTAGTGATAGAGATAAATTGCAGTGATATCAGTCACACCAGTGGAAATACTTTGCTCAAAATAGAAAGGGTAAAGTATTAAATAAATTTTTTGTTAGGTATAAAAAATGAGATAAAGAAATCTTATGAAAAGTATAGAAAATGAGACAAAAAAATTATTTAAAAAGTGTGGAAAATAAGATTAAATAAAAATTTTAAAAAGCGTAGCATAAAATAAAATTATCTTTTGAAGTGTGCATAAGATGAAAAAATCTTTTAAGAAGTAACCATGAAATGAAAAAAGAAAACAAAATAAATATTTTAGTCCTATTAATGCAATAGATTTAGGAGTTAATTACATTGGTATGGATGACAATGTATTTTGTTTCATAAATGCTATAGATTGAAGTTATTTGCAATGGTCTGGGTGATGTAATTATGTAGTTATACATTTTTAAACAGGAATAAAATAATAATTGATGAAAAAACAAAACAGATAAAACAAAATAATAAAATTGTAAAGAATGTTATTTTGTTAAACAATCAAACCTACTTATATTAATGATAGTTTTTCTATATTCATGTAATGCACGTCCATCAGGTCGAATATTTTCTTTCTATAAAAACTTCATATTAAAAACTGACTTATCAAAAATCAATTAAAACTTACAAATCAAAAATCATATTTTTTGTTAACTTACAAGAAACTCTTTGTAGTATTCTAATGGACGAGCAATTCTATTTAAAAGAGATAATTATTAATCACTATTTTTGAAACAAATAAAATTATTGCAAGTGCAAAATTTAATAAAACTTTACTTAAAATCTTGTGCCATTTTAAGAAATATTAAAATTCTACCTAAACAAAAATGATAAATATTTAAAACACTAACATAAATATTAAAAGATAATTGGAACAAATAAAAAAAACACTATAAATATCTGAAAAATATTTTTAAAAAAATTGATAAGTATTACAACAAAATGTCAGAAAACTGCAAAACATATGCAAGAAAATTGTTTTAGGTTTACATATATACACACATACTGATTTCTTTGCCAACTAAGCCTAACAATGAAATGTCATTGATGACGACATACTGAAATAGCCAGCTGTGAGGGCTTTAGTACATACATCAAGATTTTGGGTTTGAGAAGGCATCTAGATATGGAGAAACTTAAGAAGAAAAAAAATTCACTTTTTATTAATTTTTGTTTTAATTCATATATGAAAAAGCTGTTTAAGTTCACATCAAGATTTTAAAACTTAAAATGTACAAAATATTAGAAAAGTGTTGACATAAATTTGCTAAAGCAAGTATGTATGTGGAAGTGTGTGCATGCATGTATATATATATATATATATATATATATATATATATATATATGTATTTATATATATATATATATATATATATATATATATATATATATATATATATATATATATATATATATATATTACATAAAATTAAATTATAAAAGGTTTTTAAAACATATACATAAAAATATAATCAACTAAAACAACAAAAGTCAGTATGCTATATGTTTTTTATTATATTGTATCTCTAAAAATTCATAAAAATAACTCAATATTTGTTTTATATAAAATTGTAAAAACTTACAGTGTTTATATACAATATTGAAAACATGAATAAATACTATGAGACACAAATAATACTAAAAATTACTTTCAGTTTTTATATCTTCAAAGTATATTAATAACTATGTATAGTAATGCCATTTGATCAACAGTGCAATATAATTTTATGGTGTTATTGGTATCACACAGAAACACCCCATAATTCTCTGTTTTCTTATATATTACTGTGATGCGCATTTAAAATTTTTTATACATTTTATAAACAGTAATTTAAATTCAGTTTGAGGATGGTTTGCTTAATGGTGGTTTTTTTTTTCCATTTCCTGGAGGAGCAGGTTGCTGAGCTGATGCACGGCGTTTTTGAAGAACAGGACGAGGCTGTTGGTTTTGTGTTTGAGCAGTAAAATTTACTATAGGTTGATACTGATGCTGATTAACATTTGGTTGTTGCACTTGTATGAGATTAACTTGTGGTGTAACTGTCGGACGACATGATGTAATTGTACCTCTTGAGCCTGAACATGCTGCATTAACTTAACAAAAAAACAACTATAAAATAACTATTTTTTTGAACTCTATTTATTTATTTTATTTCTATATTTTTTTAAATTTCAAACGTATTCAAAAGTAAAAAATAAATAAAACCTTGTTTCATTTGAGATACAAGTTGTATTTGTTGTTGAACAGAAGACGATGTTGTGATTAACTGCATTTGGCTTTGGTGTGTACTTTGATTCTGAAGCAATATAGTTTGTCCTTGTATTCCACCAGTGTTTGGCTGACCTTGAATGAAAACAGCTTGCCCTTGTAAAGATTGACCTTGCAATAGAGTTCCTGTATTTGAAACATGTTGATCTAAAAACATATAAAAGTATTTAGTGTACAACCCTAATATATCTTGTTTTAAAAATATATTAGGTTAAAATTTTTTTTTGAAACATAAACTTCAGAACACTTCTCATTCTAAATATTATACACTCAAACTATTTCAAAAAAATACTCCCACTAAATTTTAAACTTAAATAATTATACTTTTTTTAAATTTTTTACAATTTTTCTAAAATATCAAAAAACAAAAAAAATTAATAATACATTTAACTTTTTAAGTTTTATCTTCTGTTTAACTAGTATTCTAAGCTCAAAGTCCAGTTTATTTATCTTGCTAAGATATATTGCTTACTTGTTTGCCCTTGTATCATTACAGTTTGCCCTTGATGTTGGCTGCCTATCAGTGACTGGTTTGGTTGAACAAAGATTGAATTTCCTTGTATAATGGCTGCTTGAGCTCCTTGCAGACCAGGTATTAATGCTGCTTGATTAGGAATAAAAGTGGCTTGACCTTGAATTACTCCTGGTGAACCCTGAACCATTACTTGTTTACCATGCATCATAACTGAAGCCATATTAGTGCCTTGCAACTTTTGTTGTGCTACTCTTGTCATTTGTGAAAAAGGCACCAAATTTCCAGGGACCTAAAAAAGTTTTTAAAAACAAATTTTCTGAAAATAAGCAGGATGTAAAAAATTAAATTTTTTTTAGAAAACAAACAAATTCACTCCTAACAAGGTTGGAAGCAACCATTAAGTTGGGAATTAACAGTAACTAAAAAGTTGAGAATTAACAGTAAACAAAAAGTTGGAAATCAACAGTAAACAAAAAGTTGGGAATTAACAGCACACAAAAAGCTAGGAATTGACAGTAAATAAAAAAAGAATTAACAGTACACAAAAAGCTGAGAATTAACAGTAAATAAAAAAAGAATTAACAGTAAACAAAAAGTTGGGAATTAACAATAAACAAAAAGTTGGAAATCAACAGTAAACAAAAAGTTGGGAATTAACAGCACACAAAAAGCTAGGAATTGACAGTAAATAAAAAAAGAATTAACAGTACACAAAAAGCTGAGAATTAACAGTAAATAAAAAAAGAATTAACAGTAAACAAAAAGTTGGGAATTAACAATAAACAGAAAAAGTTAAAGATCAAAAAAGCAGTTGACACTTAAAAAACTGTAAATTGTATTGAGTCAAGAAGTTATAAAGATGCACAGTAACTATAAAATAAAAATAACTATTAATAATAAAAATTATTAATATTTTATAAAAATAACTAAATAATACTAATTATAATAACACTTATACTAATAAACTAATATTAGTATAATATTATAAGATCTTATTCAAGTATAAAAAAAAGTGAAAAATTTAAACTCAACTGCCTCTATTCAAAAGGTTTATTACAAAACTATTAAAAATTTTATGAGATAACAGAGTATAATAACCTGCAACATTATCTGCCCAGTAGTTCCAGCTGGTCGAATAGACTGTGTTGCCTTTGTTATAAACTGCGCACCAATGTTACCTTGCACAATGTTAACACTATTTCCTTGCACAGCAATGGGTACTGCAGTAAGCTGAGCATGAGATGCACTCATTGTTGCTCCAGATACTATTGGCTAAAATATGTAAAAGCAATTTTGAAGTATTTATAAAGTAATAATTTTTAAACGCTAAGAGACTATTGTATGAAATCTAAATTTTATTTTTTGTTCCCGGACTCCAATCATCACTGTTTTTTGCAAAACATCCTTGTTTGATATAAGTATAAACATAAATGTTTGGGGTTTGCTGCATGTCTGGAAGTTAGCTATTTCAAACATCAAAAAATGCTGCATCCACCCCCACCCCCCAATATATATATTTTAACACATTTATATATCATTGAATATATTGTTTATTGTTTAAGATCGAAATTTAAAGTATATATTCATAAAAAAGCAATAAATAGAGGCCAAATAAACAAATTTATGCATTGTAATATTGCACCCTGCGAAACCCAAATTGGCATTCCGCAATGCTGACAAGAAAACCGATCAATCTGAATCTCTATTCAATTACTTATCAACTTTCTGTTGTTCTTACACTGCTTTACAAAAATTTTTAGAACAATTATTATGTTATTAGGTTTTAAAATCTATTATTAATTTATTAGGTAAATTAATATTAAACGAACAGTTTACATATACATGTTTATTATTCTAATTAAAAAAAAAATTATATTAAAAAAAACTTGCATATGAAAGTAAATTACATTAAAAGTAATAAAATTGTAAATTAAATTTACAAATAAAATAATATTTTTCAAGTAGGAATTTTTTATTCTAAAAGTAATAACAAATCTTTATTAAAAATAAACTATATAAAATAAAATTTAAATTACATAAACTTACATTTTATATAATTTTTAGAGTAAATTAAAAGTAATTTATATAAAGTAAGTAAATTTACTTATATTCTACAATAACTTTGACAGGATCTTGTACAACAGTAATGCAAAAAAGTTAAGTCTATACTTCAGACAAATGTGAAATATAGCAGTGAGAAGACGCATATACCCATGGGAGACTCAGAATAGGTTGACTCTTTGAACTTATATAATTGGCATAATTGCTAGTTTATTTTACAGGCTTTGCGTAAAAGTTTTTATTATTTTAAAAACTAAGGAGGGAAAGTTTAAACTAGTCCTTGATTATGGGGGCTACAACCCCATGCCCCGCAGATTTAGGAGCTTAAAAATTTTGGCCACTTTAATAAGAAAAAAGGCCCCTGTTTAAAAGTATCCCCAGACCCTGCAAGTAACTAAGCAATGATTTACACGTAGAATAAGAAATAAAACTTGTGGTGATGGGACCTTGGAAAAAAAAAATCCTAAAACATTTATTATCCCTACCCCAAATGTGAGGGCAACAAATTAGTAACTTTTATTTTTTATTTTCATACACTAAATTTAAGTTGACAGATTTTAAAATTTAAAATTCAAAGATTATGATTATATAAAGTTTACACCCAAACCAAATAAGGTGGTTGTTTCAACATTTTCCTAAACATTCTTATGTGATATAAATAAGAATATACTTAAGTTTGGCACTTAAGTATGTTTTATTTACCAAAAGTATATTTATTAACTAAAATTATTGTTTTTTTCATAATTATATTTTTCATAATTATACTCATATTACATCTCAAAATTTATGCAAGTAGACATCATGATATTATTAGTAGACATCATGATATTATTATGCAAGTAGACATCATGATATTATTAGTAGACATCATGATATTATTAGTAGACATCATGATATTATTGGTTACCATAAAGTCTTTAAATGAGTTTCATATGGTTTTTAACAACACATTAAAAGACTTTATTTGTACATAACTATTAATAATACTATTAGTTAAAGATGCTGTTAAGTAGTTCTAATCGGTTTTGTGATGAAAGGAATCGTCGCATTTTCAAATTATGAAACCTTTTTACATCGCTTTTGAGGTTGATTTATACCATGCAATACTTGTATTTAAATCAATTTAAAATTAAATCTAGTATTTTGCTTAATTTATATTTTCATATATAATATTTTTTTAAACCATTTTATTTACATGTTAAAAAAATTAAACTATTTAAAATTTCTGTTATTTATGCAATACTTCTTAGAAATAGATTTCTTTTTCTAAAATAACATACTAAAACAGGATAATTTGGTATTTCTTCTACTTATATATTAATTTTTTAGGTATATTCCCAAAAAATACAAAACTATAATTGTCAACTAAAATAATCTTATTAAACTCAAACTTCAGAAAAATACATGATCACCAATTTATAATGACAAGTTTTTAATGACTTTATTATGTGCAGATATTTAGGAGCTTGGCAATAACACTATTTTTGTCTTCTTCTTGCCCCTGCCATTTATATATTTTACAATAGAAAAGTAATTATTTGTAATGGCAAATTTAAAAAAATTAAAAATTATAAAAAGTAAAAATCAGCCACTGCATTAAAGAATGTTTTTATGTAATAAAAAAAAATAATCAATGGCCAAATAAAAAGAAAATAATTTGATATATTGTTTGAAAAATACAAATGATCTTGTAGATTAAAGTCACTTATGATGAAGTCTTATTTATTCACGAAAAAAGAGTTAAATTAACTTTTGTTTTGAACATTTGAATAAGGAACAGAATTTGATTGTCAGACGAACTTATAACTTAATTAAAGATAATATTTTAATTCCCCTAAATAATTGGGGAGGTTGCTCAAAACTTATATGGTCATAATTTTTAAATATTAAGAAATTATTGCATGACATTAGAAACTTGTTAATGAAATTAAATTTAGTTTAAAATGTAAAAAAAAATGTATATATAAATGTTATAAACTCATCGCTCTCACACAAATGGCATGAAAGGGAGGTAAACATTTTAGGGACTGTTAGGGATTGTTAACAGACTAGGGATGTAGGGATTGTTAAAAGACTCCGATTATCGCAATACTTTTGAAAAGCTTTACATAAACATGAATATATAAATGTTTGGAGCTTGCTCCATATTATTAAATAAAGTTAAATTCTCAATCAAAAACAAAAATGTCTGGTTTATTGTTCTTGGTTTGGAAATGGCTCTGCATTTTGCAATTTTATTCTAAGTTTTGTATTTTGGCTTCCTTTATTCAGCGTGGTTGTTGTTATAAACCAATCTAACCAAAATGAAATACTGGAAACTGGAATAATTGTTGTCTGGAATAGACTAATTTAAATTAGTTCATTCCAGACATTAATAGCTATTAATAAATAAACAAAAAAAATTAAATTTTTATTTCTGTTAGAGTAGCTGTTACAACTGTTAGACCAGGGCCATCATGAATGGGGGGTCTAGGGGAAATCTCTCCCCCAAGCTGTTATACACGCATTTGAGTTAGCGCATTTGTACATTTAGCATTTCAGTTAGCAAGTTTTGAAGTATAGTTGGCAAATGTCAAACATTGAGGACTTTTTTTGTGTGTGTGTGTGTCTCATGTTGGCAAAAAACACATACGACACCCCCCATGAGAGACCTCTTCGGGATGATCCTGACAATGAGCACGCTGATTAAGAGAAGCGATAAGCAGCAGCATAACTACAAATTCGCCCATCTCCTCTATGGTAACTACAGTACTTTTTTATTTAATTTATTTGTTTTAGTATTAATTTTTGAAAAAAACCTATGAAAAAGCAACTTAAAAGAAAAACAAAATATCAGAGAAAAAAATAAGAGTAAGACCCCCCTTGCTCAGGAAACAAATTTAACATGCATGTTCATCGGGACTACACAAATGCTGTCAAGATAAAGTAAAATCGAAAAAAAAAAAAAAAATTCAAAAAAGTGGAGTTGTCCATTTGGCTCTGAAAATAATTTGAAGATGTACTTTTATTAAATTTACACAAATGCTGGAAGTTTCAGAGCTTTAGCTAGTCTGGAAGGTAGCAAAAAATCAATCACAAGATTCTGGGACAACTGATAGCCGACAAACAACTTGTGAAGTTAATCTAACGTTTGAAAAATTTACAAGTTTTTATTTTTAAGATTTTATTTTTCTAATCATCCTTGTGCGGGTTGGACACCAATGTAACAAAAAGGAGGTTATTAGGGCACCCACAACCTATAGCAGAAGATTGAACAGCTTTCCTTACCATCTTTTACCATCAAATAGATTATATATGATAAAACGCAATAAAAGATTATATCTGATAAACACTCCTTTAATTATGTAAATTATATCAGGTAGTTTAAATGACTTACAATTTTTTGAAAACTGTTTTAGCAGTCAATATCCTTGTGGATACCAAAAATGTTATATTGTGTCATATTACCACAACAAAATATTTAATTGAAAAGGCAAATACAAAGAAAAAAAAACTGGAGAAAAAGTGCACTCAAACGAACAATGACTCAGTCAAGGTTCACACATGCATGAATTACCCAAAGCTCAGAAATTATGCACCTCTCGTGTTATGTTTTTTAAATATTATATTTACGTAAGTTTACTTCATAAATAACTTTTTTACATATAAAAAGTAAATTACATTTTAATGTAAATTTTTTACATAATTATGACCAAAATTACTTTTCAAAGTAATTTACTTTACACGACTTACCATTAAAAGTAAGTTAAATTTACAAGTAAAAGTAAAAATGAAAATAACTTTTACTTGTAAAAGTAAATTACTTTTTCAAGTAAAAGCTACTCATTCATAAAACTTAAGTAATTAAGTTTTACATGTTATATTGTTTATGTTAAAAAAAAATTAATTACTTTTAAATGTAAGTAAATTATATATTTTTATATGAGTTATGTAAAGTAATTTACGCTTAAAAGTAATTTGCCTTTTTACATCAAAATAAGTAAAAGTGCCATCCCTAGTCATAAAAGAGAGCTTTTCAGACCATATTTTACATTCTCATACATATGCGACAGCTATCTTAAGATACAAAGTAAGTTTTTTATTTTCCGTGTAGGTTAGAATAAATGGGAGTTAACTGTATCTTCTAACCTTTTTAAAACAATTACAAAAATCTTTGCCTACATCAGAGAAACTAAATTCTAAATGGCGCTGTTTCTATGATCGATCTAAGAAACCAATTTAATAAATATTAATAAACAAAAATAAACTTTAAAATGATTTTTTGTTAAAAAAAAACGTTCAAACTAAGAAATAATTAATTTGTAAATTTGCTAAATACTTGAATAAAGTTTAATTGCTATATTCTTAAAAATATTATTGTGTAAAGCTATAATCTTATAAAACAATGCTTTTATAATCAAATAATCATCAACCCTTTGAAAAAAATCAAAGTTAAAATCTTGCTAATCTGACGTAGGCTAAATAAGGGAGTGAAATCCTTTGGGTTTTGCATTCTGAATATTGTTTGTTCAATTATAAAACTTTATTTTTATTTTTTCTACTCTACTGTTACACAGTTACCACGTTTGCAGACTACAGTGGGTCAAAAAGGCAAAGTCTTAAAAATAGAATCAAAATTAAAAAAAAATCCAAATTAGTGTTTTTTAATAAATATTCAAAGTTAAAACATTTTTTAGAAGACAATAAAAAAAATAATTTGTTTTGAAAATAATAATTTACTTTAAAAAAGTGCATTAGTAATAGCACTTATAAACAAGAAGTTCTGAGTTCAATCCCCACCACATCTCTGGTTGTACCTCACACAATTTATTTCTCTGTACAGCAGCCTTGCTTACCAAGGCATATGCTTCCAAGTTTAAAGATTGTAACAAAAATTTAAAAAAGTAAAAAAATACCTCCTCGACTGTAGGGAGAAGGTACTCATTTATGTTTGAAACATCTTTTAAGTTATGTTTAAATAAGTCTGAAAAATTTTTTTAAAAGTGTTTTTAATAGATGAAGTAATTAACATTTTCAAAATCCCACACATTGTTACAATACCACACAACATTGTAACAAAACTGCACTCTATTGTTACATGACCGCACCCCATTTTCACGAAAACTTGAATGATTATGTACTATTTATATATATATATATATATATATATATATATATATATATATATATTATATATATATATATATATATATATATATATATATATATATATATACATATATATATATATATATATATATATATATATATACATATATGTTATGTACTCATTATTTACTAAATGAAATTGCTGATTTTATTAAATCAGCAATTTCTAACATTTTTAAATATTTTAGAAATATTTAGAAACAAAAAATTGGTCAACAACTTTAATACTACATTAATAAATAAAGCGTAAAAAAAATGGTTTAAAAAAAATTTCAAGAGAAATTTTTTATTTTTATCATCGAGCAAGCACCTAAATGTTCATCTAGACTGTTAGTTTTAAATATTAAACTTTGTTGTTTCCAGGTACGAGAATTATAGCCAGTATATAGAAATAAAACCAGTAATTCTAGTTGGTTGAAAGTTCTCAATTGTTTTAAATTTTTGCAGCCTAATTTAAAAAAATTGTTTATTTCTTTTAATTTATAAAAGAAAATAAGTTAATAAATAAAATGCAAAAAAATCAATTATTATTTAGCTAAACAACCTACTTAGCAGCACTTTATTTTAATTATGCAGCTTTTTTTTTAAGTATGAAAGGGAGAGGGGCATTATGACATACTTTTAGTTTTTGCTACATGACAATTTTTTTTAGGCGATTGGTTTAATTTGTAGACTAAATTTATACCTACAAAATTAATCTTATTATTTACCAAAATATAAGTATAATAATATAAATTTATTAATTACCAAAATATAAGCAATATTAGAAATTTGTATCAAAGTACCCATAGTGTACCTTGAAACAACATATGAGCATCATTAAAAAAGTAAATAAAAAGTATAAAACGTAAAGAAAAGGCAGATTATTACTTGAAAGACAAACAAATTAATTATATATATATGTATGTATATATATATGTATGTATATATATATATATATGTATGTATATATATATGTATATATATATATATATATATACATATAAATATATATGTATATATATGTATACATATGTATATATGTATACATATGTATATGTATATATATGTATATATTTAACATGTATATTTAACAAATATATGTATATATTTAACAATTTAATATGTATATATATGTATATATTTAATAGATTTAAGTATTTAACAGATCATGTGAAATCCAATAACTATATAGAAATTTCCATACAGGTCAACTTATAAAAAGATTTTAATATGAAAAACTATTTAAACTATTATTTTAATTAATAATTTCATGTATATTTGCTAAAGAAATATTCTTTAGTAAATATACCTGAAATTAAAATAGTCTTTCCAATAAAGGTAGTACTGAAACCATGTGATCTCTTTGCATTATATTTTTTAATAGAACTTTTTTTTAAATTATTTAAAAAAAAAAAGATATTCTTGCTTGAATTTTCCATTATCTCAAATATAACAAATATTTTTACTAATACTCAACACAAAGTAAAAAGCATGCAGACAAACTTTGATATCGACAACTTTCAGAGTAAAAATGTTCTGGTGATGAAACTAGTTAAATGAAAAAAGGATTGTACCAAATGTCAAGAACAGAAGTAAACTATTTTTATATTTAAAAAAAAACAAGAAGCAAATCATAAACTTCCTATAACATTTATATATAATAATATTTCTACATTTTTCAATTCAATTCTATTAAAATAGTATTGTAGTAATTTAGAAAAATGTAGTAGTTTAAAAAAAAAGTAATGCCTATTAATACAAAAAGCAAATAAAAAAAATTTAATAAAGTCACAAACCACATAATTTTATTCGTCACTGATGTTGATATGATAAAATTTTTAAGAAAGGTTTAAGAAAAATGTTAATAACTTTGTAACAAATCATAGATAAGGTTTTCAAACATATCATCAAAATATCTCTTTTGTTTTGAAAATATACGTTCATGAGATCTGCTTTGGCATAACTTTGGGGAACATGAATGAATAATTCTTAGTTAATTTGTGGTCATGGTATATTTTTAATAAAATCAGGTGCAGCATTATAACAATTATTAATAATATTTATAACATAACTATTGAAATTTGTAAAATTTAATTTTAAGTAAACAAGAATGATTATTTAAGAACGTAACAGTAGTCTGTTAATTTTGTACATAAAAGTGCATAGATTTTTAGAAATTAATTCTTCAGATCACAAGGTTCTAGATAAAATCTAGGACCTTGTGACCCTGTTATAGATGTCTCTGTTTTCTCACCAGAACTGCTACACATATCTAAATGAAATCCAGTGTATTCTTTTATTTTAGTAAGAACCCTGCCTTTATTATTACATATTGGTTCACAAAGCAGATCCATTTTTTTAACCAAAATGTCTATAATTTACATAAATAGAGTAGTTTTAAAAGCCAATTTTGAACTTTTTGTTTCTCTTAAAGTATCCACACTTTATTTAGTCTCTTTAAAAAATTAAAGTATAAAATCAACTGGCTTAAAAGTAAGTAGTAGTTGCAATGTAAAAAACGATTTAAAGAAGAAAATTGTTTTCTTCTTAAATTTTTAAGATATATTATTTAAAAACCTTTATTTTAGCTCTTATTTAGAAACTTTGCAAAGTCAACAAGTTTCAGTATTTTCTGAGGTGGTGTTCAAAGTCAACTTATTGACTTTGAATATTGTGCAAAGTCAACAAGTTTCAGTGCTTTCTGAGGTAGTGTTCTGCTCAGAATGAAATGAAATGAACCTATGTACAATAACAACAAACTTAAAAACAACTCAAAAATATACTTTTTATCATATCACACAACTTAACTGTATTTCATTATTGCCATTTGTTAAAGTAATTTGTTAGAGTGACAGTATTTTTAAAATAATTATATTATTGAGAACCAATAAGTAGCAACTTTAAATATCATTGAAAAAATATTTTATTCAAAGAACAAGCAAAAAGTAATAAACCTGAATGTAGTTTGTTGTCTTTAATGAACTAAGATCATTTCCTATCACTTGATTTCCACACACTTTAGCAGGTGATTGAATTGGTTTAGAATTAACAGCTTGTTGTAAGTTTCCAGAGGCATTAACAAAGTATGGGTTACCTGAAGTAAATTAAATGTTCTCAGATTTCAGATTTATTATAAAATAATTTATTATTAAATTATTTATTATTATTTTATTATTAAAAGAAGTTATTAATTTTATAAAAGAACACATTAACTTTTGAATGACGATTATGTAAAAAAGTTTGTAAAGTTTCAATGACAATTAAGTTAGATATAAACGCTATTTACTAATGAAAAAAAAATCAAATGATATTAAAAATTACGAAAACCTAATCTCTATTAAGCTAATTATTTTATCAAAATATTTAGTAAGAGAAAACAAAATTTTTTATAGTTAACAACAATATTTTTTTGTATATGAAGCTATTAAACAAATCTTAAAAAAAAAACCCATAAAAGAAATATATATAATAAAAACTTATATTTATCATCTCGTGAGCACAAGAATATTTATACAAATTTTGATTGCAATAGAAAAAATTTACTTAAATTTCTAAATAAATGGTGTTTAGAAAAACAATCTTTGCTTTCACAACATAATCGCTAATAAAATAATAAACTTTTAATAAATAAAGTAAATAAATTAACGTAATTTATTTATTTGTTACTCTCTGATTTTTCTAAAACAAAAAATTATTTTTAGTTGCAAAGACGCAATTAGAAATTTAAGAAATAATCATTTTAAAAAACAGTGCATAGCAACTAAAAAGCTCTAACATTATTTAGTTTCTACATGTTTTATTTAGTTTTATCAAATTATTATTAATTTTAAATTTTTGCACTTATATAGGCAGTCTCATGTGGCAGCCATATTGAACAATGGGCTAAATTTGGTTGTCATTAAAAGTTGGAGGTTTATTTCACTTTTTAGTGGTTTACACACTCGACACTTGAGAAATAAATTAAATTATATATATTGACATATATAACTTGAGAGCTAAAGTCAGGCAACGTTTATGACCTTTTTTCAGAAAAACTTGAAAGACATTTTTACAGTTTACAGAGCAGAAATAAACAGGGAAGTAACATAAACACAATACTTGTGTACAAACACAATTTACAATAAAAGAATTTATTCATATATAGAAAAAAATATGTAATATGTATCAAATAATATAAAAAACACAACCTTAGCATATTAGGTTAATTAGCAATAATAAAATTATACATTGCCAATACTGCACCTCTAGCTTGTATATACACATTGGGTGATGATTTTTGATAGTTTCTAACCTTAAGAAATTATGTCTTAACACATCTGAATCTAACGGCTAGAAACTAATTTTCTTATGATTTATTTTATTTGAGTTAAACTTAAAAAAACATTGCTACAAAGGAATATGAACAAAATTTATGTACATAAAGATAACATAAACAAACATTTTTTATTATATGTTTTAGATTTTACATAATTTTGAAACTGTAAAATAAAAACCCATTTTTTCAAATATTTATTTCCTATATGATATAGTGAAAAATGTTTTAAGAAGCCAATTTTTATTCACAGTTTAAAAATGTAAAATATGTTATATAATAAAAAATGTTTATTATGTTAATATATAGACTATATTCTTAATTCTATATAGTCTATAAGAATATAGACTATTTTTTGATAAGACATCATTCAGTAATTTTGATCACTCAAATTACAATAACTTTTCTTCTAATTGAGCTAGAGACATAAATTTGGTATCAATGTGCACCATTTGATGGCCTCTTTCATCTAAAATACTTTAAAGCCAAAATGTTTAGTTTAAATTTTTCATGCAACTGCCTAGACATGGTGTTATGAAATTTTTCCCATCACTGTATAGTTAACTCAAGTAACTTGCAGCTTATAAAGGTTTTTATTAATTTATTTCCTGCAATTTTAAAAGTTTATCAACCAAAAACAACCTTGTGCATATTAGCAACCATGACAATAAAAAAAAGATCAAAAGAAAAAACATAGGTATCAAATAATCAAAAAAAGTAAATAAATTAAAAAGAAAAACCACTGAAAATCAAAAAAAAAAAAAAAAAAAAAACACAAAAATATAACAAATACAAAATTTCTTTTGAAAATAAAAAATATTTTCAAATCCATAAATCACTGATTACAATATAATTTATTAGTGGATCTATATTCCAAAACTAATCATCCCAATTAAAAGCCTAGATATCAATTTTGATAAATAGCTTCAAGACAAGAGCACCCAAAAAAAGCTGCCTGAAGACAGAATAAACTATTTTTAAATACTAGATTTTTTTTTTTTTAAATTTTAATTTACCTACCCAAAGCCATGATGGCCACAACAGTCGAGGAGGCTACTTTAGTTGCGATTACAGCCCTCAACTCTATAACTCCGAAACAGGAACCTTGACAAACAAGGTAGCTGTGCGGAAAAACAAGTTAAGCGTGGTACTATAATAAATAGTAGCAGTAACTAAAAACTTGAAAAAACAAAAATAACATCTTAACAATTATTAACACAGTATATATTTAGCAACAGCAACGCAAAAAAAGAATGCAGTGATTTATGATGTTGCAAATTCCAAAAAAATAATTGGTTCCAAAAAAGCAACTAAATATAAAATTGAGATTGAGAAGATATTTATGCCATCAGCAAACATGATCTTAAAACAATGTCAATTAAAATACTCTAAAAACAATAATAACCCCACTTATTTTAGAGCTTTCAGACTCGCCTGCTCGCAACCCACTATTTGTAGCAGCTCAAAACTTAAGTCAACTAACTCTTAAGATAAATTCTTTCCAGTCCAGAACCAAAATGAAAAAGCATTAAATTAAAGCTTAAAGCAGAATGCAACAGGTTAAATGCTGCCTCCAGACTATCAATTTTCACAATTGTAGCAGCAATAATTTTATCAAATTTAAGGTCAAATCAACAGTACAAGAACTCGCCTTGCTGATATGCAACATCACTAGTTAATAAATTTGAAGAATTTACATTAGCAACTCATAAGCATAAATCACACATTATTGGAATTACTGAAACATGGTTTAAAGAAAACTCACTTTCCAATCTAAAAATTTATTTGTTATATAGATAACACAGAAGTGATGGTAGAAGACCCAAAAGGTTTGCTTTCTATATTTCTAACAACTTAAACTCATTTAAAACATTTGATACCAGTTTGTGTAATATTACAGTCAAATAAATATCAGTAACGTTACCAACCAAAAAAAAAAAAGAAGATATTAATTGGATCCATTTACAGGCGTCTTATTACTAATACCAATATAGACATTAATTAGTTTACTTGGGCTGCAAAAATTAAAATAGATAATCAAAAATGTCATAGTGTGTCTATAATGGGAGACCTTAATTTTCTGGCAAGATGGAAGTGTATATCAACTTTTTCATAACAGAAAATCGCCAGACCATGCATTTATAATTACAGTTGAAGATTGCTTTCAAACTCAGCGTGTCGATGTTTTAAGTTTTCAAGTACAAGATGGCACTTTCACATTTACTCTTTATTTGATTTTTACTGAACAACATAATCAAGTCTGCAACCTGGAGCATAATTTGATGCTTTGAGACTGTGATAAAGGTCATCTAGTACAAACTTGGATGTTAGTATTATTAATAACTCAGCATAGTTCTTGTGCCAAAACAATACCAAAAATAAGTTATAGTTGTTTATGACAAAACAATTGATCAAATATATGACATTTTTATACTACAATAATATTGCAATTGACAAATTTATTTTGTATTCCTTTAAATGTACTCACATTAACCCAAGGTCAAACAAGCATAATGTTAATTTCACTTGAAAAAAGAAAAATAACTTTATCTCAATTGTGCTAGTGGGTAGACACCATATGACAAAATTAATTATTAAAAAGCGCTGATAAAATCACTCAAACGCGAAGAAATGAACACAAGATATAAATTTAAGAAAAACCTTGTTCCTAGAGCATGTATGCCAGAAGCTCCTTGGTTTGATGTTTAAGGTTCTTCATACTACAACTGTCTGTCCAAATCTTGAACACAGTATTACTGTATGGTCTCCTTACCACAAAGGAGATATACCGTTATTGAAACGAGTAGAGAGATAAGCAACTAAGATAGTTCCCTCTCTTTAAAAAATGAAATATGAAGCAAGAAACATAACATATAAAGAAAGAAACATGATGTATGAAGAAAGAAACATGACATATGAAGCAACATGACATATGAAAAAAGAGTTTAAATTTAGGACTAGTTTTAACTTGGCAAATAAAAAGCAACTTGATACAAATTTTTAAAATAATAAAATAGATAGTTTAAATCTAACAATCAAATATTCAAGAAAAACAAAATTATCTCCTTAATCCAATTCTAGACAAAATTATCTCCTTAATCAAGACACAAATGCATGGAAAAAATTACTGGATAAAGTAGTAATTTCTCTTGGCATAAACCAGTTCAAAAGCAATCTTGACGAGTATTAACAAAAGAAAAAGAGATAAAACAACTAAATAAAACTCATTTTAGCAAATATCTGTTTCAGTGTGTTAATCACACTTGTTGTATTTAAATAGTCACAGCTTTATTACTAAACTAATGCTGTTCTAGTATTTACCTTAGTAGTTCCAAACTTTATTAACCTTGTAAATTCAAACTATATTTACCTAGTAAGTCCTAACTTTATTTACCTAGTAAGTCCTAACTTTATTTACCTAGTAAGTTTTTGTAGTAATATTTTGCATATAAAAAAGTTCAAGGCTTTGTAGTAATACTTTTCATAACAAAGATTACAAAAAAAGGTAGTGTACATCCAAATAAAGATCACAGAGAGTTTTTGTAGTCACAAAATGACACAACACTATAGTAAAAAAAAAACACACACAAAAAAGTAGTTTTTCAAAAACCTTTAAATGAAAAAACGAACATTGTCATGTTAGTTTAAAAATGTTTGAAGCTTAAAAAAACATGAAAAAAAAAACAGAAACCTCCTATGGAAAAAGTGGTATTTCCAGAAACAAGAGACTGTGCAAGAGAACTAGATAGTGACATTACAACATTAGAGGGAAGATTTAGCTGCTGTTGAAGACCTGGTACTGAACTTGCTAGAATATAAGTATTTCCTTGAGAGAAAACTGCATTTTGTGGTTGAGAAAATGTTCGACTCAAATTTAAAGTCAATGTAGATTCTGTAGTTTTTGGTAAAGTAATGCTTGGAGTTGTTGAAACAGAAGACGGTTGTGCAATTGTAGTTACTTTTTGCTGATTTCCTTGATTAGCTACAAATGTAGAAATTTTCACTGACTTGCGACCTTCTTCAGTATAAAGTTCTTGAAACTGTTGTAGATACCTTTGAGCAGTTTGACGATTGCCAAGAGAAAATCTAAGCAATAAAATTGCAATGCAAATAACAACAAAAAAAATAACAATTTAAGAAAAATTAATAAATTAACAATAAACAATAACTTCATTTAAAAGTTAATACAACTTAATTATTGACCAAATAGTTAACACAGTTTAACAGTTAACACAACTAAAAAATACAATCAATTAGTTAACACAGATTAACAGTAAACACAACTAAAAACCACCTTGTACGAAACAACATTTCAAGTCTTAAAATAATCTATAAAATACCATTATAAAGAAACTTAATCATTCTGCTTTTAGCAGCACTAGTCAAAATAAAGGAAAAAGAAAAGAAATAAAAAGTACTATTTGTTTAATTTATTAGATTTAAATAATTTTTTTTATTAAATTTTTTTAATTTTTTTTTTAAGGGATCACTTAATAAACCATTATATTTTAAAACTTTTTAAACAAACAAATGAATAATTTTTCAACAACTTTATCAACACTAAAATTAATTTCTGAAATGATCACAAGAATACTTGTTTCTATTTATTGAATAAAGAGGTGTTTAGGTGTTTAAGAGTATCAAATCAAGTATATCATATAAGTATATTAGCAAAAAGATGGTAGTAGGAGGGGGGGGGGGGTTGAAATATTTTTGTATTTGTACCACATTTGAATCTCCTAAAAAAAAGGTCCTTAATTTCTAAGAAATTTTAGGACTTTCAGATTCTAGTGGGGGGATGCATACCCTCTCCCCCCCTCTTCCTTCCTGAAACCATCACTGTCCTCATTAAGAAATAAAATATATTTGCCAATAAGATATTCGATGTTTTAAAAAGATACACTTTTAAATCATTGATATCATTGATACTGCATTGGATAAACATTTATAAATTACATTGGATACACATTTATATACATTGGATACACATTTATATACATGAAGTATATTGGATATACATTTATGAATTATATGTACATTTTTATATAAGACTCATAGAGATCAAAATTTGTATAAATTAATAATTTTCATTGAAAAGAACTTAAAAACAATAAAAAAACTAATTTTTTAAAACACATTAGACTAAACTTTATTTTAAAATTACATTTACCTAATCTCTTTAACTTAAATTTCAAATTAAGCTAAAACACCAAATAGACTTATAAATAAATTTTTTTAATTCAAGACCCAAAATAACACAAAAAGAATCCTTTGTTTTATTTATACAACTATTTATACATATAATTATAATTTTCATTCATTAAATTTTTTATACTTTTCAACCTTAGATTCATAGCTAGATCTATTTTTAATTAACTCAATAAGTACCTGCATCTAAATAAGCTATAATACCTACAAGACCTGCCATCTTTGTGACTTTCATCCTTTGCACTTAAGTAGTCTTCCTCCAAATACAAATCACCAATATATTCACCGGTTGATCCTCGCCGCTGAATTGTAACTCTGCAAAAATATGATCGATTGTTTGTTTTTTCTCCTTCAAGAATAATTTCTTGAATCTTTTCAGGTGTATAGTCTGTTGTATATTTTGGTTGTTCATGAACTTTTGCATAACTGTTAACCTGTAATGATTAATTTTGTTTAATGTTTAACTCAAAAATAAAAATAAAATCTAATTATATGTTTAAAGACCTAAAAATAAAAAACTCTTTTAACATAAAAAAAGTTATTAAACATAAATTATCATAAATAGTTATGTTTTATTCATGTCTTACATCAATTTTTGATGGTGTAGTTAAAGTTACAGGCCGTTGTTTCCACATATCTATATGTTGTGTGGCTCGGTTAGACTTCATAGAACGCTTATCATGATGCGAATTGATAAAATCATGTAAACGTAAACAAGCAGGTGATTGGGTATTTGAACATAACACAGCTCGATTAAGATAAGGTTGAGAATAATGTCGAAGAGCCCTAATTTTATAAACTTATATTCAAAATTTAAATTAGTAACAAAATTTAAAACATAATACATGCATTTGTAAGTGAATGTGTGTATTTAAATACATATACATACATACATACATACATACATACGTACGTACGTACGTACGTACGTACATACATACGTACGTACATACGTACATACATACCTACATACATACGTACGTACGTACGTACGTACGTACATACATATATATATATATATATATATATATATATATATATATATATATATATATATATATATTTACACATATATATTTCCTACCATGCACTTAGATATGTAAGGTACCAAAGACGTACAAATAGATGGATGCTTAACACACTGTTATAGATCAAAGGCTGAAATTACTGAAATTCTACACAGGTTGGAATTTTTAGCATCATTTTTTGAAATAATTTTACTAAATAAACCGACATTTTTGCTATGGAAACTTCTTTTAGTAAAACATTTTATTACCTATAAAACACTAACTTTTGGGAAATATAAATGCATTTTATGTAATTAGGAATGTCTTATGTGATAGTAAATATTTTAATTGATTTGAAAGCTTTGTTTAATATTAACCTATTTAAAAAAAACTTTGACATCAAAAATAATGATATACTAAAATGAATATTGTTAAGTAAAAAGAATTTTCTACATGTAGTAGGTTATATCGTAGATTATTTATAGATTAAACTAGAGATCGATTTAAAAACTTTTTGTTATATACAGGAGTTATACAAGGGTCATTGAATATATAGAAAATTTTTTAACAAAATAGTAAAATATTAGCCACAATACTTTACATAATAAAGTTTTTTTATTTAATTGGATAGATGAGACAGTTATCATTTCGATGTATAATCCTATAAAAATATTTCCATAAGACGCAAATGTTTCCTATCGTTTGGCAATTTTATTTATAACAATTGCTAGCACACATATTTTGGCTTGTAAACAATAATTTAAATACCCATCTATTAATACATCCTTGAAGGTAATAATATACTCTACTCAAAACTTTTAAATGCATACTTTAATGAAGACACTTTTTTCACAAAAAGACATCGCCGAACTATAGCTTTCATTTGATTAAAACCCTTATCTATCCATATTTCTGAGAAGACAGTAATTTTTTAAAAGTTTTAAAAACATAATATTTAAGAATAAAAAATATAGTTATAATTGACAGTTTAAAGAAATAAGTATAACAACATAAACCTTTTCAAACCCTTATTGTTCCATTTGTTAGACTGGTACTGAATTTTGTTTGCAATTGTCAAAATATTAGGTGAAGGATCCAATGAAATTCGAGGTTGCAATGCTAAAACTAATTGTGATTCTAAGTATTGCTTATCTTCTAAATCCCATTTTAAGGGATCAGACATCATTGAATTAACATCTCGAATGATTGTCTAAATAAATATTTAAGTGACAAATATTAAATTTACATTATATCCTATTTAGTTGAATCATATACCATGAATAATATTTAATCAAATAATATCCAATCAATAAGTTGCTTATATATTTATTGATAACTAAACAATGATTTGCTAGTATTTAAATTAATCAGCTATGATAAATAGTTGTTAATATGTTAATAACTAATTAATAACACAATGATAACAATAAAAAATAAAACTATAAAACTACAGTTTTAAATTAAGTTTAATATTAATTTATGATAATATAAATTTAACTTACATTAATATAATATTAATTTATGTATAAAATTAATACTTCAATAAAGAACTTAAGATACATTTAGTTGCTCTCTGAGAAGTGACCAAAAGTAATTAATCATTATGTTGATATTTCAATGTCCTTAATACCCATTTCTTGCACCTCCACCTGCACTTCACTTAGATGACCAAGTTTCATTAGTTCACTTAGTTTCATCACAAGTTCATCACTTCACTTAAATCATCAAGTTTTTAGATGAGTCAAGATCAAGATGGTTGTGCAAGGTTGTCATAGTAATAGTAATACAAACTGCTGTAACAACTATTGTGGTGGAGCATAAAGTTTAAAATTTATACTTTAACTGCCGTTAACAAATGTTTATCTAGTCTAGCTTTAAAATAATTTACTGTCTTTGCAGATACCACTTCTTCAGGTAAGGCATTCCAATGAGGCATCATTCTGTAAAAAAATTATGTCTCAGGGTTATTTTTGCAAATTCCTTTTCAATTTTCATTGAATGACCTCTTTGATTTTGGGAAGAAGCTATGGAAAGAAGCTTTATGAAGTTCTTTACACCACAATATCTTATCCATCCTAGTTGTTATTTTGAAAAAATCAATAAGATCACCTCTTATAGGTCTTGCTTCCTGTGTTGTGAGACCCAACTTTGTTAATCTTTCAGTATAACTTATATGTTTTAGTTCAACTTTGTTAATCTTTCAGTATAACTTATATGTTTTAGTTCAACTTTGTTAATCTTTCAGTATAACTTATATGTTTTAGTTCAACTTTGTTAATCTTTCAGTATAACTTATATGTTTTAGTTCAACTTTGTTAATCTTTCAGTATAACTTATATGTTTTAGTTCAACTTTGTTAATCTTTCAGTATAACTTATATGTTTTAGTTCAACTTTGGTAATCTTTCAGTATAACTTATATGTTTTAGTTCAACTTTGTTACCAATCTTTCAGTATAACTTATATGTTTTAGTTCAGGTGCTAGCTTTGTTGCTTGTCTTTAAACATTTTTCAGGTCAATAATATTTTTTTTATTACTTGGACACCAGGCCTTGTTATGGGATTTTGTTGCATAATGGAAAAGCATAATATTACTAAATGTAACTTTACTCAATAAAGATATTTACATCATTAAATGTTTAATTATTTCAGTTTTTTTTGTACTTTTATTTTATTTTATTTTTATTTCGTTTTAATTATGCGTGTTTTAAAATACCGTATTGTGATTAAACTTAATTTGAAACCACATTAAAATCAAGTCTTTATCTTTATAAAATATCTTTAAATCAAACAAGTTTAATTTAAAGATATTTGATTAAAATGTAAATATGTTGTTTGAAAAAAAAAAAAAAATTTTAAATCATACTTTTTTAAACCTTTTTTTTTCTTTTTCTTTAAAGCAATCGTCCTATGTTTGTTTTTTTTAATGAGGGGGAAATTGTTCATGGTTGAATTTCTTAAAGGGATTCCCAAATGCCAAGACAAGTTATGCTTATTTTGTAAATAAACATTAGAAAATAAGCTTTGAGTTTATTAAAATTACCAAAACAATTTATTTATTGAGATATTAACAAAAACATTTGTTGTTTTACCATGATACTTCCAGTTAAGAGGTTAATTTCTCTCATTAATTTGCATAGTTTTTTCCGTTGTAAAAATATCTGGTTTAAATAATAAATGTAGAGTTATTAAAACGATTTACACAGTTACACAATTAGATTGGGTTTTCCTTTTTATAAAAAAATGATCACCCTACCTAAAACATTTTAGACTTTTGTCAAAACAAAAATTGTAATTAAGTGAATATTACCGCTTTTCTTTTTTGTTTTTGTTTTTATTTCTGTTAAAATATTTTGTTTTCATTTAACGTAAAATTTCATGTATTTCTTACAAATAAAATCTAATGTATTTCTTACAAAATCAAAAAAAATAATAGTATTTTCGTTTTTAAGATGTTATTAACAGAACTTGTTTTTAACAAATATCAGTATAATTTTGAAATTTACGTATCTTATATTTATAGCACTAATATTAGTTTTGTTTTTAAAATAAAATAAATATAAGTTGGGCTTTTAATCGGTTATAAAAGTTTAATTCAAAGTTTTTTATGATATGAACACAACTTGTCTTGGCACTTGGGGATCATTTTAACAATGAAAAAATTTTTTACATACTACTCATAAACTAGATAATCATTTCCAATTGACGTTCATTCTATGATCAATTCAAAAAATGATGAGAAAGAAAAAACTTTTGTCAAAAAGCAATTTCAAAACTGAAAAAAGCATCTTTTCATAAATTTGTTATATAAAATTTACTAAAAAAATTCTCTAAAATATTTTTAATAAATCTAATAGATTTGACTACAGCTTGTTTATGGTTTATTGGGCAATGCATATACAGTTATAAATGCATTTAGTACTTTGGTATATTAATACTTTCGTAACAGAATGAAAAAAAAAAATTGATTTGAAACTATAAGGGATCGTCCACAAAGTACATACGCTCGGAGGAGAAGAGGGGGTCTGCAAATGGCATATATGAGATAAGGGGCAACGGGTCAAATTTAAAAGTAAGAAGACACTAAATTAAAAAAAATATCATAAAATGTTAGGTAGGTAGGTTAAAAGCATAGGTACTTTTAAAGAGGCAGAGGGTACTCAAAAAAGGTATAGCAAAATATGGAGGGGGGGGGGGGAGGGAGGGAGGGAGATCAAAATAAAAGCATACATACTTTATGGACGACCTTTAAATAAATAAACAAAGTAGTTAAATGTAATACAAACATTTTAAAGTAACTTGAATTAAATTTTTTTTTTTTTTTTCTTCTCTTTAACATAGTTTGGAAACTTTAGCAGTAAAAAAAATTGTAAAACCAAGGGTTTTATAATTTAAAAAGAATTGGAATTAGATTTAATATAATAAATTTATATTTATTAATATTTAATAATAAATTTAATTTAAATATAATAAAATAAATAATAAAAATTAAAACAAAAACTGGAAAATAGAAAAAATTTATTTTTTCTATTTTCCAGTTTTTGTTCGTTTATCAGTATTTTATTAGTGAAATGAGATTCTCTGACAAATGCTGATGGGAAACCAGAATTTAGTAGATAAGCAATGATTTTTTGTCAGTTATTATTTTTTTGTCACTAGTTTCAAGTGCTAGTATTTTTGTATATGTTTGATTTTTTCTTTGTGCGTATGCATATAAATGTTTTGGATTATGTTTTACATCTTTTGCAAAACTTATTGCATAATCACTTGTAGATTTTGTGGATGAATAAGGAGGAAATCTTGAACAAAAATATTCAAAACAATAACCTTAACATTTGTTAAATCTTTAGGCAAAGTTTTAACAAATTTTAAACTGAATGTGTAGAAGTATTTTTACTTAAGTATTATGCAAAAAAAAATTTTCTCTTAAGGTGTTAAATTTTTTTTAATGACTCATTGTTTTCTGAACCGATTCTCTTCTCTGGAGTCTTTTTCACATACAAAGGATGAAAAACTTGGTAAATCTCTTGGACACTGATAAAATGCAAAAATGCTGAAATTTTCAAAGGGTTAAATGCAAGAAAAAAGTGCAAAAAATTTCTCTTAGCCCTACCAAATCGCTACCCACACCCAAATCCTCAGTCAATGTAGGATTATATGCTAAATCATTTGATTGTCAAAAAGACAACTTTTAAACCTCTGCATACCATCCAATTGTGAGCTGTGTAGCTCTCTAAAATTGTATTAAGATTTTTAAAAGCTTTATATAAATTGGAATGAGTAGTATAACAAAATTAAAATAAAAAATATAGCCAATAAAGCATAACTATTTCCATTATGTGGCAACTTTTAAACTAGTTTGTGATGAGTCTATGAAAAAATCTCTAATTATCTGAATAAATGAGTCTGAATAAATAAGTATAAAAAACATCTAATTTTCCTTCTGTCATTATCATGGCAGTAATCATCTATCTTATTGAAAAATTATGCAAACTGCTAATCAACTGTTCAATAATGGATGTTCCAGATTCCAATAAACATTTTCCTTTTAGTTTAAAACAAACCAATCTGGTTTTACGTCAAGTCTAAATAGAAAACTGTAGTTTTTAATTTTCTATAGAACATTAAAACTCATTAGTACTCGCTTAACTTAATAAATATGGAATTCAACTCAGGAAAACAAAGTCACTGTGTCCTTGTTTTACCAGTTGATCAGCTAAAGTAAGGTTAGAATAGATAACTTTCTTATATTTGGGGGGAAAAAAAGAAATAAATTTTATGGCAATCTAATGACACAGGGATTTATAGGCAACCTAACAACACTAAAATTTTTCAGCAACCTAGAACATAAAAATATTGTGAACATTATATTAAAACTTGTGGGCAACTTAATAACATTTATATACAGAATGATTAAAAATATATTTGAATGGTTAAAAATATGTTTTTTACATTAGGAAATATAAAATATTGATGATCAATACCAATTTTTAGAATCATCACATCAATACACACAGAAAGAAATAATTGAGAGTCTTTTTGCTGCAAATTTATTATTAACTGATAATTAATTTGTAATCATATTTGTAATTGATCAAATATTTTATTGTTAATAAACACAAGGATATTTTTAATTAAAAAAAAATTAAAAGAAAGAGAAAAACCTGACTGGTAGGCTTGAGTAACACATATGATTTATCACAATTTTTATGGATACTTCTGCGGAAATCTCGCAATTCCACAATTACACAGCCATCATGATATATGCCTACCTGAAATTATTTTATTTTTTTTAATTTTTTTTGCCAAAAAAAAAAAAACATTTTAATGTTAGAGAAAAAAACTTACTTGTGCACTATCAAGAATGTCTACCAAGAGTGGAGGGAGCTTAAAAACACAAAGTTTCATAAAATAAAATAAAAAATAGAAGCAATAAAAAAAAATTGGCAAAAAAATAATAATAATAATAATAACAACAACCATGCATATAGTTTAAAAATTAATTGAAAAAAATCAATTCAATAAAGAAAAAATTAAATTAAAGTATCTAAGTTTTTAAAAGTTTCAAAACTACAAAAATTTAATCAAAAGATGGACACTTTTACACTTGAACACTTTTTACATATGAAATTGTAATTATTATAAAACAGAAATACCTCTTGCAGATCTAAATATGTCAAAAACTCATTTTCCTATTTTAAAAAATCATACAGATTACTATGAACAACATATATGATATACTTGCTTAACATATAGTATGTATTTTATATATTTTATTATAATATATAGATATATATTTAAAAAGATTACAACAACATGATTAAAAGATAACCTCATACGGTAAATGGACAGTTTCTATTTCATTACCATCTTTTTTCTTTAACATCAAAGAGTAACCATCATTTCCTGGGTACAAATTTACTATTAGAACATTTAAGCAGTCTTCTTTGACTAATTTTTCAAGAAGATATGACTGTTTCACTTTTACCTTTCAAAACAAAGATACATATTTATAACTAATGTAAAGACATTATTTATAAATGTGTATACATAATTTATTACCATAAATATTATTACCATACATAGACTATGCATAGTCTTTAATTATTATTAAAAACAAACTTGAATTTTTTATTGTTAAAGATTTTTTTATAATTTAATAAAATATAAAAAATAAAAAAATAAATTCTGGCTCATAAAAATAAAGTATTTTTATGAGCCAGAATTTATTTTTTTATTTTTTATATTTTATTAAATTACAAGAAAATCTTTAATGATAATAATAATAATATTAATAATAAAAAAATAAAATAATAAATATTATAAAAAAATATAAGCAAAAAAGAAAAAAAAATCTTAAAAGAACAATTACTAGTTTAATTTAAATAAAAATATAAAAAATATAAAAAACCATAAGTAAGTTCAGAAGAAACATTTTAGCAAATAAGGCGCATTTTTGTATGGTCGTAAGATTTTGGATTTTTTTTATTGAATTGATTTTAGTTTTAATTTCCTTTTTTTCTGATCTATATCTTATATATATTTTCTTTCTCTTACTATTTGTTTCTTCTAGCTATCGTTTTTTATTTTTTCTTCTCCTTAAAATTACTTAATCACAATTATTTTTTTTTTTTTTTTTTTTTTTGCTTTTGATGAATTTTAAAATATGTTTTTTTTTTTTTATTTCTATAGCTATATTTATATATACAAATGATTTTGATAATTATATAAATATATTAAGTTAACACTTAATCATATAAGTAATATATAATTTAAATATATTATTATATACTATTATATAATAATATATAATAATATATTTATTAAATATATTATTATATATTATATATAACTAAACATATTACTATATATTATTATATAATATATAATATATAATTTAAATATATTATTATATAATATATTATTATATGTAATATATAAATATATATTTTTTATAATAATAATTTAGGATATAGTTTTTTTGTAACTCATCTACCTCTATTTATATATACTAGTTGATCGGTTCCTTTAAAAATATAGATCTTTGTAAGTCACACCATAAATTACAAACCGACCTTTTCCATACTTTTTACTTATATATATTCTAGCTGACCCATAAAATACGGGTCTTTACCAAACTAACCATTTCTATACTTATTTATTCCATACTGATCATTTCTATATTTATTCCTTATTTATTTTAATATTTTCTATTAAAATAATTTATTCTAAAAAATTGCTATAAGAGCAAAAAAATTAACATTCGCACCTTTTACGCATACAGAGGGCTTATAAGATATTTATAAATAGCTTGTTTTTCTCCTAATTGCATATCTTTGATAGCTCAGTGGTTTAGTGCGCTATCATTAGTGTTGTTTTGGGGGGTTCAAGTCCTACTCTTAATGTAATAATTTCTGAATTTTTTTCAATCTTGCCGTATATAATTATATCAAAAAAAATAAACATAGCAAAAAAGACTTTTAAATGTTAAAATACAACTTTAAAATTTTGCAGATTTTTTTTTTGTCTCCAAAGCATTAAATCTGGAGTAGCAAGATGGGCTTATTAAATTTTTTCTTTATTAAGTTTCAAACCATAACTTTCTTTCAACTATCTGCAGTTTATTAGGACTAATTACATTAATAACATAAGCATTAATATCATGACATCTGCGCATCAAATTTGTACCAGGGTTGTGATGTTTTTCTAAATGTTAAATTTTTTAGAAATTCTCTTTCTTTGCTTTGTTATAGTATACAACACCTTTATCTATATTATGTATATAATATCTATAGAACTTCAAAAATAATTTATTTTGTATTTTAAAAAATTGTGAAAGAACTACTTAACTGTGAAACTTGATATAACTTTTAACATTTCATAATTTGAAGTTTACATAAGTTAGATATTTGCATACACTTTCGTTCCCATTTTCTTATAAAAAAAAAGTGTTGCAACTCTTTCTCGTTATTAACTTGGTTTTATTTATTAAATGGCTGTCGTGAGTTCCATGTCATGCACGCACAAATGAGTAACAGCAGCAGCATTATGTTTAGTATTAATACATTAACGGCAGCATTAAGTACAGTGTATATACTTATATATATATATATATATATATATATATATATATATATATATATATATATATATATATATATATATATATATATATATATATATCAGTGGTGTACACTGGATTTTTAGATGTTTGAGTTTTGACACTAACAGGCATTGTGCAAACACCAAACTTTTGTATGTTTATGCTTATATCAAAAAGAATGTTTTACAAAGATGTTTAGCTTTTTTTTATATCAATTTTTTTATAAAAATTAAAAAAATTGTCTTGTTTATTAGAATATATATATATATATATATATATATATATATATATATATATATATATATATATATATATATATATATATATATACAGTGGGCAAAATAATTGTCCGTACATTAATGAAAAATAAGGTTTTTTGAAAAAAGCTCTAAAACTTTAAATGATAGAAAAAAATAAATTAAACCAATAGATAGAGCACAAGAAAACAAATAAAAACGATACACCATCTTTAATTTTCTCCCAACAATTTAAATTATAATTAACTTATTTAAAAGTTTTAAAAATTTTAAAACCAAAAAATTATCTGTACATTTGATTTAAAAGGTAAAATTTTGTTTATAAATGATTTTTATATTAATATCTTTTACTTTAGGTTAAATAATACTATAATAAATAAAAATAAACCTTTTCTTAACTACGTGGCTATGATGGAAGGAAAAAGAAAAGAATATAGTATTGACTTACGTAAACGAGTAATTTTTGATAGGGAAAATGGATTATTAATTAGAAAAGTTGCAAAAATGTTGAAAATACCACCAAGCTCTGTTCAATATATATGGGAAAAGTATTTAAAAACAAAATCAGTGGCAAATAATGGTGTACGAGGCAGAAAAAGATCAACAACGCCAAGAGTTGACAGGTGCATAGTTGGGAAAATCGAGCAGAAGAGAAGAAAAAATGCTGTAGAAGTATCAAAAGAGCTAGAAAATGAATTAAATAATAAATTATCGCCACAAACAATTAGGAACAGACTGCATGAAGCCAATATTTTTGCACGGACGCCTCGGAGAAAACCATTCATCAGCATAGTGAACAAGAGAAAACGATTGCAGTGGGTAAAGGAACATGTTCTGAAGGATGATACATTCTGGAATATGATTATTTGGTCAGACGAGAGTAAATTTAATTTATATGGAGCTGATGGTGGTGCAAAAGAGTCGGAGAAGAATATAATGTGAAGTGTTTGAAGGCAATATTTAAATTTTGTGGTGGAAATGTTATGGTTTGGGACTGCATGAGTGCGTCAGGTGTTGGCAAAATTGAATTTATTGATGAGAAAATGGATCAACACTTATATAAATCCATATTAGAACGGAATTTGGTGGCTTCGGCAGGAAAATTAGGACTTGGAACGGTATTTAGATTCCAACATGACAACGATCCAAAGCACAAAGCTGGATCTGTAACCAGATATCTTGCTGCAAATGGCATTAACGTGTTGGATTGGGTTGCACAATCGCCCGATTTGAACCCTATAGAACATTTATGGTTGGTGGTGGAAAAAAGAATGAAAGATCGAGCTCCAAAGAATAAAAACGAGCTTAAAGAATTGGTTATAGATGTTTGGTCATCAATTAATTAAGAAATTACGTCTTAACTTGTCTCATCAATGAAAAATCGTTGTAGAGCAGTTATTGAAGCTGATGGTGGTCCAACAAGATATTAATTTAATTTTAACTAATTTTAATTTAAAAATTAGCATAATGTACGGACAATTTTTTTGTTTAAACTTTTAACTCTTTTTAAATAAACTTATATAACTTTTCATATATTAATATATGTTTAACTAATACACTTAAAATTACTTTAACATTATAATATTTCTTTAAAAACTCTTAATTACAACTATCTAAATACTTTTAAATGTTATTTTGATCAAATATAGATACTTTTCATTAATGTACGGACAATTATTTTGCCCACTGTATAAAAAAAAAAAAAAAATATATATATATATATATATATATATATATGATTTTTTTCAGGGTTGATAAAAATCATGATTTTTTTGAAAAAAATCAAAAAAATCGATTTTTTTGGTTTAAATAAGATTTTTTGGATTTAAATTACATTTTGGAAAAATAAACTCTTAATCAAATAGTTTTTAAAAGTATAATGAAAATATTACTAAATTAATTTATAACATTGAAAATCTTTTTTTATGTTGATCATTTACAAATTTTCAAAGATTAAATGAATTAAACTCATTGATTCTAATGCTTTTTGATTGAATAGTTTGAATAGGAAAGCCAATATGCCTGCTTTCTCAATTCCGAGTCTATTTCTAATGTTTGAATGCACAAGACCAAATGGTGAAGATACTCTTTCAACTCCTACAGTTGAAGCAACAGCAGTAACTGTTCAACAACTTTCAGTAATTCCTGATTCACACAATCTTTATGATATTTCCACCAATCACATGGCTTAATATTTTGAACAATGGTATCATGAAACATAAACTTTTGAAATGGTGCTGCTTCTGCTTTAAAGTTAACCAAGAGTGGGAGAAAATCTGGATTCTTTGAAGCTGCAAAGTCCATTCCAATCTCTATTTCTTTATCAGTTAATTCTTTACCTCTGTATTTAGGATTACCATTATTAGCCAAGAAATGAGCTGGGGTCATTGCCTGTTGTATTCTTTTGGATAAATTCTTCTTAGCATCTTGGCTAAACTTAGGACTTAATTTCCTCTGAAGATTTTTCCATATCACTACAATGTCACCAAGAGTACTACTGTCTTGCTGCATCAGGTCTAATGCCACAGCAATTGATTTAAGCATTTGTAACAGTTCTTCTGCACTTCCCTTTACACCAAGGTTATTTATAATATTTGTAATATTCTTCTTAATTATTGTTCTATTTTCTTCACAAATTGTTAACAGAATCGGCCAGTGTTTTAGATAGGATCCAAGACAATCAGCCAATGTGTTCCATCTGACATCTTGGGGTATTATAAGTCATAGCCCCTCTTTTGCTTTGTATTTTGCAGCAGCAAAATAGTTGTTTCTAAAGTAATTAACAACTTTAACAATCTGCTCCTTGATGTTTGGAATTGCCAAATCTTGGGCCAACAAATTGAGAATATGAGCTGAACATCCATATGTGATAATATTAACATTGTCTCGAGTTTCCAATTGTTGTCTCATATTCGACACATTTGCTGCGTTATCAGTTACTACACTTTATAATAATTTTTTTACGCAAACTTTAATTCCAAATTGTTTTTATATATGTTGATAGAATTAACAGCAACGCCAACCAAATAGTCAGAGGTATGTGAATGGCCGGAAGTATCAATTGTATCTGCAAGATAGATATCTGAATTGATTGTTTTTACTGTGGCACAAACTATTGGTTCATTATAAACATTGCTCTACCAATCAATTCTCATGGTTACAGACTGATCATGTAGCAAACCTGAACAGCTAGTTAAACTGTTCTTGTGAACAGTATATTGTAGTTTTCTACCAATATCAATTCTATTAGGAGACTTATATCTTGGGCATAAAAATTGGATCATCTTGATAAACTATGGATGGTCAACCATTCTAAAAGGCGAGTTAGTAGCATAAATCACTCTTGCTATCTGCTCATCAATAGCTTCTTTTTCAGATTTAGTGGTTATTATAAGATATGAATCCAATTTAGTTGTCACTGTCTTGCCACTGCTTGGTCTTGTCACTGCCTTTTTATTTTAATACATAAAACTTGTTTTATTTACAGCAGATTGACTAGATTCAGTTTTCTTAACAGAATATTGACAAGTTTGTGGTTCTTCAGTTGTCTGGTTGATATTTTCTAAGGTTTCTTGACAAATAATAATGTTTTCTTTATCTTGAACATCTTTCAGAAAGTTTGTGGTTTCTCATTCGAGCACCAGACCTTGCATTTGTACACTGCAGCTTTTGCATTTAGCTTTATTACCCTTTTTCCCAAACTTTACAGGTATTTTTTCAAACCATGTCCAAACTGCATCTCCTTTTCTACCAGCACCAGACATTTTTGTTTCTAGTTATATTATTTTTATTTTCAACTAAAAAATAACAACCAATTATAAATGAATACTGTAATTTAAAAAATTTGAATATACTCTTATATAAAAGTAATATATTTATATTTATTATATAAATAGTAACAAAAACAGAAATTAATGTAATTAGTCATAATAATAAGTTAAAACATGAAAAAATAAATTTACTTATATGGATAAAAATTGTACAATAAATTTAAAAATTTTATGATTTATATGAATAATATATATTTTATGATGCATTATCTGACTATTATAATTAATACTATTTTATGCAGTAGTTATATTTAGCTAGTACAATTTACTTTAATTTGATTAATCAATAAATAATCATTAAAAATAATTAAAATCAAAAAACTCAATTTAAATCATGATTTTTAATTGTCTGATTTAAATCATGATTTAAATCCATTTAAATCAAAACAACCCTGATATATAAAATATTACGCATTAAATTTTATCTTATATTAGCGCCACTTTAGATATTTTAATTTTTATTTTGTTTTGTTTGTTTTGTAATGATTGATTTTATCAAAAAAATGAGAAAACATTATTTTTACAAACTTTAAATGACATCTTATAAAGAGTTTATTTTTTTATAATTAAATAAAAAACTTCTATGGATATAACTCTATTATTAATTTTTCAAATATACTTGGTAATGTTATCAAGTATAAATATATTTAATGATGAATCTAAACTCCTTCAATATATTGTATTGAAAAATTAATAATAGTTATATCTATGGAAGAATTTTTTTTATTTAATTAATTATTAAAGTATTTACACTTGAAGCAATATAACTCTTGCAATGTCTTCATTTATAAATATAAGAAAAAAAATAGTTTAGAAAAATAATATTTTATAATAGTTAGATCAGCTCTATATAACCAACAAATCGTGCAATATCAAAAAAGTGAAAACAAAAATTTCCTTATAATTTAGAAAATTTTTGATAAAAAAGGTTATTTAAATTCCTCGTAAACATGTTATAACACTGCATCAAAAAATGTTTATAAAGCGTACACTTAACTTTTTTTGTCGTGAGACAAGTGAAAGCGCAACGGTATATATTCAACGGTATATATAATTGTACTTGGGAACTTGAATCTTGATTTGTCACGAAAAAAAGCGCTGGTAAAGTAATTAACTTCGGGTTGTTTTTTTTGCAACAAGTAATATTTTTTGTTTGTAGAATTTTTTATTATTGTTTGACTTTTTAAAAGCAAAAAAATATTTGCAAAGCTGCAATTTTAAAAAATAATGAAAAAAAAAAAAATTAACATATTTCAATTTATTTATATAAAATTAGAGAAAAGAAAGAAATTAATTTATGTTAAATGACAACAAAAAATGAAAAAATAAATTTATTTATTTAATATTAAAAAACAAAAAAAAATGAAACAAAATAATCATTCCTCAATATGTAAATTTACAAAATAATACTTCTAGATTTGTTTTTCTTAATTAGTAAATTAAACTTGTTTTGCTTTGATTTATTTTATTGTGGTATTTTTAATAAAATGATGTCTATAAACAAAATAAAATAATAAAAATAATTTTATGATGCCAAAATCGTGATGAGCTAATGTGCTAAGCTGTTTTTATTTAAAACAAGCCCTGATATATATATATATATATATATATATATATATATATATATATATATATATATATATATATATATATATATATATATATATATATATGTATATATATATATATATATATGTATATATATATATATTATGTTAGTGTATTCTACAAATAGAGTGTTCAGTGTTCTTAAAGAACAGAACAATAACAAATTAGTAAATTAGTAAAAACACTTATCTAATTTTTAGTTGTCTTCAACAGCATATTTCTCCATCAGTAGGTTCATCAGGATAAACCTACTGATGGAGAAACATGTTGTTTCATCAGTAGGTTCATCAAGAACTCACACACATATACACACACATATACCTGTATTTGCATATATGCATATACTTTTATATAAAAATATACTTAATTGTTTATGCTTTATATTTTTATATATTATTTTAACTTTTAAACAAGTTGATCAGATTTTTTATTTTATTTTTTCCTAGTTTTTTAAGTATTGATAGTTGGTCTGCACATAATTTTCTAACCTGTTTGTTTGTTTTCCAATAAAGTTTTCAGATCTAGTTATATAACTTGCGATGGAAAAAAAAAAGTTACTTAAAAATTATTTATTTTCAATCATGAAGACTAATTAATAAAAAATTTTTAAAAACTACAAAAGCAAAAAAAAACGAAGAAAAATTTTTTTAACTATTAATCAACTACATATTTATTCAACACCAACAATTATCTTAACCTCAAGCCTCATATGAACGAGTCTTGCTAACTAAAATCTCAACACTTCTACATGTTTTCCAATGAATTGTACAAAACATCGTTTATTCCACAAAACATTGTTTATATCTCAAAGGTGCAATGCTGTGATTTGCTCTCTTGCTTCAACATTCAAAATACTACTTGAAAAAGTAGCATTGCTCTAAAAAACCAACACCAAACTGCAAATTCAACTTGCCAACTGCCGACCATTGGCAGATCAACCATCCACTGCACATTCTCAACCAATTCTTAAGTCACTTATCTCATTATCAGCCTAAACTGGACCAGCCAGAAACAATGCTATAATAAATGCCCAGAACATAAACACCAGGATTCAACAGCCAAAAGTTGAGAGAGAGCCTGGGCTTCCCAATACAGCTAGTATCAATGCCATTAATTATCAGTTTACATCATGTAAAATATCCTTTACCATTAATTAATCTGCTTCTTTCAAAGTTGTAGATTGCATTCCAGCCACCAATTCTAACAAAAACAACATACCATCACCAAACACAAGAACATCTACTTCTTCAACTGCTTCCATACTCACTACTAGTGAGTGTGGCACCAGTTACACTGTCTCTTGATATCAAATTTACAACCAAATAAACTCGCAACAGTCTTCTAGCAATCAGCAAAAGTCTGGCAAATAATGATGCATACAAAAGTGTATTTATGCAGCCAGATCAAACTCCTTCAGAGAAAAAGCTTTTCAACAAACTGAACAACAAATTGTAAACAAATTTAAAGCAAATTGGAAACTCAACTAGCTCTTTTGTTTCATCATCCACAGCGACGGAGTCAAATGCATTAACTTCTGCAAAAAATGTCAATGGGGTTTTGCAAAAAATGCCAATGGGTTTGAAAAGTACCTGTTTGTGCTGGAATAAGGCACTTGCAGCAGCTTAAACCAAACAGGAAAAAGTTGCAATATCCAACACATGACTATTTTCCTACAATTAAAAACAGCTTACCTTAATTGATCGCGAATTAAGCGATTGTGAATCACAAAATAAGATAGGCCTAAGTTGGCTAATTAACTTTAGCCCATCTTGAAAGTATATTATTTGAAGCAATTATGATTGATGATATTTATATTCTTGGCTTAAAGTTTTTTTTAAAACAAAGTTTCATCATGTTTTATGACAATATTATTATGACCACAGTATCAACAAGAAATGTTTGTTTTTAAAGTTCATTTATACATTTTTGAAGATGGTTAAAGTAATATGCAGGGACTAACCCAGACCTATTTTAGTACTGCTGGAGCGGTATAGGCGCCCAAAAAAAAGCAAAAGATATTTTAATTTTTCTTTTGCTTTTTTTGTAACTTATTTATTAAATGTAATTTTTTTAGTTATACTTAATGATTAAAAAAATGTTATATATTTTTTATAATATGTTTTTTAATAAAAAAAATATATAACATTTTTAAAATTATGTTTACCTGCAATTATCTCTTCTATAATTATCTTTAATTTAAAAGGCGCCTTAAAATAACTTTAAAAATTATTACCCTTTAGTAAAAGATAAATGAACAAATTTGCTAATATTTAAATAAAAATTTTTAAATTAAAATAATAGTAAATACGTTTATTAAATGCTTATGCATTTTGTTCAAATAGTTATTTGAATACAAGACAAAACTATTTTGTTAATTTTACAAATACTACGTGATTTAATATATGTAAATAAATTATGTAATGTGAATAATAATTAAAAATTGCTTAAAGTATTTTAATATGTAATTACTGATTATTTAAAACATTAATAAATACTAAAATTAAATATAATAAAATATAGTTAATAAATCTTAAAATACTTTAAACAATTTTATTAAAGTCTAATTTTAAATCAACTCCTTATCCTAGGATAAAACTAAACAAGATAAACACAAATGATTAAAATAAAAATTGAAAAAAATGATGATTAAAAATCATTGTTACAGCACCGGTTTTAACTAGGGAAGGAGGAGGAGAGAGATTGGGATGCGGAGGGGGTTAAACTCAAAAACATCACCACCACTACCCCACTACCCCCACCCCAAAGTTGCTGAAAAAAAGTGGTATCCACAAATAAACTCTGGGTTCTTCATTGGTATGGTACTTTTATTTTCCTAGTTTCTATTTTTTTTTTTTAATTTTGGCATATAAGAACTAGTATTTTATCTTGTATTTGTATTACCTGAATTAACATCTGCTTTACACAAGTAATATTTACACAAGTAATATTTACACAAGTAATATTTACACAAGTAATATTTATAACAAATATTGGTTATCAGAATTTTAGTGAACTTTGCTGAAACTAGTTTAGGCACTAAATTTGCTGAAACCCTTTTCAACCTACATCTACACCAGCACCTCATCGATCTCACCTTTCCGAGCCAACAGTTTGTTCAGAAACACACTAGACCTCATAATTAGCAAAGCAGTGGATCAAACAAGCCACATTAACATTGGTTCTCTTCTTGGTAGTGCCCCACAAGACAACATGGCAACACTAGTTAGCCAGTTACAACACCTACAACTCTCCCCATGTTAACAACTTGAAATTTATATTTAAGAAAGATAATTATGCCTAATTAATTGAGAAGTCGATTGGGTAATACTATTTAAAAACCGATATGCCTATGAATGCTACCAAATTTTCTGCAACAATTATATCAAATTTTGTCAAATTTATCCTGCTCGCTCCTCCAAACCTACAAAACATAGGCAGCCTTGGCTGACCAGCATGTACCAATGCATGCTTATAGCACATACAAATGAATTTGCTTTGAGTAAACACCACTGTTCAAAAAAGGGTCGGCCCCCTTTAAACCATACAAAATAATGGAAAAAATAAAAGACAAGATCAAGCAGCACCTTGTAGCCAAAAATTGTTTCCAATTGTCAATAAAAAATCCTGCATTACTAACCTGTTTGAGGTCATGGACTTTCTGAACTACTGTGTTTCTCATAAGCTCCTTGTAGACATAGTCTTTATTGACTTTGCCAAAACTTTCTACCAAAACCCTTAGAGAAGACTACAGCAAAAACTTGAACCCTATGGAATTGAAGGTAACATCCAGAACTGCATTAATTCTTTTTTTTAAAATAGATCACAACACATTCTTCTTGGTAATATATCATTTAACTGGGAATTTATCAGTGGCATTCTGCAAAGTTTAGTGCAAGGTTTACAGTGCTCAATATCTTCATTAATAACTTACAAGAACATGTCTGAAGCAAAAGCAGCTGTATAAAAGCAGAGTACAATAAAATCCTGAGTGTTGTCAAAACTGCTAACGACAAAGCTCACCTGTAAACCAATATAAATAGCATTGTCACCTGGACTTAATTCTGGTTAATGGAGTCAATGTGTCAAAAAAATGCAAGATCATGCACATTAACAAATACAATGTTCCCCACATGTTTACTCAATGAACAAGCATGATGCTAACAACAAAGTCACCAAAACAGAACTCTAGTCAACAACATCCAAAAAAGACCAAGGTGTTTAAATCTCTAATGATTTAGCAAAAGAGAATCAAGTAAAAACTGCTGCTGTCAAGGCCAATAAAGGAAAAAGCCTTACACTACCTTTATACACCTACATCTCGAGTTTGCAGTTACTGCCAGGTAACTGTAAACTCGAGTAACTAAACTAAAGAAACAATGAACCTATCCAAGGTTTTTCTAATAAATGAAATAAAGCTTTCTAAGATAAATAAAATCAAGCTCTCTACAATAAATAAAACTAAGCTCTTTACAATAAATGAACTAAAATGAATGAACCCAAACTCTCTACAAAAAAGTTGAAAAGTTGTTAAAATAAATGAATAAACAAAAAAAAATTCAATCAATCAATAAAACAAAATAAAAAATTACAAAACTCTAAAAAAAAGACCCAAGAAACTACGGTTATATAACACATTTTTAAAATAATTCTATCCTTGATTAATTCAATTATAAAGCTAATTACCTTATTTTTATCTTGCTTCATGGTTTCTTCTTTGTAACACTCTAGCATTCTTTCAAGCAAAGATTTCCTAAACATACATACATACATACATACATACATACATACATACATACATACATACATACATACATACATACATACATACATACAACCCTCAGAATTAGGAAAAATGAGGTCGGTAATAATTTGCCGACCTCAAGCTTTTAAAGGTCGGCAAAAAAAGTTTGATACAAAGGTCTTACCATAAAACATAGAAACGAGGTCGGTAATTTTATGCCGATCTCAAATATTTTAAGGTCGGCAGTTAAGTCGGCATTGCCAAATGCCGACCTTAATTCCGATGGTTGTACATACATACATACATACATACATACATACATACATACATACATACATACATACATACATACAAACATACATACAAACATACATACATACATACATACATACATACATACATACATACATACATACATACATACATACATACATACATACATACATACATACATACATACATACATACATACATACATACATACATACATACATTAAGAGAGGTCTAACTTTAATTAGATTTTGTGTAGTTTAACCACTTTTTCTTAATTTTTTATGCTGATTTCAAATTACTTAATACTTTTTTTTCATTATAAATATTTAGCCTTCTACTTCAACTTTAATAAAAGTGATTATTTTGACAACACAATCAATTGTTAACTTAACTGAAGCCATTATTATTAAAGTAAAATCCATGGGAAATAATTTTTCCTTCATTATATCAATAAAATATGTAATCATTTCGTGTATATTATATATGAAATTAATCCATATAAGGAACAATTTGTAACAATTACTAGTGAAAATGCAAAATAACTTTAAAGCAGCCATGGTGCAGTGATTGAAGTTCTTTCTCAAAAACAAGAGGTCTGAGGTTCGATGTTGGCTCTGACCAGATAAGCGACATTGGTAAGGAAGGAGGTGTGAACTTCCTAGTTAAACTACTCTTCCATAGTGCTTTGTGATAAGACCCTAAGTTCTTCTTGGAGCACCTTAACAACTAAAAAAAAGTCATGCACATGATTGTGGATTTTGTGAGGACTTTCCAAGTAGAAACTTATTAAGTTAACCTAAATTATTAACTTAATCTTTTGCAAACATAAAACAGCGTTTTTTGTGTGGAACTTTTTTGTCTGGCCTAAGATCTTTTTTGTGCGGATCTACTGTGTCCCTAAAATAAACATCCTGTTCTTCATTCCTTTTTGGCATTTAATAGATCTTTCTCTTTCACAATATACTTTGACATCTGATTCACAAGTAAACTAACTGCCATGAAATTTTAAACAATTTTTGGATGTCTAATGCAAAAATTTTGGATGTCTAATGCAAAGCTTAAAGTTTTTATTTTTTGCTTACCTGCTCTGTCTTAGTTATTCCTGTCACTGGTTCTAACTGAATTTTATATTTTCAAATTTTTTAACAATGGAAAATATTTCCCAAAACATTTCTAAATTACCTGAAGCTTGATTTCACAATGGTCTGGATTTATAAGATATTACCACGAGTAATTTTTATAATTGACAGTATTTTTAAAGCCAATTGCAACAAGTGCCATGCTGACGCTTAAGCTCAATGTTAATTGTAATTGTTTTATTCATAAACTTAATGGAAAACATAATAAAACAGTTATTCTATTGTTGCATCTTTTTCCTAATCCATAATACTTTATCCATAATACAAACCCATAATAATTTCTTATTTTCTGTCAAAGAAATATAGCTAATTTTACTATATTTGCAATTATCCAAGTTTTTTTATACATATATATGAACTGCTCTTGCAACTACTGAGCAGTCAACCTTATTTAATGAAAATTTCCAAAAGAAAATTTATTGTTGACTGCATTAAGTACAAAAACAACCCTGATTAAACCAACTAATAATGAGGCAATAATAATAAAGCAACTAATAATAAGGCAACTTATGATTAAAGGCAAACATATGATAAAAACCACTTGGAGATTTCGACAGAAGTTTATTAATTTTGATTTATTTGTTAACTAGTTTACGATTTACTAATTTATTAGTTTATTACTTCTTGTTGCAATATTTTCCATTTTATTTGGTATCTAAATATAGTTTACAAAATTAATAACAAAGTATTTTCTAGTGAAAGCAAATTTTTTACACTAAGACTATATATATATAAGACTTATTTTTGTTTAAACGCAACTTTTATTCATTTTAATTCAAAGTTATCCAATCAAAATTTAAATTGCATACGTTTTAACATAAAGTTGTATAACTTTACACGCAAAGAATGCGCTGCAAAGATTTCTAGTTTTTTAATATTTTTCAATGTTATAAATAGAAGCAGATGGTTAACCACAAAAAAATAGCAAAAACTGAAAATTTTTTTTTTTGTTATTCACCATACTTAGATATCAATTATTCGTGACTGTTATATAATTAAACCTTTGAGTCAAGTTATTTATGTCAACCTCTAACAGCTTTAGGTCAGCAATATATAGTTGATCTCATTTTTCCTAATTCTAAAGGCTGATATGTATATGTATATATATATATATATATATATATATATATATATATATATATATATATATATATATATATATATGTATATATGTATATATGTATATATGTATATATGTATATATGTATATATGTATATATGTATATATGTATATATGTATTTATGTATGTATATATATATATATATATATATATATATATATATATATATATATATATATATATATATATATATATATATATATATATATATACAGTGCATGTGATGAATAAAATCGCCTAGTGCAAAATATTGCACTCGTAATATTGAAATGCGTTATCAATGAGCATGATTATGCCCGCTCGGCATCAAGTCTTCAAGACCGATATTCAGAGCTAGACAATGAAATATCACCATTTACTAAAAGGTGACTACATAACTCTGTTTCTTTGATTTTAGTGTTAAATTAACATGCTTGATTGTGAACATTCTAAACAAAAGAAACGTTTTTAATTTAAATTTAAAATAATAGTTAAAAATAAAAAAGTAAAAGATTAAGAATATTTCTTTTATTTACAAAAGATGTGTGAAAAATTAAAAACAATAATTCAAAAGAATCTTATGTTTTTTTAAAAATTCTTGGGGATTAAAACGATTATTTGTTATTGTTCATTAAAACGATCTTGTTGATTAAAAAGATTTTTTTTAAATTAATCAAGTTTTAATTTTTAATTTAAATTTTCTATATTGATTGGGACAAAATGTTTTGAAAATAGTAAACATTCCATTTTATTTGTTAGCAGTAATGACTTCATAACTTTTCATTCATTATTTGTACAAAATAGAAAACTGCTTTCTAATTTAAACTGAATAAAATATTTAATTATCAAGTAAATAATATTTTAAATATTTGATAATAAACTTAATAAACATATAATAGACTTATACTAATATAATATACATTAGTGTAAGTATATATATACTTATACAAATATAATATATAAATAACTTATATACTGACATATATTTTGAGAAATGTGTTGTAAAACAAGTGATGTAACATTTTTTCTTTTGTTATTTGTGAGCATGCTTCCAAAAGTTTCAATTTAAAGTTATATAACAAATATATTTACTATAAGTATTGTTTTTTGAAACTTTTTTTTTTTAATTTTAAGTTGCGCTTAGTTTTAACTTTTTTAATTAATAGACTTTAATATAAGCTTAACTGATTCGAAGATACAAGTGAAAATATTTAGTTTATTAAATTATATTTGACAAAAAATATTTGATATTACGTTTTTGATTTTTAAAATATAAAAGTCATTAATTAATAGAATGTGATCAAACCTACAAAATCGAAGCTTTAAGTGAGGTTTTAGTTTGATAAACTTTTTACGCTAGATATTTATTTATAAGATTTATAAATATTACGCTAGATATTTATAAATATTAGACAAAATATTTAATTTTTTAACATTTAAGTTTAGAATTTTCATTGAAGTGTTGCAAGTTTTAATATTTTATTACATGGATTTTTATGCAATTCGAAGTAAAAGTTCTAGTCAGGCAAAATTTTTTGCCTAATGGACCCTAAAAAAATATACAAGTTAGTGAGGGGTACGATTACTGTTTAAACATATTTTGACTTCAGCAAAAAAAATTTACCAAAAATATTTTCTACAAAATCAACTTACAATTTTCTCCCTTGCAGGTTCTTCAGACAAGCGCCATTTTTTACTCTCATAACGAAACTAGCAAGCACTATTTGTTGCGCCCGGAAGGTCATTTACAGGCTTGTTTCATGAGCGCGAACCGATTGCTCCCGCTTTATCATAAGGCCTATATATATGTATATATGTATATATGTATATATATATATATATATATATATATATATATATATATATATATATATATATATATATATATATATATATATATATATATATATACACTACCGTGCAAAAGTCTCCGCTCATGTGTAATATTTGCAAGGAACAGTAAATGCAATACATTTTAGGATGATTTTAAATATATAAAAAGAATAAAATGTTAATATAAAAAGTTGATGAGGCCAAATCATAATTTTGCATACTTTTTCCTTTTCTTTTTGTTTCAAATAATTTTGTTTACCTTTGTTTTGTTGAGTTCTGCTGCTAAAAACATGGCAGAAATTTTTCTATATGAATAACCTTTTTCACGTAAAATACATATAAAGTTCTTCAGTATTCTTTATTAAATTTAAAACTGCACAAAAGTTTTAACCAAAATATTTTTTGTAAGCTTAGGTTTGACAGTAGCATGATACTTTCCGGCATGGTAAGGATGTTTACAGTAATTTTAATTGGTTGCTTTTAATAGACTTATGTTTATATTTATACTTGAAAATGGCATTAGTGTGCGCATTTAATGTCTTGAATTTAATAAAGAATTTGAGAAATGGTGAAAGTAAAGAAAGAATATTGTGAAGAACTTCGTGGCAAAATATGTATTTTACGTGAAGAAGGTTATTCATATAGAAAAATTGCTTCCAGGTTAAAAATATCCGAATCAGGTGTGAGATATGCTCTACAACGATTGCATGATATTGGTTCCAACAGTGACAGATCACGTTCTGGAAGACCAAGAGTTACATCACGGCAAGAAGATACGTTTATTGTTGTGTCCAGCAAAAGAAATAGAAAAATTCCAGCCACAATTTTAACAGCAGAACTCAACAAAACAAGGGTAAAGCCAGTATCAACTGATACTGTAAAAAGAAATCTACCATGGATAAACACATGTACCATAATATTTTGGTTAAGCACGCGATTCCATCTGGTATTCGTATAATTGGGAAAGGATTCATCATGCAGCAGGACAACGATCCAAAACATGCATCTGGATTATGCAAAAATTATTTGAAACTAAAAGAAAGGGGAAAAGTTTGCAAAATTATGACTTGGCCTCCTCAATCACCAGATCTATCACCCATCGAAAAGTTGTGGGATGAACTGGATCGGAAGATCAGAGAAGCAGGTGAAACATCTTTTATTAATCAGCAAATGCTATGGGAACGTTTGCAAAAAGCTTGGAATGAGATAACAGCGGATACCATGAATAAATTATTAGCCCGAATGCCAAGATTATGTGCTGCTGTTATACGCTCCAAGGGGTCTCATATTGATGAAAATAAAATTTAACATTTACAACTTTGTATATTAACATTTTATTGATTTTATATATTTAAAATCATCCTAAAATGTATTGTATTTACTGTCTAATTCATTGTTGAATAAACAATTAAAAATAAACGCAATTTTCTTGCAAACTTTTGTTACTTTATTGAAATATTACAAATGAGCGGAGACTTTTGCACGGTAGTGTATATATATATATATATCACATTACACACCTTTGTGTAATGTGACAAAGACAAAAATTTGGAATTTTCATAAGTATTTATTCAATTGTAACAGTTTATGTTTTAAATAAAATACAATTGACATATTTCTGTTTAAGAGTTAATTTTGTTCCCATATCAGACTTTGACCTTCAAGTATTGGAGTTATATGTTTTTCAATAATTATTGAAGGCCAGTTGAGGTAAGAGGTATCAACATCGTCCTGATCATACCATTCAATTTTTTCTTTGTCTGAATTTAAAAAGAAGCACATGAGTTTAGATAGATGTTGAGCAACTAGGCAAATAGGTTAAACTTTTTGAATCTCATTCGATAATCTAATACTTGAGCAAACTGTTTTGTGTTGTTTCATTAATTTGATAGCGGCAAAATATAGACTACAATTGGTACAATTGGTACAAGTTCTTTTTGGTAAGGAAGTTTGAATGCTTGGACATGAATAGTCGCATGACAATCCTTTGGATAACTTTTTTGGGCAAAATTGTTTTGCTAAGTGATAAGTTTAAAAAGAGGCTTGCAAAGTTGTTTTTTGTATTTTGCACTCAAGGCAATCTTCTCCAGTCGGAATATGATAAAACGGTGAGCTGTGACAATGATCACAGCAGTTTTTATCATTTCATGTTACAATTTGAAGTAAGTATTGACTTTATATGACGTGTTTAGCATCCCACTCTGCTGTTGATGAATCTTGTTTTTCCATGCAATCTTTTTTGATTTCTATGGCTGCAGTTACTGAAGGAATAAGTTTGTGTTAAGGAGCAACTACAAAATCATAATCAGCTTAAGCCACCTTGTAATCCATAATAGATTTGCAAAGTTGTTCCTTTTCACTAGACATTTTTATTATATAACAATGACAAGAAATTTATTTTCCTAACAACCATTAAGTTAAAAACAAGCATATAGTAAAAATAATGTTGATAATAGCTATTAATACTGTTTGTTAATTAATACTAAAATTCATTGATATCTTAACTAACTTAATGAATAATAAAAATATAAATACAAAATAATTATAACTTAAATATAATAATAATTATAAAGCAGACCAAATATTTGCAATAGTGACTCATAATATTGAAAGTAATAATAAGAATTATAACATTGAAAATAATAGTATTGCAAAACTAAAAAAAATCATTTATCCAAGAATAATATCAATTATGTATTACATTTGAAGATCTAATTTTAAGCAACTACTTTAATTTTTAGTCTATTAATATAAACATTGTTAAAAAAATAAAATATAACTTTTGATAGTAATATAAATCGCTTTTAAATAATGGCCCGCTGTCTAGTTATTCTATGTTCGTAGAATCAGAATTTCTTTTTATGCATGCAATTACCGCAAAAATAATTTCATACAGTGTAAATTAAAATAAATCTATTCTAAGCATTTATTTGTTTATGCGACACAATGATCGCAAAAATTAAACAACAGAGCCATCCAGTTACGTAGACCTGGGAGATGTGAATATGGAAGTAGATTGTAGATGATGTCATTGGAAAAAAATCATGAATGAATATAAAGACTATTTTGTAGGAGGAATAAAATTTTAGGATTCAGGGAGAGGGTGAACAATAACTCACACTCTAGCCATCCTAAGCAAATGATTAAACAATGGTCTATGAGTAAACAAGTATAAATCCCTTGGTGTACTAATGGCTATCATGACTAAAAATATCTGAATCTGCAGATTATGACGCAGCACACTAACCACCATGCTATAGTGTTGATATATAATTGAAAAAAAATGTTTATAAATGTGCTATAACTAATATACTAATTAGTAAAAAATAGGAAACGGACAACTCCCTGTGTACCAGCAAAATATTGAAATATCGTGAATAAAACAAATATATAATAAAAAGCTACCAAAGCGCAAAAATATATGGGTACAAGAGGTAAAAAAATATTGGTGCCATGATAACCAATTAGAATTAAGTAGTGGATTAATAGTGATTCCCAATTTCCCTCCTCAGGAATGCACTGCAATCACCACAGTTTCCTTGCAACAGATCTCACCGCCTGCACTTTACGTCATGCTAGTCAATATTGCAATATAATGGAACTACACTACAAAAGCCAAAAAACCAAATCCCTATCCCAGTTTTTAATACAGCTCCAACATTCTTAGAGATCTCGTGAGGGTGGTGAGGGATGCATGTGGTGTAGCTATATATATATATATATATATATATATATATATATATATATATATATATATATATATATATATATATATACACACACTCACAACATAAAAGTATACACATATCCCTACATATATACATACATACATACCTATATATATACATGCACACATACATACATACATACATACATACATACATACATACATACATACATACATACATACATACATACATACATACATATACAATAAAGCATATAAAGCATATAGAATAGTGACATTGACAACAAAGACAATAAAGCATATAGAATAGTGACAATGACAACAAAAATAAATATAAGCAGCAGATAGCACATAATACTTCAAAGTGACTTACCATTTTTATGATTACGATATGCCTAATATATATCTATGTACATATATATTTATATATAACAATCCAGAAATTCACGACTCGTAACGATATGAACTAGGATAAAAATAGTACGTGGTAAAGGTATACAAACGTAGTGTGGAATTTAGTAAGACAAATAGTTCAGAGAATATAAATCTCACCTGATAGATGGAGATAACTCATAACTAAAAACAGTTTTAGATAATAACAAATTGATAGATTGATAACTTAAGATAGCCAGCTAATACACAATATAATTAGTGGATACACCAGAAATGAATAATAGTTCAATATGTAGAATGCTATATGAGAATGGACTGACACAGGTCATAGACGCATAATCGATCAAAAGGTATTTAGCGGACTGAAAAAATAGAGTTAAAAAACAAAGATTGTTTACATAATAACTATGAAAAATACTATTGAAGACTGTATAATGCAAAACTAAAACAAACTGACTTATCGACGACAGATAAAATTCCTTAGGATATAAAAATCTAACAATATGGTAGTCAAATACAAAAAGTACAACCCATATTCATGGTGTAAGTTATTAGAGTGACTAAAAGGTAATAAAAATAAAAAAATAAAAAATAACATCAAAAGTTAGTAAATCGAGTGGCTAATTGATCACTTAAAGGATGGTAAAAGTAATAAACAAATGGATCTGTCTTATAAAGAACGCATGCCAAACGTTATCTATTTTTGTCTTATTCTGGGGTGTTCTGTATGTAAAAAGTATATTGCATTTATTGGTCATTGTAGTCCTTGTGTGGATAGTATGTATTTTAATAAGATATTAAATGCATTTATTGTGATATTTTATTTTTTTATTCTAGATAAAATATGGGTAAATCATTTTGTTTTTCTTCAAGGTTTTTCCATTCACATGGACAAGGATCCATGTTTAAATATCTCATAGAATTGAGATAGATGTTAAAAAAAAACCATCTATGTGAATGGTTCTCAATGTTTCTAGCTAGCCACAGCAGTTGGTACATTCTTTTGTTATATTTTGCGCAATTTTTTCTAAAGCTGGGAATTAGGAATTTGAATATTAAGTATGCAGAGCATCCGTTACCAATGAAAAAAATTGTCAATTTAAATGTTTCAGTGTCGGTTGTAGTTATGTTCCAGAATATTATCTGTAAGGATAGTGGCTAGGTATTCATAGGGTGGAAGCATATTCTATTCATTTCTTTATAAACGATGTATTGTTCTCTATCAGGACTTGCGTTAGATAATGCGTTCATGTCCTCCATGACTTGGCGAAGGAATACCTCTATAGCATGTTTATCCTAAAATAGCAGTTAAGTGTGTAATTCAAATGTCTAGTATTTTTATGTAATTATATCGAGGCCTTCTTGTTTAAGGAGTATTCGTAAAAGCCTTCTAGTATATTCTGGTGTTTCTATCAGCGTCAAATGAGTAATAATAGAGTAAATTTAAATAAATCTATTCTGATCATTTAACAAAAACAATAAGTTTTTTTTAAATGATCAGAATAAAATTTATGGTACCAGGCAGATATCTGTATGCTAATTCAAAATTAACTATTTATTTATCCAAATACCAAGTATAAAACAGAGCTCTTTATTAGAGCATTTCCAAGATCTTTATATTTCTTAGAACATTTCTTAAGCTTATATATCAACATTTTTCAATATTATATTCAGAACCTAAATATTCAGATGCAATGTCTTCAATTTATTAAAAGATCTTAACTTCTTCTGTTAAAATTTTTTTTTTCCTGATTGCTGTTTTGCTTTGATAAAGAAAGTCAAATCTGCAATTTTCTTGAGGACAACCTATATTTTCATTGCAGGGCTTGAATCTTTTGTCTGATTGCAGAAATAATCAAAAGAAGTAATGCAGAAGTAATCAAAAATCTTATGAAGAGAGCTTAAAATAATTTTTAATTATGTAAATTAAAATCACAGAAAAGAATTTAAGACAACAAATTAATAGTTAGATTTTCAAAAGAATATTTAAAAAAAAACAACAATAGAACCTTAACCTATTTATCAAACTGACAGACCATTGAATGAGTATTTCAGGAAGTCGTAGGGTTTCTTTGGATTTGTAGAATACGTATAATTCTTTCTTTTTAATTTGCCTATTTTAGATAATTTAATCATCTAGAAAAACTGTGGAAAATAGGAGTCTATTCTATACAATGTACATTGAAGTGACAATGACCAATTTAAAACTAAACCTTCAGTTAATGTTTGTACTGAAGCCTATGACATATATAATGTTTTAGGGCAGCTAGGTATGCATTGGTATATATTATTTTGCAAAAAATCAACTGACACCCCCAAATGTACAACTTCAGCAAATAAAGCATATAAATTCAAATTGTGATTGAAAGTTTTTTTAAACCGATACACTTAAGTACATCAAAAACTATACTAGACTCTAGCAACAGCAACAACAAAAAATCAATTCATTACTGTATATTTAGTGCAGTATATGTAGACTTTCTGAAATGTATCATAATATGGATGGGCAGGTAAAGAGTGCCTTGCCATTATGTCTTAATTCAATCTAGTAACATGTAACTCATAAATTATATATTCAGAATTATATTTAAAATTATTATCAAAATAAACATAATAATAACACTAATATTATATAAAATAGTGAAAAATATTTAAAAAAAAAAGTTTTACAAAATTTGTTGGGTAACTGCAATCCAAATGAACAAAATTACTTCTAAAAATGCTCATAAAGTCAATATTAAAATTTAAAACTTTAACAGTGTTATCTTATTTGTTTAATAGCGAATGTTCTCAATTCAATCCAGTAACATAAATACCCGCTTATTTTTTTTCTACATTATCAAAATTGCTGTATGACTAGCAATAACACCACATTATATGAAATTGGTAAACATCCTGATATATGAAGTAAACCTTTTAATAAAAATAAATTAAAAATTTATTGAATCTTTAAAATAATTTTCTATTATTTGTTAATACTGGAAATACCGGAGTCTATTTTATTATTAGGGCTTAACATAGTTCTATAAGCGTAATACTATTGTTGTGTGTGATATTGTATTGTACCCATATAAATCTTTCAAAAACAAATTTTTTTCATTTTAATAAAAATAACTGTAATTTCATTTCATTTTTTTTTTTTTTTTTTGCATCAATTGAAAGCTGTTTATTTAATAATCACTATTTGACTTCCCCTTATTTTATAACCAACTGATTCCTTCTTATTTTTTTATTGATTAAGTGTAAATAAAAAAGTTGCTTACATAACTGTAACTTTTAGTTAAGGTTTAATGAATCTACTTACTTCGATTCTACTTTTTCAAAATCAGGAATACCTTTATCCAGCATTTGAAATGGATCCTGAAAAAATATAATTTATAAACCATAAAGATTTTGCTGAGTTTGAATTTTTTTTAATTAAATCTAAAGCGGCCATGGGCTCAAAATACGCTGTAAAATAGTAAATAAGATGTTTTATAAGTTTGTTTATTAATTCTTAAAAAACACAAAATAAACCTAAAGCACTTATTAAATAAATAAAAGCATAAATGGTGTAAAAATATATACAATAGGATGTAAAAACATATACAAAAATGTGGAAAAAGGTTTACAAATAGACAAAAATACAACAACAAAAGAGAATTACTTGAATAAAAAAAGGAAAAAATAAATTTAGTTGAAAAATTAATTGTTAAAATCTTAAAATAAAAATTTTTAAAAATACAACAACAAATTTGCCAAATAATCAATTCTTGTCAAATATGGAGTCAGCACCCAACAATTTATTATCTCTCACATTCTCCCGCCCACCCCCATATGCAGAGTTAAATACTTAATATATAATAAAAATGTTTATAAAATTACAGTTACAAAATTCTACATATAATGAACTTTGTACTAATGTCTTATAAACCTTGAGGAAAGATAGGCGGGAAATTATACTTTTGAACAATTCAAAACATATACTGGAAATATTATTTGTTACATTTTTGAGAAGTACACTTCTCAAAAGTTATGATTGAGTTATAAATTTATAACTGTTTTGTGCAGAACTGGATTGCTGGTTCATTCACTGTAAGAAAATTAATAATTTGTATTGCTAAACTCAAATTGAACTGCAGCTACTGCAAGTTTGAATTTAGCAATACAATGCATTGATAAATTCAAATTGAATTTAGCAATGCATTGCATTGTGAACTGCATGCATATTACAGATCAATATGCATACAGTTTATATGCAATGGATTGCTAAATTCAATTTGAATTTTTTGCTTAGCAAACTGCAAGCACATTGAAAGTCACCAGGGCATTAGAGCTGAGGTCTAAAAAGTGGCTCCAGCCCTACTAAAAGTTTTGACTCCTGAGAAGCTCCTGAGCAGCTCAGAGTAAAATAAAAAAATAAAAATAAAATACTTTTCTAAAATATCAGGTTCAAGTGAGGAATGCAGATCATTGGATATAAACTGATATCTAATATATATATATATATATATATATATATATATATATATATATATATATATATATATATATATATATATATATATATATATATATATATATACATATATATATATATATATATATATATATATATATATATATATATATATATATATATATATATATATATATATATATATATATATATATATATATATATATATATGGTTGAATATAAAGTACAAATATCAATGTAGCTCACCAAATAATAAAAGGTCTCTTTTAATTAGGCAACAATAGTGTCGACAAAAATTAAGGTAATTTAAACTTATCTGCTTTGAACACCTCACTTGTATATCAGTTTATGCCACACTGCAAAACTACTAAAAAACTCTAAAGGAACTTCTCGAACACACAACATTCTACGATATTCTGGAAACTTTCAAACAATTCTCTCAGGGCAGTACCATGAAATTTTTTAGGAGGGTTCGTTTTTGTAAAACGAAGAAGTTTAGAGTAAAAAATAAATATTTTTGTTTGATTTTTATAACAAAAGTTGCATGAAACAAAGACCACTTGGTGCAAAAAGGGGCGTTTAACGAATTTCTTTCTTTTATCGACATTTGAATAAATTTATTAAAATATGTTAATTTCTGAGTTTTTAAAATGATTATTCCCTAAATTTCTAATTGCGGCTTAGCAACTACAAATGATTTTTCATTAAAAAAAAAATTAGCGAGTAACAAACAAAAAAATTACGCTTATTTATTTACTTTATTTCTTAAAGTTGATTAATTTATTTTATTATTAAAATTACATTGCTGAATATATCGTTTATTAAAAAATAATCCCAGCAAATTAACTTGCACTATAAAAAAAAAGTTTAACTTATGTTTTGTGAAACTTTTGATGCAGCCATTTATTAGCCATTTGAGTGAAAAAAACGTTTAGGAAAGAAAACCGAAAAAACAATTGCGATAAAAATAAGCTGATTTTTTTTAAGAACAAATAAAATTTAAAAATTGAACAATATTTAGTAATATTTTTAAATAGATTTGACAGTTAAGTTAAACCCAAGTAATAACCTCAATTTTAATAAACTTAAATATATTTCTTAAATCAAAATTAAATTATATATTTTTTAAATCTAAATTAAATTATATATATTTTTAAATCTAAATTAAATTATATATATTTTTAAATCTAAATTAAATTATATGTTTTTTAAATCTAAATTAAATTTTTTTTTTTTTTTTATCAGAATAAAGTTATATTTTTATTAAATTAGTTTTAAATTAAATCAAATATTTTTTATCAGAATTAAATTATGTTTTTATAAAATCAATCGTTACAATAAAATAAAAAAAAATTAAAATTAAACTTTTAATTTTAGTGCTTGTATCAAACATAATTGCCATTTAAACTTTTGTATGAAATATTTTTATATTAAAGTCATTCAAAAGTTAATGTGACTTTTAAATATAATTTCTTCTTTTATCTTACTGCTTATAGCATAATTTAAAAGTTAAAAAACGATAAAAAGTTGCTTACTGCTTACGTAAAAATTGCTCAAGGGGTACGTAAATCTTAATTTAGCAAGCGCTTTCTCGCTCGCCCACATGCCCACAAAAATATTGGCTAGCGCATAAAATAATTTTAAAACATGGAGGGACAGATACATTAAAAGGATGCAACATTTCTGAATGAAGAGCCAAGCAAGAATGAGTTTTGGTTGATTGAACTAGAAATTTGTAGAAAAAAGAAAGAGATGCAACCTTAGAATAATGGAAGAGTGGCTCAAGCTTATCTGAGAGTGAAAGGGTTGCTATTCAATAATATATATAAAAGCTTCCATAACTGCTTGGATTCAGGAGGTTAGATAAGAGGTGCATTTATGCATACATAATATGAATATATATGGATATAAACATATGTTGTTGTTTTTTTATTTAGATGCTGGCATACAGTATCTTAACATAGTTGTTTAAACTTAAATATTTATATAGAGTAGTATTTGACAGAAAAGAAGAAGATCAGATAGATGTGTTGTATAAATCTAACAAGACAAGTAAAGGAGCTATATTTTAGACAGAGATTAGAAAAAATATTTTATTGAACAATAGTTGTCAGAGAAGATTAAAGAGGTAAATTGTAATTAAAGCATGTAGAGAAGTAGCAGCTTCAGGAAAAAATGGTAGAGGTAGAAATAAGAAAACTTGAAGAGAGTGCACTACATGTGGTATGAATGAGCTTTAGTTAGGGATAAAAATTTTTAAGATTTTTTTGTTAGAGAAACAGCATAAATCACTAAAGCTTGATGATAATGATGATGATGATGATGATGATGATGATGATGATGATGATGATGATGATGATGATGATGATGATGATGATGATGATGATGATGATGATGCTGATGATGATGCTGATGATGATGATGATAATGATGATGATTATCATCATCATCATCATCTTCATCATGTTGATCATAATGATGTTTATATATAAATATATATGTCTATATATATAAAAGATAACATAAACTTCAAATAAAACAAATATTCTATAGGATTTATCAAAATATACCCAACCACCATCACAAACCTGGCCCAAGCTATTTTTTATCAAACTTGGTCCTGGTCCCTGTCAAATTTCAACACCGGTTACTAGATTTAGCTGTATTTCTTAATTCTTGACTTATCTTTTTGGCATATCTTTGATGAGTTTTTTTACTATTACTTTTAACCCTTATTTTGCTTGTATTATCTGATTTTCTTCTAACAGTATTCTACACCTACCATCAATATAAAATGCAGCTAGAAATATATTATGAATTTCTGTGTCTATGTCGGCTCAAGAACTAGCTCTGCCTAAAAATATTTCAGCTCATGCTGCAGTTCAGTTCCTTGCAAAAATACCAGCTCCAGATAGTTCTAACTCCAGCTCCAGAGCAACTCCAAAACCCTGCAAGTCGCTATAGTTGTTTAGTTAAATATATCTATTGCACTAAGTTTGATTACTTTATCAATACTTATTATTTATTATGCGCTATTGTATCAATCATTGATTATTCAAAAATGGCAACAAAGAGCTAAAAAAAAGTTGCAAGTGACAAGGCAACAGTGTAACAAGTTCTTCACATCTGGCAGGAAATGGTATCCCAACTGCATATTGGCATGATTTAGTTTAACGTTCTAGAAATCCACAACAAATCGCAAAGAATAAAGAAGACAGGTAAACGTCAAACTGTTACTCAAATAAAATAGGAAAAAAAATATTTTGTAAACGTTTAGATCTGATTTTTGACAAAGCTTACCAGAATGCATGAGCACTCATCCAAATCTCAGCCAAATGCTCAGAGAGGAAGCAGAAAGGATTACATAGCAAAAGTATAAAAAAAAAAGTAAGAGGAAAAGAAAGAAAACTCATCATATAAAATAGAACAAAGATATTGGAGTCCTAAGCTGCAAGGTTTCATTAATGTTTGGCAGAGACAAATAAAAATGATGCAGTAAGTGACATCTTAATATTATGATGAAATTTATATATAAAACTGACCATACATCGTTTATGGTGACATACTATTTACTTAACTTATTAAAAAATTTGAATATTAAATGTGATATTTCGGCACATATAGTTAGAGCCATTTTTAAACTACAATATGTTTACAAAAATGATGTCATTGCTGTGTAATACTATAAAAGTTTTTCTTAAATTTAACAAAAAATAATTTCCAATGGTGAGTCATCACTAGGTTGCCATTATCCCTATTTAGAATTTTATTTTTTGGATAGCAACATTGCAAAAAATTGTCTATTTTAATTGCCTTCCTGATTTTTCTAGTATAATCATTTGGGATAATGTATTTTAGGATTATTCCAATTAATTATACCTTTGCAATGTTGTGCATGTTCAACAATTCCAGATGCTTTCCAGTTCGCTTTGGTCACATTTTTTTGATGTTTAGCTATTTGTGTTTTAATCTTTTTCCTGGTTTCACTGACATAAAAAGTGGCGCATGCACATTCAAGTTGGTAAACATCCAGGTAACTGTTTGGTGGTTGCTTTGATTTATTTTGGCATAATATATTCAGTAAAGATCATGCAAAACAAAAAACTGCTTTTATGCCAACTTTTTGAAACTCATGTCTAAAATTAAGGCTTAATTTAGGAACCAACGGAAATATTATGGTATTATTTGTTAATTTGTTGGCAGTTTTTTGGTTGGCATGGTTTGTAATGATATACAATGTATAGAAGTTGTTGCTGAGAATTTCGATTTTCTATAAAAATATTAATTAGGAACTCAATTTCTTTTTCTATACAATCACTACTTCATAATTTATAAGCTCTTGCAAGAAAACCTTTAATTATCCCTATTGCAATATATGGTAATAAACACAATTGCGGTTTTACAAGCACATTCGTAATTGCATTTTTGCAACATTAAGAAAAGTTATATTTGTAAGTTATATGATAGGATGAAATGCAAATATCTAAGAAATTAAGTTTATCTTGATTATTTTGGTATTCACATGTGTATTGAATAGCTCTGTCTTGAGAATTTAAAAATGTCTAAAATGATTCTGCTCTATCAGAGTTATAAAATGTGCATGGCAGTCATCAATTTATCGTTTAAATGTTATTATCCAACATTAATGTTTAATGCTTGTTGAACTGCATTATATTCAATATGTTGTAAGTAAGCTTCTGATATTACTAACATTACATATAATCCAATCGGAGTTTTTGAAGATATAAATTTTGTTATCCCACAGAAAATAGCATTTACTTAGACAAAGTTCAATTAATTTATGAATGTCACTTAAAGATAATTTAGTAGGCAACTGAAGATCATTTTTATCATTATTTAAAATATCAATAATCGCTAAAATTGCTTTATCAAGTGGTACTGTCGGCTACAAATTTATAACATCAAACGATACTTGAAACTCATTTTCTTCAATTGTCTTCTTTGGCTTCTAATATTAAAGATGATTTTTTTACGCTGCACTGGTTTTTGTTAAGCATAGGTTGTATAAGCTGATTTTTTTAGTATAATTATTTGGGATAACTGAAAGTGTTTAGGATGTATTTTATTAATAAAATATTTTTAAAAATCCAGGACGTTAACCAGTTTTGCAGACCAAGAATTGGTATTTTGAACATATTTTTCAACATTTTAGGGGATAAAAGAGGAAGTTTCAGAAAAAAGGGAACTAAGAGTTATATTAATTAAATGATTTTGAAAAGAGGGAATTAAGAATTAATTAATTTAATAATTAAAATATCTTCTAATCATGCTTTTTTTCCTTTAGACAAGGTGCAAAAACGCATTGGAAGCATAGTTGGACCTGCTCTTGCAGCCAACCTCCAACCATTATTGCATCGTCATAATGTTGCTTGTCTTTCTCTTTTCTACAAATACTATAATGGGCACTGCTCTAAAAAGCTAGCGGCTCTGGTGCCATCTACTAAAATTCATTCTTGTGTTACTCGCCATTCAATTAAGTCTCTTTTTTTTTTTGTGACTGTTTCTAAATGCTCCAAAAATTCTTATTCTTCTAGTTTTTTTCCTCGAACATCTGCTCTTTGGAATTTGCTTCCTTCATCTTGCTATCCTGATTCAAATAATTTACAATCCTTTAAGTTGTCTGTCAATTGTTATCTTGCTCTAAAATCTCCATCTTTTCTCTTCCAGTAACTTCTAACTCTAATTAGTGGTTGCTTGCATCCTTGTTGTTGCTTGCATCCTTGTTGTTGCTTGCATCCTTGAAGCAAAGATATTAAAAAAAAAAGAGGATTTTAGAGGAGCTATGGCCATCCTGATGTATATATACATATATATATATATATATATATATATATATATATATATATATATATATATATATATATATATATATACATATATACATATGTATAAATATATATTTTATATATATATATATATATATATATATATATATATATATATATATATATTTATATATATATATATATTTATATATATATATATATATATATTTAAACAACTTTAAAAAGTATTCTACACAATAGAGTGCTCAATGTTCTTAAAAGAACAGAGCAATTATATATTAGTATATTAAGTGATTTTCTACTAATATATATATATATATATATATATATATATATATATATATATATATATATATATAAATATATATATATATATATATATATATATATATATATATCTTGATTTTTTTCCCAATAAGTTCTAAAAAAATATTTCTTTTTTATAATTACTTACATTTTCTTTTTTTTTATTTACAAGACTATTAAAAAAATTTAATAAGTTAAATAAGCAGTATGTCACTGTAAATGATGCATTTTCAATTATGTGTATATACAGGCCTTGTTAAGAAGCATTACGCAGCTCACATTTTGCCTGTGAAAAGGTGATTTGCCTACACATTCAGCAGTTTTGTGTCACACAAAAACTTTTATCTTTTAAAATATTTAAATTATCTTTTGATATCGTTTACGTGACATTTATTCAGAAGAAATAAAGTCATAAGTATAAGAATTTAACCGCAATTGTAAACTAATAGATTTTTTGTTAAAGAAACAGTTTGTTTAATAATTATTGTTGTTGTTGTTAAAAATTAGTTAAAAAAAAATAAAGTGTTTTAAGTTTTATCTTAAGGAATTAATTATATAAATTCCTTTTAAATATAAAAATTATTTTTTGTCATAATAGTTTATAAAATGCACGATTTATTTTGATGTAAATATTTTATTAATAAGATACTTTGTTTATTGTCAATTCAATAACATAAAGTTTTAATGACGTTCATTTAATATATGAAAATAAATCATAACCACGAATATGTTTTTTGGTAGCTGATAAATAATAAAAAAAAATTCTTTATTGTTTAAAAACATTATTAAAAAGAGTTCACAAAATAATTAAGAAAAAATTTATTAGCAGTTAATAAAATAACCAAAAACCAACTGTAAAATTATAAGAAAATAAACAACTATTATGTTACATTTTATGAAAAAGACATCTTTTTTTAATAAAATTTAGTTGATATTTGAAAAAAATAATAAAAATGATTTTTCAAATAGGAACTTAAATTTTATTTGTAACTTTTGTTATAGTGAGAGAAAAAAAACTGTTCGATTTTTAACATGTTAATAAAATAGCTTTAATTACAATCGTTACTTGAAAAGACGCTAGTGATGCAATATAACTGCTTACAATACAAAATATATTTGCTGAGTTAAGTTACTTTGAAATGCATTACGCATTTTCATTACGCAGCGAAATATCGTAACAAGGCTTGATATAAATATATATATATATATATATATATATATATATATATATATATATATATATATATATATATATATTTGTATATATGTACAGGCCTTGTTACGAGATTTCGCTGCGTAGCGAAAACGCATAACGCATTTCTAAGTAACTCAACTCAGCAAATATATTTTGCATCATTAGAAGTTATATTGCGTCACTAGCGTCTTTTCAAGTACCGCGCTTTGCAATTAAAGTTATTTTATTAACGCATTAAAAATCATACAAACAGTTAGTTTTTTTCTCACTACAACAAAAGTTACAAATAAAATCTAAGTTCTTATTTAATAAATCATTTTTATTATTTTTTTCAAATATTAACTAAATTTTATTTTGAAAAAAATATATTTTTCATGAAACGTAAAATAAAGTTTGTTTATTTTCTTATGATTTTACAGTTGGTTTTTGATTATTTTATTAACTGTTAATAAATTTTTTTCTTATTTAATTTGTGAACTCTTTTTAATAATGTTTTTTAACAATAAAGAGTTTTTTTTTGTTATTTATCAGTTACCGATAACATATTCGTGATCATAATTTATTTTCATAAATTAAACAAACGTCATTAAAACTTTACGTTATTGAATTAACAATAAACAAAATATCTTATTAATAAAATATTTACATTAAAATAAATTGTGCATTTTTTAAACTATTATGACAAAAAATAATTTTTACATTTAAAAGGAAGTTATATATTTAATTCCTTAAGATAAAACTTAAAACACTTTATTTTTTTTAACTTATTTTTATCAACAACAAAAAAAATTATTAAACAAACTGTTTTTTTAACAAAAAATCTATTAGTTTACAATTGCGGTTAAATTCTTATACTTATGACTTTATTTCTTCTGAATAAATGTCACGTAAACGATATCAAAAGATAATTAAAAATATTCTAGAAGATATAAGTTTTTGCGTAACGCAAAACTGCTTAACGCGTAGGCAAATTGCCTTTTCACAAGCAAAATGGAGCTGCGTAACGCTTCTTAACAAGGCCTGATGTATATATGTATATATATATATATATATATTTGTATATATGTATATATATATATACATATATATTTATATACATATATATATATATATATATATATATATATATATATATATATATATATATATATATATATATATATATATATATATATATATATATATATATATATATATATATATATATATATATATACTTTCTCTAAAAGCTTTAAAGTAAAAATACTTAAATACGAAAGTCCTAGGTTTTCTTTTAGTAAAGAGGATTTTAAAGTTAATTGCCAATGGTAAAAGACATAGTATTCATGATTCAACTTTTTGAGAACTCTGCTTACATGCAAAGTAAAAATAAAGTGAACTAATGATGTGTTTATTATGCTTTGTTATCTTTTTGTAACAAAACTGAACTTGCGTTATATCAGTATTTTTTTTAACCAACCCAAAGGGTAGTCAAATAAAAAAAGATCCTTGTAAATTCTATTCAAATTTTTAACTGCCAAAAACAACACATTGTTTACAAACTTGTATTTTCCACATTTAATATGTGTAATTTTCCTAAATGCAAAATATAAAAACTCACAATTACATGAAAATAAAAAACATATATATAATATAATAATAAATAAAAAGAAACTCACCACATTATCTAAGCCACCAACTGGAGATAACATCATTAATTTATGTATATATATATATATAAATATCAAAAACCCATTCTATTGACATAAAACAAAATAATAACAATAACCAAATAAGTTATTAATTTAAAGTAACTAAAAAAACTTTAAAAAACTACACCTTAAGAAAATAGTCTAATAATAAAACAAAAAGTTCAATCATTCTTGAATAAACCTTTATTATTTTTAACTTTTAAATTATAAAATTATTGGCATTAATGGAAAACGATATAATAAATACAATTAAACAATGAACCACCCAATAAACCTCAAATAAGCTAAAGACATTTTTTCTGAAAAATATTTTTTTAAACTTATTCTTTAAATTCATATTGTTTAATAATGGAACTTTTTTCGGTAATATAATTTTTAAATATATTTTTATCTAACATATAAAATTATCAAAAAATATTAAATTAATTGACAATGCTGAAGCTGGTTGATAAAATCTATCATTGCATACTTAACAATTTTTCTTGATTATTTTTAAAAATTAAATTAAGTAATATGAATATATTTTTGTTATTACATGATATAAGATAACATTACATATAAGACCAAATTTGTGATGCATTGACATTAGTAAACTAATAATTTATGGTGATTTGACTTCAAATGCTTTCAATTTATATATATATATATATATATATATATATATGTATATATATATATATATATATATATATATATATATATATATATATATATATATATATATATATTAATATTAATATATATTATATATGTATACATATATATATATATATATATATATATATATATATATATATATATATATATACTATATGTATATATATATATTATATGTATATATATATATATATATATATATATATATATATATATATATATATTATATGTATATATATATATATTTATATATATATATATATTTATATATATATATATATATATATATATATATATATATATATATATATTTATATATATATATAGACACGCACAAATATAAATACAAACTTAAAAAAATGAAAAGAAAAGCTAAGCTAAATGAACAATATTTATTTAATAAAAATAATACTATAAGAACACATGTGTTAGTCTAAAAAAATTAGGAAAGACAATACATTAAAAACACATTACAAAAATTAAAAACTCATTTGATTTCTCAGCTTTCAATATTTAGGTAATAAATTAAATTATCTGTGTACACAAGTACACTCAAGCACACACAAAAATCGTATCAGTAATTAGTGGTAATTTCATATTTTAATATTATATCCAAATTAACTACATTTACTGAGATCAAAAAGCTCTTTATAAGTTAGTAGGAGAAAAATATATAAATTTGTTGGAAATCAGCTAGTAACAAGCTAGCAAAATTTGTAAAAATAAAAAAAAAATTCATAATAAAAAAATCGGGACACAAGAATAAAAACCATATTTTTTCGAATAGAAACTAGTAAAAAACTAGTATAACGATGAAGCTATTCAACACAATGCCATCAAGATATAACTAACCTTAAAGATACATAACATAGCTTCAAATTATAATTGAAATTTAGCTAGAAAAAGCTATTTTGTTACAAGTAAAGTACAAGATCTAAGCTAGTTAAAGCTACAAGTTATGATGATATTGACAAGTACTATTGTAACATTCAAATATTAAACACTACTTTTTTATAATTTTAAACTATAAACAAAGATATATTTTGTAAGGGAAACAAGTAACAAAAATTCAACAATAATAAGAACAGCAAAAATAGCTTAACATTTGCTATGAAGATAGCTTGCAGGAAGACACTTACTTAACAGGTAATTACTATATATATATAAATACATACATACATACATATATATATATATATATATATATATATTTATATATATTTATATATGTATATATATATATATATATATACATATATATATATACAGTATACATAATAATATATACAATATACATAATAGCATATACAATATACATAATAGTATATAAAATATACATAATAGTATATACAATATACATTATATATAAATATATATATATATATATACATATATACATGCATATATATATATGTATATATATATATACATATATGTATATATATAAAATATAAATATGCACAGATACATATAATATGAAATTTTATAATAGATAATGTATTTAAATGCAATATAAATAATAAAAATTGTATAAAAATAATATTTGAACTGAGGTGAAGATTACATTACATCAATTTATAGCCAAATAAATTTTAAATAACAAAATTTATGGCAGCATTAACTCATGAAAAAATCAATTGTAAATTAAAAATATATATACTACATGCAACTGAACTAATTAATAAGAAAGTCTATTTAGAAAAACAAAAACAATAATCAGCAACAGGATTTTTTTGTTTCAGATCCAACTGTACCATGTTTTTTTAAATCCACGTTAGTATAATTTGTACCAGTTTTTAAAGTTTTATCAAGTTTATGCTCATGTTGAATCCATCTTTCTACTGATGCAACGAACGCTTGGTCAACATTTATCGAGTTTTTTGCACTTGTCTCAAAACAAATCATGTTACCTTTAGCTTGACACCAAGTCTGAGCTCTCTCTAATGTAACTTCATGATTTTCCAAATCAAGTTTATTTCCAAGCACAACAAATGGAAATGAATCAGGATCACTAACATCAGCATAGTATAAAAATTCTCTTTTCCACATATCCAGGTTATAAAAACTTTGCTCATCATCAACAGCATAAACCAGTAAGCATATGTCAGATCCTCTATAAAAAAATAAAAAATAGACCAAGTTCCAAAAATTTTCTATTAAAAAAATAAAGTCAGATTATCTATAATAAATAACTATTTTAATATTTTTATTTTTGAATCATTATAAATATGAAAAAATCTGCTACAAAGTCATAGAACTAGATTTTTTATTTAGATAATAAACACTGGATTTCATACAGAGATCAACTTGTAATTGTTAGGGATAACCTAAGGATAAAATTAAGTTAATAGTATCTGAGTAATTTGCTAACATATTTACTCTAAGCCGGATTTTCTAAATTTGCTTCTTAAATTTAGAACATTGTACTAAACTTGTTTCTTAAATTCAGGACTAATTTTAGACTAATGCTTCAAAGGCCATTCTGAATGGCCTTGAATGATTATAATTAGTTGAATGCCCCATTTAACTTAATAAAATACAAAATTTGAAACAAAATCTGGCATATAAAACTTCGTTTTATATTTTCACAAAAAAATCTAACTAAAAAAACTAGAATTGGGTTTTACATATTTAAAACAAAATATATTGAGGAGACTAACCTGTAAAAAGGAGTTCTTAAACTTTTAAACCTTTCTTGTCCAGCTGTATCCCAAATCTGCAAAGTGTATGTATCACCGCTAACTTTAACCTCTTTATTAAGAAACTCAACACCAATTGTATGAAAAGATTGGCTGTCAAACTTATTATTAACAAATCTATTCATCAATGCACTTTTTCCAACTGCACCATCTCCTAGAATGATTACTTTCAAAAAGTTTGGTTTTGTACCCATTGTTGATATCGATTGTTACATATTCATTTTATATTACACACTTTGTCTATTTGTAAATATTGATTAAACAATTTATTATCATTTTATCTACTACTAAAAATGCTATCTAAATGATACTATTAGTTAAAAATGAAAAAGAAATGTTTTATGCGAGAAGATCAAGCCCTGTCACACTTCTTGAAGCAATGTTTTATATTATTTTTATATAAAAGAATAACATTCTCTTAACTGTTTTACAGAGTAAAATCATTGAGAGAACTTTAATATTAATTGTTAAATGTTACATAATTTAAGATAACATATTGTCATTAATTATTATATTATTACTTATAAACAATTATTAACTTTTTTAATTAATAACGATTTATAAATTAATAACTATTTTTGGTAGTTTTTAGTTTAAAGCTCCATTTTTTTAAGACTAAATTAAAATAATAAAATATAATTTAATATATTTATAACTTCATTTAAAAAAACACCTTGAATAATTTATAAAAATGATTTCATATATTAAAATGCCGTTTTTCTTTTATCACAACATACTACTGTTTACATAGCATTATTTTTTCTTAAAATTAAATTCAACAAAAAATTTTTATGATGCCATAAAAAATCTAAATTATATATTTAGAACAAGTTAGAGTGAAACATGTTAAAACATTTCAAATAAGCTTTAAAAATTAGTAATAGTTATTTTTAAAAAAAATTATTTTAAAAGCAGTAAAATAATCAGTTGCATTGTCTAATTTTCTAAAGAAAAAAAAAACACTTAAAAAAAAAAGATTTACTGAAATCTTAACTGTCATAAAATGACAATAAACTATGACTATTAGATAATTGATTTCCCATATGCAGGGCTGTGTTCAAATCTATGCATAGCTTTCAAATTTTGGTTATAATTATGGTTAATATTGGTATTAAATATTTTACTATAAATCCATTTTGTTATAAAAAACAGGGTTTATATGCTAACAGGGTTCACATTATAAAAAATATTTTAGTTGTTTTATTTTGGTTGATTTATTATTATAAGGGTTTTAACACAATAATTGCACCACACTATCAGTATTGTGCATATCTCTTGTTAGGAATAAATGAGAGAAACCTTCAAACTATTTAACAAATACAAAATAAATCAATTACATCTATCCTTAAATGTAATTGATTTGCACATAGTCTATGTCATAGACTAAGTCATAATATTGATAAGCATAATGAATTAAAATGGCTATCAATTAAATAAAGCGTTATAGCTAAAGATCTTAGGTTCGCAGAATAATATGAATTTAGAAAATATGTTTGTGCTCCATAATATGTGGTATAAAAACGAAGATGTACATAGTCATTACTATAATATTCAGTGACTATTTAACAACAACAAAAAAATACTCTGCAAAATTATATGTTCTGTAAAGGAATTAAATAGTGTAACAGTTTGCTATAGAATAAAGAAAAAAAACAAAAAAATTCAAATCAGAAATTACAAAAAAAAAATTTATTTAAAATTTTGTTTAGTTTTTAGAAGTATAATCAAACAAAACATATATATATATATATATATATATATATATATATATATATATATATATATATTATATATATATATATATATATATATATATATATATATATATATATATATATATATATACATACATATATACATATATATAATATATTATTAGATGCTGTTAAAATCTCCTTAATAAGTTATATATATATAATATAAGGTACGTGCGTATTTAGCTTTTTACGGCACCGATTTAAAAAAAAACTGTGACCTTTTTTTTTCACAGCGTGCTCGAAGTGCGGTAACGATGTATTTATTTGTCTTTTTTTTAGAATTTTAAATCAGCCCAGACTTATTATTAAAGACTAATTATTAAAAAAGTAGAATGTTTTATGTTGAATAAATGTTACTTAAATGGGCATAACTTTTTTTGTAATTAATCTTTTTTCATAAAATTTTCACCATTTTATTACAAATTCAAAGCTCTTTCGATCCATATATAATACTTTTATTAATAAATGGTTTGAAACTTTTACGCAAGTACCTAATATATATATATATATATATATATATATATATATATATATATATATATATATATATATATATATATATATATATACATGTATATATATATATATATATATATATATATATATATATATATATATATATATATTATGTATGTATATATATATATATATATATATATATATATATATATATATATATATATATATATATATATGTATGTATATATATACACAGTGCCGGTTTTAGCACTACCAGCGCCCTGGGCGAGATTTCAACGGCGCCCCTAGCTCAATTTAACCTCATTCAAAAAAAAGACAAAGGGTAAAATAACCAATTAGTTTCGCCCCTTTATATTCGGCGCCCTGGGCCATCGCCCAACCAGGCCCTACCCTAACGCCGCCACTGTATATACATATACATATATGTTATATATATGTTATATATATATATATATATATATATATATACATTTATAAATATATTGTATATATATATATATTACATATATAATATATATGTATATATATACACATATACATATATATTATATATATGTTATATATAATATTTATATGTATATATATGTATATATTATATATATATATATATATATATATATATATATATATATATATATATATATATATATATATATATATATATATATTGTATATACATATATATAATATACAGTGCTTTTTTTCTCCTGGAACGCACCGGAACGGCGTTCCGGCACCTTTTTTTTGATATATATAATTTTTTTGCTTTATATAAACATTTTTATCCTCGCATTATTATATAATGAAAATAGTTCATTTTTAAATATTAAACATTCTTTGCAGATTTGAAAACATTACAGCGCTGCGTTTCAAAATTTGCTCGAGAAGAATTTAATTTATTTTCATCTTTTCTTAATAGCGTTCGTTTTTATGACGCCAAGTTCTTTGTTTTTCCGATTATAATTGGAAAAACATACAATTACTTGAAAACGCGTATGGTTGTGAGATTAACAATTATTAATCTCACAACCATTCGCGTTTTTAAGAAATCTTTTAAGAAATTCTATTGTTTCTGTGCAGTGTTTGTCCGAATAATAATCTCACAACACCTCACGCAACTTTAAAAAGATCTATTTTTAAAACAAAAACTTTACAACAGTATTTGCAACAGTAACTTTTATTGTATTGTTAATGAATTTTCTGTTATTAGCGTTTTTAATTCAAAGTTATAACCTAATTTATATATTTAAATACTGATATAAAAATATCAATTAAACAAAATAACGCAAAACTAATTATGAAAAAAATTACCAGTTTCTTCTCGGTGGATTCCCCTGTTCAGAAAAAAATCAAATTAAATGCAAAAGAAACAGAAGAAATCAAAATTACAACGTCAGATTTACCTTCTGCAGACAATGACACCAATTATAGCTGGCCAAGTTGTTGGACTTTAGAGCAAAAAACAGAGTTTTGTACCAAAAACGAGTGGCTTTGTTGACAAAAAAAGCTCGGTTGCACTACCTGCCAAAAAGTGAAAACACTTGGCGTAGAAGCTAAGATGGGAATGAAAATATCTAAAGAATGGTTCAATAATGAAGTTTCTTATTATGGTGAAAATAGAAAGCAACAGTTAAGTTCGTTACGTAAGAAAATATTTGATCACAAAGAATCTGTAGGACATCAAGCTGCATTAAAGATGGTAGAAGAAGCTAAAAAAGAGACTCTGTCAAACAATATTTTAAAATCTTTAACGCGTGAGAAAATTGTAACAGCAAACATTTTTCGAACTGCATATAAAGTTGCTAAAGGAAATCAGTCTTTTAATAATTTTGAAATGGAAACTGATCTTCAAGAAATTAATGGAGTTAAAATGGGTCGTATTCTTCATTCTACAAACGCTTGCATTAATAATATAGGTAACGAAATAAGGAAAAAAATTATTGCAGAAGTCATAAAGTCAACGAGTAAGATTTCGATAATTATTGATGAATCAACTACTATAAGCCAAAAATCAACACTGATAGTGTACATTCGGTGCTGTGTAAAAGGCAGCGGAATGAATTCACCAATCAATTTATTTTTGGATTTAGTGGAGCTTGAAAGTGTTACGGCTAAAGGACTATTTGTTGCTTTACTTGAATGTCTTCATTCTTACGGGAAGAAAGATGAATATTTGAAAAATTATTTAGTTTCTGTAGCATGTGATGGCGCAGCAGTGATGTTAGGATGCAAAAATGGCGTTTTTAAATTAATCACTGAAAAGTTTTCTTTTGTTATAGTTTGGCATTGTGCTAATCATAGACTAGAACTATCAGTAGGCGATACTATTAGGGAGATCTCAAGTATTAACAGATTCAAATCATTTCTTAATAAGCTTTACGCCGTGTATCATGCTTCCCCAAAAAATAGCAGAGAGTTACGTTCATGCGCAGAATTACTTAATATTCAGCTGCTGAAAATTGGTCGAATTTGAAATACACGTTGGGTGTCATCTAGTTTCCGTTCAGTTTTTGCAGTATGGGAAAATTACGAAGCGCTTGTGAAACATTTTGAGGAAGCGATGGTTGATCCTACAAGGGACAAAAACGAAAAATCCACTTATGCAGGTTTAAAAAAAAAAATTACATCAACAGTGTTTTTAATGGATCTAGGATTAATGTGTGATGCTCTCCAAGAATTATCGGAATTGAGTTTGGACCTACAAGAGCACAATATTGATCTATACAAAGCAAATCAAAATATTAAAGCTCTTGTTCAAGTATTCGAAGAAAGAAGAAATAATGGTGGTCCTTATTAAAAATTTGCTTTAGTTTCAGCACAGAATCTCCGTTTTCATGGAGTTTTACTTCACAATAAAAATTCCAAAAACAATTCAGCTATTAATCCTAACGGCTTTTATATAAAACTAAAAGAGTCAATTAAAAAAAAGGTTGCTTGCTGACAAAGATGTTGAATTAGCTCAGTGGGCTTGCATCTTAGATCAAAATCATTGGCCTGATAACATAAACAACCAAGTGACATTTGGAGAAACTGAAATCAGAAATCTGTCGTTAAGACTACAGTTAAATGAAAGAGAAATGATTCGTGGATTCCGTGAAAACCTAGCAGAAAAAGCATATCCTGAAAACTTAGTTCATTTGGTACACGGTCAACATACTATTCCCATTTCCTTAAGTGAATGCGAACGAGGGTTTTCACAGATGAATCTGATCATCACACCAACTAGGGCTTCATTAATGGCAAAAACAGTTTCAACGTTGTTATTCATTAAATTAGTAGGACCACCGCTAACAAGCTTCGATCCTTCAAAGTACGTTGATTCGCGGTTACTTAGCGGAAGGCATTCAGCAGTAGACACTAAGAGCAAGGAAAGGAGACGAGAGGATATGTCCAACGAAAATTTGCAAAAACTATGGGATTTCTTATAAAAGTTTATAGTTTTGTAAAGTTTGCATTTTATATACAGTGACTGACCCCTCTCCCACTCACCCCCTATCCAAAAAAAAACATCTGTCATTATTTGAAAAAAAGCTTCTTTTATTGGAAAACGGTTTCTTATATTTTTTCCCGCCTTTATGGGTATGATGTACGGGGGAGCCTACCAACAGCTATACATATAAAAATTATTTATAAATTAAATTACTAATTTCTGCCTCATTTTTGAAATATAAAGAAAAATACAGGTGAGTTCCGGTGTCACGTAATAAATGTTCCCCATTACAGAATTTCCCCCCGGCCGAAATATTCTTTCCAGGGGGAGAATTTATTTCGAAATAATATTTCCCCCCTCGTAATATCTGTTCCCCTATCTGCGAAATAAAGTTTCCTCCGTGATATTAGTTCCCCCTTAATACTTAATAATATACAAATTGACGTAACTTGCGCAATTAAATGCGCATATAGATAGATCTAAATGCTAAATGCTACTTTTGGTTCAAATGCTAAATTAACAAAATCTACATAAAAAAACAAAGTTTCGCTTGAATCGAACGCATCTTTCATAATTTTTTTTGTTATATAAAGTTTTTTCATTCAAATCTCTAATAAGTTGCTAACAAATTATACGTTTTATTGTTAAAAAAATAACTTCGTGCAAGTTTAGAACGTTTTTAAATGTTTTGAAAAGGTTGTTTGGAATTTTTGTTTGTATATTTATGATTATGTTATTCAAATCTATATAAGTTTTTTTGTTATGTTTAGTAAAATAATACTATAAATTGCAAATAATTTTTATGATATAACTTTCATTTCATATTTATTATAGTTATTTGCTTTCTGTAACGAACACGAATACTTGTTAACGTTTATAATTCAACTTGTTAAATAAAATTACAAATTACTTGCAAAAATAAGTTGTTTTTATTCGATATAATGATTTAGTTATTTTAAACAAGAATATGGAAAATGAAGAAAGTAAAGCTCTGCAAATGTATCTCGGGAAAAATGAATATCCTTCTAATTATACGAAAGACGATAAAAGAAAACTTCGAAAGAAAGCAGAATCCTTCCGGTTGGTACATGGAGATTTATTTCATATCGGAAGTGAAAAAAAACTACAACGTGTGGTAACTGGAGAAAATGAACGAAACCGTATAATACAAACTCTCCACAGCAACATAGTTGGAGGATGTCACTTTAGGCAAAACGCCACTATCAAAAAAGCAACTGATAGGTATTGGTGGAAGTCGATTTCAAAAGACATACGAAAATTTGTAGCATCCTGCCCTGAATGTCAACGTGCGAATCCTAACAACAAACCATCACATGCGACGCTTCATCCAATCCCAGTACATGACATTTTTCACCGTTGGGGAATAGATCTAATTGGTCCGTTGAAAGAAACTAAGAGCGGAAAGAAATATATTGTAGTAGCAACAGAATACCTTACTAGATGGGCTGAAGTTGATTCCATAGCAGCAAAAGACGCGGAATCTGTTCATCGTTTCATTCTCCGTCTGGTATTCAGATTTGGAGCTTGCTACATTCTACTTCATGACCAAGGACGCGAGTTTTGTTACAAGCTCGTGGAAGATCTTTTATTGATATTAAATATGGAATCAGCATATCATCCTCAGACTAATGGACTGACAGAAAGGTGATAAATGGTTATACTTTTTTTTATCTTTGTACAGTTTTAATAGTAACTTTAAAATTAGTTTTATGTTTAAAAAAGGAGCATTAATTATTTGCTTTAAATACAACGGTTACTAACTATAATTTATTTATTTAATCTGCACAATAGGTTTAACCAAACATTGATTACCCATTTAATGAAGCTCGTAAACAACGAAGCAAACGACTGGGATGAGCTACTGGACCCGGTGGCTTTTGCATATGGAATAAATAAACAAGCTTCTACGAAATACTCTCCCTTTGAAATTATGTATGGAGTTAAAGCTCAGATTCCAATTGATTTAGAAAACCAGACAAGAGAAGTTTTTCAATTGGATACCAAAATCGATGAAGCCAAACAAGGATTACGAATGAAAGATTTCGCTGAAAAAATTGGTGCGAAAAGAAACGCAGCTAAAGAGAACATCGCAATGACACAAAATATTCAGAAGAAACGTTACGATATTAAACATTCAAGTCAAAAATTTGCAGTTGGTGACAAAGTTTTGAAATGCAACAGACGTAAAGACACACGAATGGGCGATAAATTGGCCTAGAGATTTCACGGCCCTTACACCATAATAGAGGTTTTGGACAAAGGAGTTTATCGGTTGCAAGATAAAAAAAGAATATTGAAACAAACTGTTAACGGTATCAACTTAAAAAGATGGAGTGAACAACGGGGTACAGCTATGTCAAATCAGTCTAATGCCTCCGATCAGAATATAATGATGAAGTTATAGCAACAGAAACAATCGATAATCAACAAATGGTTTCAAAATCTGAATACTGGATTTCAAAGTACAATCTGACCATTGGAGATAAACAGATCCTGTTTTCAAACGCATGGTTGAACGACAGAATTATTGATGCAGTCAATAAAATGGTTTCAACACATCTTGGTAACAAAAACATTCAATCAACTCTTCTAGTTCAGACACGATCTGGGTTCAAAGCAGTTACCTGTGAGTCCATCATCATTCTTCACGACGTCAACCATTGACAGAGAGGTTTTGTATTTAGATAGCCTTCATGGTTCTGTTTCAAACTATGTTAAAACTCAAATGAGAC
>NC_088931.1:61740000-61790000 GCF_038396675.1 Hydra vulgaris | reverse complement strand
AAGCAAACATGTCGTTTACTACATTCTTCGAGAAATAAAATGTCACTTTTATTTCTTTGAATTTCTGCACAATATCAAAAAGAGTTACACCAAAATGATTTGATGAAATGTTGTGAAGATATTGCGCTCACAGATACATCTGATTTGAAAGACTTTAGAATTAATTGCATCTGAATCCTTCGGCATAAGTACAGACTGATTATCTGTAACAACAATTTTGTTTCTAAAATAGAATCCAAAAAGTGATTTTCATCATCTTCTTCAATCTCGTTTTTTAGTTGTTGTAAAAGATCAGCAACCATTCCAAAATCCAGAGAAGCAAAAAATCCTCTGGATTTTGCATTAAATTCTGTATCAAACGCAATGAAACGTTCATCTTTTGATTTGATATTAGTTTCTGAAAAACTAATTTCTTGAAAAATTGTTGAAATTCCTAAGAAAACAACTAATAATACTATTTAAATACAAGTTAGAAAAGTTTATGCTTCATTCAGAATTTAATACCAAAAAGTAAATAAAATTCTCAAAGTTGCAAGTTGAAATTTAAGATATAGTTTTTATTTTACATTAGTATTACCCGAAACACAATAAGCTAGTACCAACCATAGAATAATCAATTTCAGCAGTTTCCGTTTCTCTTGCCAATGCTTGATTTTGATGTTCAGATATATTTTTGGACATGCTGTTTACAATTAAACGTTTCAGTGCGCTCCAAGTCTCAAACCCGTTGTTGCAAGAAAGATAAAAGCTGTTTTCAAACAGATAGTTGTAGCTTGTCAACTGAGCAAGATTCATTTCTATTTCCATTACTTGTAAGGATTGTAATGGAGTTGGAATCATTACATCATTCAAGTTGATAAGTAGACCTCTTTCTGTTGCATTCTATTGTATTTTCAGATTTTTATTCTTATTTGTGCTAATCAATGACTCATCAGTTATTGAAATCTCATCAACGGTTGAGCTAGCTAAAATATCCTCAACTGAGTGTTGACATTTTAGCAAATATGCATCACTTAAAATAGCCGGAGGATCAAATGGATAAATTCCACACAAGCTGAACACTGATAAAATGTTTTCAGGAGCCATTGCTTTTTCCCATGCTGAAGCAAATATACCTGCAAAAATTGAACGAGAAGTAATAACTCTTGGAAACTGATCCAGAAGATCTTGTGCTGAAGACCGATATATAGTCTTAGAATAGTCTTTCAGTGGCTTGAACAAGGTGATCATGACCACCTTAACTGGCTTCATCCACTCAATCGCATGGCTGAAGCTAGTTTAATGTGTGTGAAATGGATTCTAGTTACCATAAAACCATTTTTTTACCATGACGCCATTCAAGGCACTAAAATACTTTGACTCTTTTACTTCGTCCATGCACTGATGCCGTACTGAGGCTATGATCTCAGATTGATGCAGAGTAAATTCATACCCATGCCGGTGCTTAATCAAAAACCACTACTCGTTGCTCAGAAGTTTCTTCTTAAAGTTCATGATTTTGCACAGTTTCTTAACGGTGACTGGCTGATCAATTTAATGATTAGTATTATTAACACAAGTTAAAAAAATATTATGAGTTGTTTCATTTGAAAAATGACATGTGCACTACTATTAAAAGAAGAAGGAGTTACACCATCATGAAGATGAGGAGTAATGTCCAAGACCTGAAAGATACGTAGTGAAAACAGTTCGTGAATGATTCCATAAACATTTCAATTAAATCTCTGCAATATTAGTTTATATAATATCCTTAATCTATTCTCGCCCACCCGGGAGAGGTTGGATGTATTGGATCCATTTCAAACAAAATAAACTTAATTATACTTACAGAATAAAATGTGGACTACAAAATAAAACCATAATTTTGAAGGCACGACAACATATTTACTCGGTTAATTTGGATTAGCTAGTCTGAAATTGGCAAATTAGGTATCAAAGAACTTAACAAAAATCAACAAAATTTCTTTGATAGATATTTCTTTAATTTCTTTGAGATCAAGGTTTTTATGAATTTATTTAAGACTGGTTCACTGCTTTAAATAAATGTTTTTGTGCTGATGTAGTGGTGTGTTTACCGACTTATAAGCAATCAAAAATAGTGGGCGAGATTGAGTGATGGGCAAAATAAGATCAAGTTACCCTAATGAAATTCGAAAACACAAGCCATATCCATTCGATGATCAAAAAAAAGCAATATGCAAAAATAAGAAGATTAAAATTAAGGAATGATGAAAAAAGTGACTAATTTTAACCTGTTCACATAACGCTCTGTGTTGCTATGATTATTAACAAATAAAAACTACGGAACTGGTGGTTCTCGGAAAAAACCGAATAAAGATCCTTGAGTTGAATTAACTTTATAAGGATGTACTTCTTTTGGGAGACAAATGCAACTAATTTCTGAAAAAAAAAAATTTTTTTATTAAATACTAGTTGTGATCAGTTTGAGCAAATGTGTAGTTTACAAGTAGTTAAACATAAAACCTAAAAAAATGTTCCATCAAGACTTTAGAAAAAGCTGCATCAAACAAAAGATATTTTGACAAAGTCTTAAAGACAAAATGTATTTTGACAAAGGATACTATAAAACTAAAATGACTCGGAAAAAAGGCGTTGTTAAACTGCCGAACAACAGAAAAGTTGTTAAACTGCCGAACAGCAGAGATCTGGCTATAAAAAGATTAAATAGTACAACAAATTTATTTGAAAAACTAGAGCAGTATAATGATATAATTATGAAACAAATCAATGGAATATTGGAAATCATACCTTAAAACCCTACGAATTTTTCTACTATGCATTTCTCTGCAACATAAGCAACTCGCATTTTTCAAAAATACGAGTTGTTTATGACTGTTTAGCTAGAAAAGACGACCAATCACGTTCGTTAAAAGATTGATTAAAAGTGGGACTATTCCTGCAACTTCTAATATTTGACATTCTCATGCAAAATGTGATGAATAAACTTTGCTATTTATCTTAATAAAAAGTTTTTTTTTTAAGTTTGAACCCACAAAAAGGATAGAGAATTAATTTGGTGTAAAGGCTTGAAAAAAAGAAGTGAATGGAGTTTACATTAAGTTTACCTTTACATTAAGCGTAATCGTTAAAAAGCATATATTAAAGTACAAAGATATTTATCCAAAAACAGTGTTTGCTTTGAAAAAAGGTACTTATATCAGTGAAAAATCGATGAAAAATGAAAAAAGAGCATATCAGATTTAAAAACCAATCAAAACAAATTTAAACGGAATCTCGATTCCAGCTGTATAAATGGCATAGCAACGTAAACAAATTAGAAAATATATTGTTAAAACGTAACTTTAGCAACATTTAAAAAAATTTAGTAGTCGATCTCTAAATTAATCTATTAGATTTCTGGAGAATTCAGTATTAATTATTAACTGTTTAACAAAATGTAAATACGTGGTACGGTTGAATAACTTCAACCAAATAGTTTTTTGATCATACTAGTAAATTGCAACAATGATCTTTTAGTTGAAATCCTAATTGTTAATATCCTTTCGAACAATTTTTTTTTGCAAATCTTCGATAGCTCCTCCGGATAACCCTAACTTTATCATTTGAATTCATTACTACAAAGTACATAAAAAAAAAAAACTTTTTTTTTCTTTAGTATTATCATTATAATGTTTAAGTTATTGAGAAGTAATAAATAAATATAAAGTTTTTAAAATGAAAAACGAAGTTAAAAAAATATGTAAAATCAATGAAATATTGAGCATTTTTTTCCCTTTTCAAAATGTAAAACTTCGAAATAATTGTGTATGGTTCGGCCACACATCGACCTACTCAGTTTTGATCGTACGTGCCGCGAGAAATAAGTATTTAGATTTAAGCAACTATGGGACGATAGTTCCACAGTGTGATAGTGTGCCAAAAACAAATGAAAGAAAATTAATTGTTACTAATAATTAACAAATGCACCGACTTAAACAGGTTAATAAATGTTATAAGACCCACAAGCAAAAAAGTTTAATAAATGTAATAGGAAAAAAAAAAAGAAGTATGTTGCAGCAAGCTAGTTTAAATGTTAGTTAATGTTAATATATTATGCATCGCAGCAGTTTTTTACACTATTTGTTTGTATTTCAATACAAAAATTATGACGGTATTAAACCTAGTACATTACTATTCTTGGAAATTCCAGGAATTTATTTTTAAAATTTAAAAATTTTTTAAAATAAGAAATTTTAACTCAAAAGAAAAAACCCCGTTTCTTGACATCAAACGTTCTCATCAAGATACGCTTGCAACTTGTTACACTTTGATGCCATGTGTAACGCTGTAAAAAAATGTAACAAGCTGCAGTAAGTGCAACAAGTTCTCATTTATAGAATCAAGCATGTTTTTATGTTTAGTAAAGGTGTTGGTTTATTAATTATATGTACTCTTTTTGATTATAATATCATTTTAAAAGTTAATAACTTTTTAATCTATAGTCACTAGTTTCAAGCACTTTCTGACAAAAGATTAATTACTAAGTTTAGAAAGATTATTATCTAAATTAGATGTTAATCTACATGTGCATACACAAATTTAAATTGGTTAGAATCTAACCAATTTAAATTTTTGTATGCACATACCCATCGAAGCATACCCATTATGTCTGTTTCAACACCTAAAATTCAAAGCCATGTTTCATTTCAACACTTTTTATTAAAAGTTTGATTTTTTAGGTTTACATTGATTAAAATTTTCAAAAGAATATATTAAAAAAAAATTTTGATGAACAATTTTAACTTTTTGTGTGAAATAAAATGATGTAAAGTACCCCAGAATATAAATTTTAAAATTTATTTTTTGATTTAAATTGGCATATTAATCATTATTTCGATTATTTTTTAGATTTATTTAATAATGGAATCAACAATAGAAATTCTTACAAGTAATAAAAATCACGCTATATTTACACGAGCTTTATCATTTACAGAAGAACTTGGTACTAATCTTTTATTTAAAAGCAATCCAGATTCTTTTAAAAATGCACATGTTACTTCAATGGAACAATATAGTAGCATGTATAAAGAGTCTATAGAAAATCCTGAAAAGTTTTGGACAAATATTGCTGATGATTTTTTCTGGAAATACAAATGGACTGGCAAGTTTATGGATTACAACTTTGATTTGTCAAAAGGAAATATTTTTGTGAAGTTTATGGAGGGAGGAAAAACAAATATATGCTATAATGTCCTTGACAGAATTGTTAATGAAAAGAAACTAGGAGATAAAGTTGCATTTTACTGGTAATCCTTTATTTTTATATCATTTCAATAAATTTTAAGAGAGACTCTGTTTGATTTAAAAAACACATGTATAATCAATATTTAGAATCAAGTGAAAAAGTATTAAAAAGATTTTGTTAAATGAGCATTAAAATATCTATAAAAGATATATTTATAAATAACCTGTCTCATCTTGTGATCTTAGTGTTGATGGTTATCTTCCTTTAATTCGTAAAGACTCCAATAGTCACATGCTTGGCCTAGGCATATACATTTATAAGAATTCACCCATGTGTCGTGAAACTAGGTTTGAATCCACAGACTATTCTTTCATGTGCTTTCGTTTAGCACCACTTCACTCTATCACCTTTCTCTTTGTTCTATATCGCTCTCCTTCATCTCAAGACTGCACTCTTTTTGATGTTATTTCTGATCATATTGACCAAGCCCTCTCTTTTTATCCATCAGCCTATATTGTTGTTGTCGGTGACTTTAATGCTCATCGCACTGAATGGCTTGGCTCTAATGTCAGTGATTCTGCATGCATTAAAGCCCACAACTTTTTCCTTTCTCAATCCTTAACTCAAATAATCAACTTTCCAACTCACTTTCCAGACAACTCGAATCATTTACCTTCTTTACTCTACTTATGTCTTGTTTCTGATCCTAGTCAGTGCTCAGTTTCTCCACATTCACCCTTAGTTGCTCCTGATCACAGTTCGATCTCACTAAAACTAATATCTCATTCTTCTTCATCACCTGAATCCCCCTATCATCATACCTCTTACAACTACCTTAAAGCTGACTCTTTCCGTGATTTTCTTTGTGATGGCCCTTGGGTAGAAATCTTTCGTCTTTCTGTTGTCAAATGTGCTTCTTACATAACTTCGTGGATTCAGGCTGGCATGAAATCTTTTGTTCCCTCTTGATAATTTCAGGTCAAGCCTCACTCTCCTCCATGGTTTTCCTCACATTGTGCTGCTGCGATTGCCAATCAAAACCATTACTTCCATATCTATCAGCAAAACAATTCTCCAGAAAACAGACGTCTGTTTATTACTGCTAGAAACCATTGTAAAAAGGTTTTGTCTAACGCCAACGCCCGCTATTCTCAGCTCTTTTCATCAATATCATCTCTTGATTCCACTAGTTGCGTTCTACCTGATATTGCCGTCAAACAGGTTGATCAGTTGCTTGACATTCGTATCACTCCAGCTTTTTTATCTAAAATGATTTCCTGCCTAGACTCTTCTACAGCATTTGGCTTGGACAACATACCTGTTATTATCTTGCAGAAGTGTTCTATACTCTCAAAACTATTCAGCAAGTGCTTATCAGAGTCTTTTTTACCAGCCTGCTGGAAAGCGGCATCAGTTATCCCTATTTTCAAAAATTCTGGAGAGCGATCTGATTCATCTAACTACTGTCCCATTAGTCTTCTTCCTATCATAAGCAAGGTTTTTAAATTTTTAATTAACAAACTCCTAATTTCTCATCTTGAATCTAATAACTTACTTTCTGACCATCAATATGGATTTCGATCTTCTCGTTTTACAACTGATTTGCTAACATTAATAACTGATAGGTTTTATCGTGCATTAGATAAAGGTGGAGAGGTTAAGGCCATCACTTTTGATAAAGTTTGGCATGCTGGTCTTCTCCATAAGCTTTCTTCTTATGGTGTATCTGGCAACATCTTTAAGATTATTGAATCCTTCCTTTCCAATTGTATTATAAAAGTTGTCCTCGATGGACAACACTCCTCTTATTATTTAACTTCAGGGTTTCTCAAGGTTTTATCCTTCGCCCTTTACTCTTTTTAATTTACATTAACAATATTCCAGATATTTTCACATCTAAGGTGGCATTGTTTGCTGATGATACTACCATTTATTCTTGTCGTGATAAGAAGCCAACACTGTTTGATTGCTTGGAGGAGGCATTTGAGCCTGAAAAGGATCTCACTTCTGCCTCAGCATGGGGCTCACAGTGGCTGGTGAACTTCAATACAGATAAAACTCAATTTTTTCCAGCCAATTGTTATCGCAATAAGTTAGATCTTCCTATATTTATGAACGGTAATGTACTTGATGTATGATCTACCCTTCCTCTTCTAGGATTAACTCTTACTTCCAATCTTTCTTGGAAACCATATATCAAATCTGTTGCAAAATCAACATCTGCTAAGGTTGCATCTCTTTATCGCGTTTCACACTGCCTTGCTTTGGATTCTATTCTCTATCTTTATAAATCACAAATCCAGCCTTGTATGATATACTGTTGCCATATCTGGGGCAGATCTTCTAATGGTTTCCTTTCTCTTTTAGACAAGGTGCAAAAATGCATTGTAAGCATAGTTGGACCTGCTCTTGCAGCGAACCACCAACCATTATTACATCGTCGTAATGTTGCTTCTCTTTCTCTTTTCTACATATACTATAATGGGCACTGCTCTAAAGAGCTAGCGTCTCTGGTGCCATTTACTAAAATTCATTCTCGTGTTACTTGTCATTCAATCAAGTCTCATTCTTTTTCTGTGACTGTTCCTAAGTGCTCCAAAAATTCTTATTACTCTAGTTTTTTTCCTCGAACATTAGTTCTATGGATTTCGCTTCCTTCATCTTGCTTTCCTGATTCATATAATTTGCAATCCTTTAAGTCATCTGTCAATCATTATCCTGCTCTACAATCTTCATATTTTCTCTTCCTGTAATTTCCAACTTTAATTAGTGGTTGTTTGTAGCCTTGTCGGAAGCATTCAATTATAATATTGTTGGAAGCGAAGATGTTTAAAAAAAAACATAACCTTATTAATTGCTATAATATGTATTTTGATATACAGACATCTCCTATTAGCTAGTAGTTTACAAGTTAAAAATATGGCATACATATTTTTAACTTGTTTTGAGCACTTATTTAAATGCAGAAATGCTTTTTTTCAATTGTAAGAAACAGTTTTTTTTATTCTAAAATATTTTGATTAAATGTTGCGATATTTTAAAACTTTTGCATAGTAATCAACATCATTAAAAATTACTTGTTGTTCTCATTGCAAACCATTCAGAAACTAATACAATAATTGTCAGTAAATCCTTAATTAAATAGTATTTAAACTGGTATTGTATTTGTATTTATTAAATGGTATTTTCCTCATTAAGTTTGCCCTGCAAGTTAGATGTTAGAACTCAAGCTGTTATTAAAGACAGTTAATGCAATTAATTATAATTAATTCACTGTTTTTATCAATTTAGTTGTTATGTTGTGTATTTCTAGCTATTAATTTTTTTTTAAATACAAACGTTTGGTTAAAAATTTCTATTTTTTTGACCAAATGTTTTTCCAAATTGCATTATCAAAAAATTGATACACATTAATATGACTAGTTAGATCTCGACAAATAAAAAAATTGATATATTTAACTGAATTGATATATTTATACTGAACATAACCAATAAGCACTTCTTTATCCATATTAACATTGAATTGCACGTCCATATAGTTGGACAAGCAAAGTCAACTTTGTGAACTTCTAAAATTTTAAATTTTTTTTTTTTAGTTTTAAGTAGTTATATCAGTATTTTAGATAGTGCTGGGGCTACAAGTGCATTACTTGCTGCTATAGCAGCAAATGCAAGCTATGGTGGAAATGAGCTTTAGCTCTTGATTGCGCCTACACTAACCTAAGCTGGTTTACACAAGCTATTTATGGCTCACGCAACAGTAAAAAAACAAGACATTTTTTTGATTTAAGAAAATTGATTGTAATTAATTTTTTTCAAACTGTGGTTTAAAAACTTCAACTTTACTATGGCTGTTTAGATGTTTAGATGATTTTTAAACATTTTAGAAATTCGCTAAAAAAAGAAACGCTAGCTAAACTTAAATTAGAAAGAAAAAAAATAAATGAAAAAAAAAAAAATTGAAAAAAAAATTCCTTATGAAAGAGAAAATATATAAGCACTAAAATAAAACTAAAAAAACTCGAAGTGAAAATTACTTTCTATTACATTTGAATTGCATTTAAAATAAATTAAAATTTTATCTTTCAAAACATTTTTTTAAAGTTACGCAAAATGCTTTTACAAATTACTTCTAACTATTGTTTAATAAACGAACAAATTTTATTTAAATTACTAAAAAGTGTTATATATATTATTTTTAAATTGTATAAATTGTAAATCCATATGAAATCATCCAAAAAAAAAATATTGTTGACACCCTTATATCTCAGAATTTGTTCATTTTTATCTCACTTGCAGTCCATATTAAAAAAATAACAACTGCAAAAATTTTAGTTAAAAATACACATTCCAGATATATCGTCAGTTGAAATAATGCTGACACATCATTTTAGTAATTATCTGAAGCGACTTCAAAGCAAATTTGACATTTAGTATCTTTGTAATGGCTTGGGATATATTTTCTCAAATTTGGTACCCTAATAGATTTTTATTAGAGGAATCCAAAAATAGCACCCTCAAGACTTGATTATCTAAGGAAAACCTTGTTTACCCAATTTTGTTCAAAATTATTGGTTTGTAAATTAATGATTTTTGGAGATGAAATAAAGAATGTGGCCCAAAATCCTGAGTAAAAAGTTTAATTGTGCATCATTATTTCATCTTAGGTCTACTATAAAAAATTATATTCATTAATTGTCTCAAATACTTGATCAAAATTTGCATTTAAAAATGGTATCTATTTAGAAAAATTTAAATTTTGCAACAAAAGCAGTTGAAATATTTTTTAAAACATTTATTTAAATAAAACACTAAATAGTGTTATTTTGTGACTATTTTAGGACATTTATATTCATATGCCAAGGGAGGGCCAGGGAGACTCTAATTCCTTCCCCCCCCCCCCCAATCTCCCTAAATTTTCTATTTTCTTTTTAAAAACATATATATATATTTTTTTAATTTAAGTTTGAGAAACTTTACAAACTCTGAAATTTATTTTCATTATTTCAAATCGATAAATACTTACCTCTTATTTCTCAAAGTAAGCACTCAAAACTGAGATCTTTTCACAATTTTAAAAATCTTAAAATTTAAAACTAAAGATAATGAAATGTTTTTAAACATTTTTATTTATATCAATATCTTTATGGTATTATTTAGTAGTTTAAGACTAATATAGTCATTGACATTATGAGGTAGACAGTGGGAATTATTTAAACTTCCCCTCCTTTATAGCCTTACATCCAAGGATTTAAAAAAAAGAAAAAAAGAAAGACTAGTTCTAAATGCAAAGCAGGTAAATAAAATTACAAAAAAACAATTTTAAATGTAGTTAATTTTTTTTTGTAACCAACTGCTTATATTCTCCAAATCTAAATCAGGTATGTTGTACGTACGACCTGATACTGTTGTGGGTGTAGAAATTAGGCATATAACTTCAAAATTGAGCACCCAACACTCGTCATTTCTCATTAGCCAAAAGAAGTTTTTACCTGGTCCATGTAGATGCATGAATCTGACTTTTATATCAAGGTTAGTTATATCTTCAGCAATCCCTACCCACCAAAATCTGTCATAAAATTATGCAATATAATCCTTTTTTTTTATGTTTAATGAAATCTTTTTATTGTATTTGCTTGTTCGAATGTTATCAAATGTTTCAGTGCATTTATCAATACTTGTTTTTTTTGTAACTTTTAGTGGTTGAAGCAATTGGAATAAAGTGATGATACATCCTTGTGCCAGGAACTGTTCTTCCATCTAAATATCTTTTTTCTAATTGAACTCTTGTTTGGTCGATTTTATCTTTTGAAAATAATTGAAACAAATTCCATTTATCTTGACTTAACAAAACATTAAATTAACATCTAAAGTCTGTCCAGTAGTTATTTGTTTTAGACTTTCTTGACATACTACTCTTTTAACATGCAATTCATTAAGATTGAGTAGCAATAATCTTTTTTGAACATGTTGGTTTTTCTTAACACTTACGAAATCTTTTTTTCCTGGCATCATTCTTGAAAATTCACTTTGATAAAAGTTAATCACTAATTTAACTGTTTCTGATGAAAGTGGGTTTCCAGTTATTTTTTTGGGCAATGATATAATTCCATGCTCATTTTTAACTTTTCTTGCAATTCGAACAAGATGCTCAGACACTTCAAAGTAGCTTGATATCTTTGTACGTATCCATGATTTTGGTGCGAGTGTTAACATTTGCACTTAATGGCGATAAGAGTCAGTCTTTAAAATTTTTTTATTTCATACATTAAAATGTACATTATCATGGTCATTTTTAATGTTGTTGTTTGAAATTGGGCTTTTTATTTCTGTTTTTAATGAAGTTTCTTTAGTATTATATGCTAATGAGACCATTTTTGCAACTTTGTCAATAGTGTTTTCGAATTTTGTTTCATTGAAGGCAATTTGCTGTGTTTTGAAAGACTTTTTAGTTTGACTGGTGAAATTCCAAGCAATTCTTTAGTAGTATCTAATTTAATTTTTTTCTCACTTTTTTATTCCCATTCTTCTTGTGATTTAAATCTTCATCAGTTTCTACTGCTTTTTTGTAACATTTACTGCAGATTTTCCAACCTGGGGTTACATTAACATTATTTTCTTGCAAAACTTTTGCGAAGTCTATGAAAATCTTCATATTACCTAAGAAACAAATTTAGTTCTAAGTTTTTTAAATAACTAAAAATAAAAAAATTGTTATAAATAATAAATTCTATTTCTTTTAATTTTCATATCAATTCTGTTGTCATTAATGTTAGATTACCTTTTAAAGCAATTTTTTTACTTTCCTTGTGTGTTCCAAAAGGATTGCAACACTTTGTAATTTTTCTCTCAAAATATTTCCCATAGAACTGCTCACAGCATATTATTCTTATTGAACAATATTTTTCCCTTAAATTTGCTCGCCATATTATTTCTTCTTGTTTTTCACAAGGAAGATCTTTGAATTGAACAAAACCTTGTTTTCTAGAAAATCCAGTTTTGTGGCAATGAATGTTAAGACTTTTTCCACTGTCACATTTCTCCATATTGAATACATTTATTATTTATACTATTACCTGTCAAAAAAAAAATAAAAACAATAAAGTTCACATTCTTTAAGAAAATACAAACAAGTAAAGTATAGCCTTTAAAAAGAACAAAACAAAACTTTTGACTGTTTTTGATATAATAGGATGTAAGCATTTACTAATTTGAAATAATGAAAATAAATTATTTCTCAAACTTAAACTAAAAAAACATATGTTATTAATTTTTATTTTAGCAATTTTTTATTATTAATTCATTTTATAATTAAAAAAAAAAAAAAAAAATCCAGGAAGATAGGGGGGGGGGGCAGAGTTAGTCAGAGTCCCCCCCTGGCCCTTCACAGGCATATGAATATAAACGTCCTAAAATAATCACTAAATAACATTATATGGTATTTTATTTAAATAAATGTTTTAAAAAACATTTCAATTGCTTTCCTAATGAAATTTAAATTTTTCTAAGTAGATACCATTTTTAAATGCAAGTTTTGGTCAAGTATTAGAGCGGCAATTGATAAATCTAATTTTTTTCAGTAGACCTAAGATGAAATAATGATGTACAATTAAACTTTTTACTCAGGATTTTGGGCCACATTCTTCATTTCACCTTTAAAAATCATTAATTTACGAGCCAATAATTTTGAACAAAATTGGATAAATGAGGCATTTCCTAAGACAATCAAGTCTCAAGGGTGCTATTTTTGGATTCCTCGAATAATAATTTATTGGGGTACCAAATTTTAAGAAATTTCCCTAAGCCATTATGAAGATACTATATGTCAAAGTTGCTTTGTAGTCGCTTCAGATAATAACTAAAATGATGAGTCTGCATTTTTTCAACTGACGATATAACTGGAACCCATGTGTATTTTTAAATAAAATTTTTGCAGTTGTTATTTTTTTAATATGGACTGCAAGTGAGGTAAAAACGAACAAATTTTAAACAGTTCTTTGTAAAAATAGAAACAAAAAAAAAGAAAAGTAAAGCAATTAAATCGTTCCTTTGCAACAGAAAATTTAATTTAACTTATTCATAATATAAATTATTTAAAAAAACTATCTTTCAAAAGATTTTAAGAAAGACATGGATAAATAGTTTCAAACAAATTATTATGTTTTAATTTATCATAACAAAAACATGCCTACATACAAAAAATTTCAATATAACATTATTTGTTAATTTACGAAAGTACGTTTATTTTTAACAATCACTATAGTTACTTTTTTATTTTATTTAAAGGCTTTGCTTAAAATATAAACTTTGGAAATGATCAACAAATAAAAGTTATTTATAACATAACAATTTTTTTTATAGTTTTTAAATTGTTAAAACATCAAAACCGCTGTGGTCAAATTGTAAAGAAAAGTTATTATCAGTGTAGTCAGTCTAAGTGTGCGATTGCATGCCATTCTTGTCCAAGCTTGCTTCACTTACATATTATTCATGTCTTGAGATCACTATTAATTAAAAAGCTTGCTGCGAGAACGTTTTTTCAAATGAAGCTTTTGAAAATTAGGATTCCTAAGTACCAAAACACATATAATTTGTATGAAATTTTCCATATATATTAAAAAAGTAACAAAGAATCTATTGGAGTATGGACTCTTTTTAACATTTATACATAATTTTTTAGTTCTCAACGTTTAAAAACTTCAAGGTTGATTTATATAGAAAAAACTGTTGTCCTTATGGAAGTGGCAGTTATATAGTCGTTCCTCAATTTAAAACAAGTATTTAGTTATGTTTCCTTAAAGATTTGTTACTTAGGATTTGTATATAGAAATTATGTATATGATGTTTTTATTCCTTCGCGTATGGTTTGTTTTGATTTTTGTGCTAGATTTTTGATGTTTTATTTTATTTCAATGCCATTACACAGCCATTACATAGCCGGTTATCCATACTTGAGTTTGAGGCGTTTTTGTGCAAAATATGCAATAACTCTGGATCCACTTGACTTCTAAGGTTGAAAAACCCCTTATTTCTTAAGTTTTTTTTTTAGCTCCATACAACCATGTTAATCATTAAAAAAATCCTATTGAATGACTAATACAGTTAAAAAAAATATTAATAAATTGCAGAGTATAGATAAAATTTTAAGGAACTTTGAAACTTGATATTCTCAAAATTAGAAATACCTGACAACGTTGGTTTTTCCACTGAGGTCTCCATATATATTTTGAGCAGTTGTAAGATGAGTTATTAGAACTTATTATTGTTGCATTAAAAAGTAGCATTTAAAATACCTTTACATTTTTATTGTCATTTGTTCCTTGGTCAGAATTTTAGAATAAGAGAGAAAGAAAAAGCGTTTACAATTAAACTTTGAATAATCGAGTTTGTTATTATAATTGCATAAATTGCTTCTAAGTAAAGTTATTTGAAAAACTTTAATGTTGTTGACAATAAAAATGTATCATAATAAATATATTATTTTCCTTTTTGTATGTTTATATTATAAATATAAAATGAAAAATATTTATTAAACAACTTCAAAAAATAAATAATATAAGCTTATATTTTCATGGTACATTAAAATCTTTTTAAACAATTTCCACATTTTTCTAATAGCTTTAAACAAGTGAACTTTTTAAATAACTGAAACATAACAATGAAACATAACATAAAATAACAACGGTCTTTTTAAGAAGATATTTTTTACGAAAAGTTTAAAGATTTTATTTAATACACTTAAACTTTTTTTATAAACATATTTATGTTTGCATTTGTATGTTTTAATAAAATTTTGATTTTTAAATGAATTCTATTATAAATTTATTAAATAATTTTTAACCAAATTCATTGTGTTTTAAAAGACATTAAATAAATTTATTATGAAAGAACATCGTTAATGATAAAAAAACAAACCAGGGCTCAATTTAACGGTCGGACATCGGAGATTTTTTCATCGGAGGACAAGGGAGATTTTTTCAAAAAAACAAAATTAATATGTAATTACGTTACAAAATTTTTATTATATTAATAAAAAATATATTTTTTATAGATTTTCAATATAAAATATATTATTAGTCAGTTTTATGCAATAAAAATTTATAAAAACCATTATAATAATTAAATTTTTTTTTCGTCCAAAAACCACCCTTTGATTTAATAACTTCAAATTTTGATTCATTGGTCCAGAGTATTTATTTCCAATCATCCATTGTCCAATATTTGTTCGACTGTACCCAACGGAATCTCTTTTGTCGATTACCTTTTCGTAGATATGGTTTTCACATAGCAACAGAACCATGCAAACTAGCTTTTTGCAATCTTCGTTTGATTGTACTGACAGAAACTTTTTCTTCTCTATCTCAGTTGAAAATAGCTGTTACTTGTGGAGCAGTTAACATTCGATTACATTTACTGATGACTTTTATATGTCGGTCATCAGTTTTTATTATTATGCAAGAAGGATCTGGACAATTTCTGTCTTCCAAACTTCTAGATTCTTGATATTGACGAACTGTATAACTAAAATACTGTTTCATACGTGAATTTAATATGTTTCTCTGTTTATTAATTTAAAATGGTAAGACTTTTACTTGCATGTACTATTTGCATTAAAATATCTTAATTAAGAATAGTTTTATACAAATTTTATTTAACTTGATTTATTTTTATATAAACATAAGTTTTATTAATATAAATTAATAATTTTATAACGCCATCAGATTTTAATATTGTTCTTTTAAAAAAATATTTTTTGTCCTAACTTCCATGAGCGGCAGTGTATATATATAAATAGCCTGTGAAATTCAGATTAGCATTCGGCAATGGCATACACCTGCTGACCTGAATCTCCTAAACTGTCAGCATGCAAAAATAATTGTATGTAAAACATATGTAATATTTGTACATTATAATTTCATAATTTATATATTGTAATTTTTTTTTTTTGAAGTTTGAAAAGTTTTATTTTGACTTTTGAATTCATTTTATTTCAAAATAAATTTAAAAAAATTTCATTCATTTTTTTACTTTTTTTCAGATTTATTCATACATAGCAAGATTTATTCATACATAGCATATTAATTCATTTAAAAGTTAATAAAAATTACTTTTCAAATGTTTGTTGTTCTCTCACTTTTTTACTTGAAATTTTAGTGCGATTTTTATTTTATCAAGTTTTAAAGTCTAATATTAATTTATTTAATTGCAAAAACCATTCATTTACATGTTAACAGTTTTTTTAATATTATTTAAGATCAGAAAGTCTAATAAGTTTGGTTAATATTATTTAAGATCAGAAAGTCTAATAAGTTTGGTCTTGGTATAGTTATGTTAAACACGTATGGAAAAGAAACATGTTATTTAAAAACCATTTAACTTTTTTTTAATTTGATATAAGTTAGGGTTTTCATTAATCCATTCAAAATATACTTATCATACTTAACAGAACTGTTATGTATGACTTGTTTTAAGTTTGCTTAGGTATGAAATTGAAAAATGGGGGTTTAAATCCTGCAGCTTTCAAAAAAATGATTCAGATGAAGTAACATTTTGGTGTAAAAATTTTCGAGAATATTCAGAGCTTTTGAAAAATTGCAACAGAAACCTTTATACGCGGAACATCAGTCATAAAAAAAAATTTCAGATTTACTTTTTTGTATACATGCAGCAGCTGTCTTAAGATTGAGTGAAACTAAGAAAAAACTCATGATACTAACAATTCCAACAAGAAAAAAATAACTATTTCTAGTATTATTTTTTTTTCCCTTCGCATGTTTTTAAAGGGTCAGATCATTTATTTACATAGTTACAAGTTCATGCTATGCTACAATTTCAAAGAGTGTTTTTTTATTAAAAAATGGAAAACAACTACTGTAGGAGAAGTAAATTCTTATTCTATGTGGAGGTTAGAACAACCGGATGTAAACTGTAAACAAGGCCTAAACTGTCTGCTCATTATTATAAACAATTTGCTGTTAATAAAATCTTTGCTTGCAGCACATAAACTAAATTTGTATTTATAAACAGGGTTCTTTCTATGATCAAACTAAAAAACCTATAAAAATATAATAAACAAAATTATTTTTTGTTTGTTTGTTAGAAAACAATTTTGAAACTAAAAAATGACTATTTCATAAATTTACTTTATACTTACATAAAATGTAAGTGCTACATTCTTTAAAATATTATTGTTTAAAGCTATGCTCTAATAAAACAATGTTTTTATAATCATTACCCCTTTCATAAAAATCCAAATAACTTCTTGGTTGATTTGATGTCAGCTAAGTATAGCATTCTTGTGCCAACCTGAAATCCTTCAAATTTTGCAGACTGTATATACATATATACATTTACATACATACATTTACATACATATATACAATCATACATACATGCATACATACATACATACACTAACTGCCTACCTAAAAGTTTTTGAGGTCGGCAAAAAACTGTTGACCTCGTTTCTATGTTTTATGGTAACCCCTTAGTGCCAAATTTTTTTGCCAATTTCTAACCGTTTAAGGTCAGCTCATTTTTAATGAACTCATTTTTCCTAATTTCGAGGGCTGATATATAGATCAGCAGTCTGTTTCAGTATGACATCATACTGCTCACCTAAACCAACAGTATAAGATATATATATATATATATATATTTATACAGGGCTTGAAATAAGTGCCGGACAATGGATATTGTCACTAGCACTTGTTCGGTAAAAATGGGTTTATTGAAAACATTATAATTAATTTGTTACTTTATTTAATAAGTTAACTTAGTAATTTATGTATTTAATATATTTACAAAGCAATTTATGTATTTAAAAATTTAAATATTTACATAATAATTTATGTATTATATAATTTACAAAGCACTTCGCATAGTATAGTAATTTTAAAAAAATGTGATATAAATATATTTTCCTTTTCAAATTTAAGTTTTTTGAGCTTAGATTTTTTCTTTTTCTTTAAGATTTTCTTCTTGTTAGATAATTTATCTTAAAAATTGCGTGGTCAAGTTGTGAAAATAATTTATTTTATGGGTGGTCAGGAATGACATCCAATTGCACTTCTTTAATTTTTATCGGACATGTCAGGCAAACTTGAGTCTTTATTGAACAAATTGTCTGGTACAAATTATGGTTTGTTATTTTGAGCCCTGTATATATATACAAATGCTACTATAACCGTTGTCTGTGATTGTGTTTATATATATTTTTTTCTTAATTAAACTAAAATTATTTACATTTGCGTTGACATTTAATTCTTGCATAATATCTTGAACCTTTTTAAACTCTTTTTTATTTTTCCGAAACTGCTTTTATTTCACTAATATAATATCCAATTACAAAAGAGTGGTACCAGGTTAGACAAAGACAGATCTAGGAGGCCCAGAAAGTTGATGATAATGTAACATTTAAATTTGGCAGAAAAAAAGTGTATTGCTAAACAAATTATTTGAGAAATAAATTTGACTAATAAAAATGATATCTCAAGACATACAGTAAATAGAAGATTAGTTGATTGTAAACTATACTTGTATATTGCGATTTTGCACAGACATTTTTAAAATGACTGATAGTGGGTTAAAAAATAGTTGTTTAAGATGGAGGGTGGAGGAGGTTTGGTAGGGATCTGTTGTTGTATCACATATGATGGACTAAGTCTGTGCTACTTATACACTAGTAAAATAGACTAATACAAATACATTAGGACGCTTGAGACTTTTTTGATTTTAACAACCATTATAGTAATCAGCTTTATTTGTTATTAGTATTTTTTCGATATTCACCTCCCTAAAGTTGAGGGAGCAACTTTGGTCAAAGATACTACTCTTTTTTGTAATTGTTGTTGTTGTAGTAACTCTCTACCCTTCAAATCTAATCCACTCTTTGAATCTTATATACTCTAAAGAATTTTATTGTATTTTTGTTTAAAACAATTTAGTTTTTTATCAATTTTAATTTTTATTAAGGGAAGGCAACGAATTTAGTGAATCAAAAAAATATACATATTCAGATTTACTGAAAGAGGTTTGCAAGTTTGCAAATGTTTTAAAAGAAAAAGGTAGATTTTTTTTTCAGTTTTTTTTTTTAATAATGTCTATTTATTTATCCCATACAAGTTATGGGATCTCAAAAATGTCAAGCATTTTGTGTTCATTTAAAGAAAAGAAAAAAAGGTTTTGATTGAATTATTTTTTGTAAATTTTAAAGAAAAATTGTTTTTTAAGTGTTTTTTGTAAAGAAAGTTTTATACTCTTTATTTAGACTTTTTAAAATTTGCGATTAATACTTGCATTAGTTGTTTTAACTAATTTAAGTGTTTATTTGCAATACTCAATCAGTTACAGTTTGAAAATTGTTTAAGAAAAATTGCTTTTAAAAATGTAAAGGACTTCATTCAAACTTTTTGTTTGTCTGGAAATAGCAACATAAAACCTTATTTTTATTCTCTTTTATTGAGTGATTTTTTTACTTACAAAAAAAAAAACTGTTACTATCTTTAATCAGCTGAAAGCTTCAAATTTGTCAAATTTAAGTTTCATGGAATAAGGTGTTTACTTAAAGTTAGTACACTTGCACCTTAGTCAATATAGTTTGAATTTGAATAAATCAAAGCTTTTAACTGATTGAAGATAGTAACAGTATTTTCTTTTATAAGTAAAATATCAGTAGATAAAAGAGGTAAGTATTCCAATGTAAAATTAGATTTAATTTGATTTTTATCTGAGGTTTGTGTCAATATTTTTATTAAAAATCTTTTGGCAAAACATTTTATTTTTCAACAAAACAATGACCCTAAGGATAGGTCAAAGAAAGCAAAAGAGTTTTTAATCCAAAAGCAGCTTGAGTTACTTGAATGGCTATTTGAATACTTGATCATGCTTCAAGTTGCTTGTGTTCAAGTTGATCCAGATACGTTATTACTAAAGATACTAAGTACAGATACTCAGTTATTACTAAAATTACTTGTCAAAATCAACTTATTAATAAAAATATTTTTGATCTCTCTATCTGTATGAAAATAAAAAAACCACAAAAACTACAAATATTTTGAATGCATATGTCAATAATAATAGAAATGGATGATTGGTCATGAGGGTGGAAGTTCATTTTGTAATAATTTATTTCAACTTTAGCAAGATTTATTTTAACTAATTTAATGTAATAAAAGTTTTTCTTTCTTTTTTAATTTATAGCAGTATAACAATGGACATATTTGGGCAATTGATGGCAATAAACAATTGATATATTTAACTTTATATCATTTAAAATAATTTATATCTATCTCTCTAATTTGAATTTTTTAGGAAAAAAAAAAGTTTGAGCTTGTAAGATTCTTGAATTATAGAAAGTTAACTTTTTTTTAAATATTTGGGTCAAAGTAACAAATAGAAATTAAGCAAACAAATAAATAGTGGTTCTTAAATATAATATATATTATTTGTTTTGAAATTTTTGCTTTTCAAAAAAAAAAGTCAGTATTAGTAGATTGTTTTTTGAGCTTGTAAATCATCTCAATGACACAATGTCTTTAAAATAACATGATGTCTTTAAGATGACACGATATCTTTAAGATGAAACAATGTCTTTAAGATGACACAATGTCTTTAAGATGACACGATGTCTTCAATAGCTTTTGTTGAATCATCTCTAAAATAAGAACATAATAATTCTGCATATTTTGTAGTTAGTTGTTAAATGTTATAAGCTAATTTTAAGTTAATAGTAATTTAAATTTTTTTTGACTAAACTTGGTTTTGTAACATTGTCAGAAATATTACCATGGTCTTTATCAGATTCCTCTTCAGTTTTGATAGCATCATATCCAGAAACTTCTGCAATATTGTTCCCATTTAATGACTTGTTGACAATACAAACATTGAAATGTATGTCTATGTGTTCTTTGACTGTGATATTAAAATATTTACATAATTTTGTTTTTAACAATCCAAAATAATCTTTTAAGTCTTCTTCTACAGTCTCCTCCTATATAGACATAACATTTACAGTCTCCTCAACATCTAAGCAGAAAGGATCGTTTTATATTGCTTCTACTGATATTCCTTATTTCTTGAAATAAATTGTAATGGTTTGGTCTGCTATTCAATTCTATGCTAGCATTCCTATATAGACATAGCACTCAAGATATAGGGTAGATTAGGGTAATATGAGCACCTTAAGCAAAAATTGGAATAATTTCGAAAATAATTAAGCTGGATCCAAAATTTTTGCGAATAAACAATATTTAGGGATCTCTTCTCATGATCCACTTAGACATTTGGGCATCCAAAATTTTTTCTTAAAAACACAGAGGTTTTAAAAAAGTCACAAAAATGCTCATATTACCCAGACCACTTGGTAATATGAGCACTTTAATTTAGCTCACAAAAAAAACATTAATTTTGTAAAAAAATACCAACCTGACAATTAGAACTAAGTTTTGGAATATAATGATTCGTTATTAACAAAACTTATCATTAAAAGATCAAATTTTAAGCCACTTTTTGTTGAAACAATACTACTATGTTTTCCGCAAAAAAAAAAAAAAAAAAAAAGTTTGTTATTTTTTTAATTTTATCAACTCAAACCTTTGAACGATAAAAGTTCAATTTTTTTAAATTTAAATTACAGAAAAATATTTAGTATTGTTAAAATAATAAAAAGTTTTACTATATTTTATTTTTATTCAAAAAACCAATTAAAACCACTGCTTTTTAGGACTTTAAACTAGGTAATTTCAATGAAAATTACTGGGTAATTTGAGCATGCTCATATTACACAAAAATGGCATCTTTAAATAAAGTCAAAACTAACTAGTTCTATGAATTGTTTTTCAAGCCAAAAAGCATTGGATTTTTAGCTAACATATTTTTCTTTATGAAAAAATTAATTTCATTATTTTAGCACCAAAATTTCGCGCCACAGATTTATTCATGCGTGATGATATTATTTTTAAAAAAAACAAGAAATTTAACAGCGTTTTACTTAGATGATACCCGCTAATTACTGCATATAGATTTACGCTAATTGTACTGACTCCTGTAATCACCACATTAAGTTGATTCAAAAAATACATAGCAGCTTTAACTTCACTGCTTACATCTAAGAAATCTTTAAGTATGCTCATATTACCAAGGTGCTCATATTACCCTAATCTACCCTATAGTATTTCTAGACATAGCAGTTAAGATAAAAACTGAATTGTCTTGTTCTCTTACCTTTATAGATTTTTTTTTTTTCCAATTTCAGTAGAGCTTTGTAATTCCAATTTAAATTACTTACTTTATGTTGTTTCTTTGATGCCATGTTTGTTTTTTAAACAGAAGAAAGTCATTCATGCTAATCTTTTTTTAAAAACTCAAAATAATAGAAATTAGTAAAAAAAAAAATTTTTCGTTTAACAAGCATGCCAGAGACTGTGAAAGTTCAATCTACAGATAAAATCTTACTGACATGTCTGAAAAGTCCACCGGAATTGTAGAAGTTATCGAAGTTCAAATTATAAAAAGCTAATAAAATTTAAGGATATTTAAATTAGAGAGATCGTATTCACTAAAAATCATAACTGTTCTTTTTTTTTTTTTTTACTTAGGAATGAAAAAAGGCGATCGTGTGGCTATATATATGCCAATGATTATTGAATTAGTCGTCGCAATGTTGGCATGTGCTAGAATTGGAGCTATCCATTCAATAGTGGTGAGTAAAAAGTCGTTAATTGTAAAGGTTTGTTTATTGTAACAGTTTATCAATATTTGATAAGAATGTTTAAAAAAGTTCCACAACAAAAATTTTAAACAAAAATTAAAGTTTACTTTATTGTGAACTATGATCCTAATGAAGATCATTTACCTTCTGGAACTTGCGCTAGATAATAATTTGCGCTAGATAGTAATTTGCGCTAGAATAAACTCTTAAGATTGAAAAAGGTAAGAAAATAATGATCTAACCTAATGCTTTTAATTTTTCTAATGTTCTTACAGCTCTGACAAGATTAAATTCTTAGTGATGTTTTATTATTTGTTAAGTTATTTGCATTAATACAATCAGTGCTAGTCAGTCATGCTGGTCCTTTCCCATAAGGAAGCAGTTGTAGCATAAGATTTTTTATTACTTCATGTTTTAGTTAAAATGTGTCAGTGCTGTTGGCAACCAATTGGTGGAGGAGTAGCTCATCTAAATCCCTGCATAACTCCTTAAGGAATGTTAAAAAAATGATTTTTTTTAATATTCAGATATTTCCCTCTCCCATCTTTTACATAAAGGTATTCGTTTGGTTGTAACTTCATATCACACATATCTTTAGACTTTTGATATAGATCAAAATATTTTTTTTACTCAGCTCACCTTCAAAAATTTCAGCATGTTTTCTACAACTTTAATGAACAAGCTGTTAATATTTTGTTTTTGCAATGGAAGTTAGCAAATCTGATCAATCTTTCAATCAATATAATTACTTTAGGCTTACTTTGAAACAGGCTCACAAAGCACCACTTTTAAAAAACTAAACTTTTAAAGAAAGGTAGCAAATCAATTTATTCAAGTTTAGCTGGAAATTTATGCACTGGGTGTATTGAAAGGCCATAAACAAAGTGAAGTAGCTCAGTTGCTCATTTTTTGTAATGATGATGTTGGATATGTTGATCATTGACTATAGTAGATAAGTACAGACATACATTGGGAATGTTTTTATTTCTTCTTTAGAAATTCTAGGTTTTCTTCTGAGAGAGCATACAGAACCCTTTAAATTTTGGTCACACTTAAAGTTCATGGTGTCATCAAGCTCATACTTAGATATATGAATGCAGGTACTTACAATCCAAATTTTAGACATCTAGAATACTGTGAAAAGTTATTGATAATTTTACAGTACAAATCTATAATGATTAATATTTGATAGTTGGTGTTGCCAATGACAATGACCTGGTGAGGCATTACGAAAAGAGGGTCCAATTTCATGGAGTAAGGGTTGAGATCATTAAGCCATTCTGTAATAAAAATAATATTGTAAGGATTGAAGTGTGGGAAAAAAAAAGACAAAAGTTCTTAGAGCATACAGGAAATACAGTAAAAAAGATACGACTTGCTGAAAGACAAGTCAAGCGCAAATAAGTTTTGGTTGATAAAACTAGAGATAATAGCTCCTTAAAGCAGCGACCATGACAGTATTTGTAGAAAAGATAAAAAGATGCAATTTTATTGCAATGCGAGATGCAACTTTATGACAATGAATAGGAATGCAACTTATGACAAGGTCCGAAAACGCATTGTAAACTATGTTTACAATAGCATCTTCATCATTTAGATAAGCTTTATAAAAAAGCATTGTTAATTAAGTCCAGATGTAAATAGCTGAGTTTTGTTGAAGTTAAAATTCACAAACCACTGAAAACCCAACCTGTTACAGAAGTAAGATCTGATTCAAGATCAGCTGCCTGTTCTAAATGATTGAAAAGAGAAGGCTTTTAGTCAAGAGAGGAGTGTAAAGTTGAGTCATCAGTAAAAGGAGCTACTTTAGATGTAAGTTTGTCAGGAAGATTATTAATGTAGATAAGAAACAGAATAGGACCAAGGATAGAACCTTGAGGTACCCCTTTATGACTTTAATAAAACAATTAGAAAGAAACGATTTAATTATCTCAAAAACTTTCCCAGATACACTATGAGAAACATGCTTATAAAGTTATATAGCCCCAGCCCTAGCTGCCTCCATCCAATGTATGATAAAATCTTTCAGTCACAGCAGCTAGCAGGTCAGCTGTAGTGAAAGAAAATCGAAAACTGTATTGAGGATATTTTTAGAAGGGAGAGATGTTGTATTTGTGAAAAAACATGAGAGTGAACATTTATAGGATGGTATTATTTCGAGTAAAAGTTTTACTGCATTGAATTTTAGTGGTTTTTCGCAGAATTTTCTTTGATAATGTTGATAAAAGTAGGTTAATGATTTGGTAACACCTAAATGATTTGATAATTGAATCGGTGTTTTTAAAAAAGGTTGATTAGCTTAAAATGTTTTAAGCTCTTTTTTGTTTTGCTTTTTTATAATTTCTTTTTTCTCAGCGCAGTGACCTTGTTCCTCAAGGTTGATGTTAAGGTTCATGTTTCAGAGTTAATGAGTTGAGAGACGATTGTAACTGCAATAAAGTAGTCTCCTTGACTATAGTGGCCCTCCCAGCCTTGGGGAGGTGAATAACATAAAAAGAAAAAAAGTTTTTACAATTCTTGAATTTCGATTGCTGCTAGTAAGTCATTTTTAAGTTGGGTGTCAATTTTGTTTGGGTCACTTGGAAGGCAGAAGATTCTACTTTAGACTTGTAGTTTTGTGGTAGCATTAATTGTTCCAACGACCACTTGTTGCTGAGTCTGGCTTTGTTATTTCACTATAGAATGATTTTAGATTGGTCTTACTGGTTTTATCTTTTACACTTCGGACATATTTTTTTAAATTGTTGCTTATTTTGTCCTTTGTGATGACTTTTGTTATGTTTTTTAAATCTATGTTTAATGCATCTTGTTTGAGTGTAAAAAACTCTTCAGAATTTAAAAAAAGCATTTTTTAAATTTATTTAAAAGTTAAGTTTTATAATTGCGCACACCAGTTTAATAACACTCACATTAAATTGCAAATGGTAAAGACTGTAGATGTTTGCCAATAAATATTAAGATGTTTATCATAAAAAATTTAAGGTTTTATCAAAATCAAAACTTATTAAAAAATAATCAAAAAAACTTATACACATCTTTATATAAATCTTTCATAAAAAGCATCTTTATCATTTAGATATGTTAAAAAATCCTTATTTTTATGCCATTCTGTAACCGGTTCCCTGAGAAAACTACTATTTATATTTAATATGATGAAAAATACTGGGGAGTCTTCACCAATAAAATCAGTTAAATATTTCACAGCCATTTTAGGAACCATTGGAAATATAGGTTTACCAAACCCTGACCCTTTTCTTTTTGAAGTTATTCAATGTTACATAATTTTTTAGTGATAGTATTTTATTTGCAATCTTTTACCTCTGCTTGTCCTCTAAGTTGTTATTAAATAGAGACAGTGGAGCTAACTCCTCAGTGAGATACCACATGTGATTGCTGAAAGCTTTCAGCGCAGCATTAGTAATAGTAAAATCAATAACTTTATACTCTAATAATGAATTAATAAGAATTAAACCGTTAGTAGGAGCTGCTGAAGATATAGGTACACTGAGCCACCATGGAATATAACTAAATACAACAAACTGAACAATCCTTTGTAGCTTAGGAAGTTGTTTTAGAGCAAAAATTGTTCCTTTAGGTAGCTGGCTGATTTTTTTGTTCAACAGTACAAGTTTTATAGAATATGACAATTTTGCCATCCACCTTGCATTGTGCAAAGGGCCTGGTCTAATTAATCCAGAGAATAACATATCTTTGCCATTACTTAGATACAACAATGTTAGTTGAACAAGTTCTCAATAATCACCTCTATTGAAATTTTGCCTCATTGCTTCTTGGCAAAGATTGGTAATTGCATCTTTTTTGTTTATTAAAGACTGTGAAATTTGAGGGATGTCTAAGTCTTCAATAGTTTGGCAATTCCGTTGTTCAAAGTTTTTCTTAAAAACCAAACAATGCATTCATTATATTGTTGCTTATAACACTGATGTTAGTTTATTTTTAAATACTTAATAATAATAATAAAAAATTATAATAAACATGTTAGATTACCTTAAAAATAAGTTTAATATAAGGAACTTTTGAAATCTTGATCTTTTAACTGTTCCATACATGAGTTAGTATAATCTCTCTTATGTGATGTCGGCAAGAGCTCTTTATCTTGGTAGCAATTGTCTGCACACGCTCCATTTGTTCCTAAATGTCTTGGTAGCAATTTTCTGCACACGCTCCATTTTGTTCCTAAATGGTTTAAAATAAAAAATGCAAGAGTAAAAATATTGATGATTGAATTTTTTTGGATCTAAAGTAAATTTAACTAAAAATAAAAGTACCTAAAGTAAAATTTTCATTTTAGAGAAAGATTTAAAAAATATTTCAAACAAAACAAGAAATTTCTATTTTAATCAATATATATGTATATATATATATATATATATATATATATATATATATATATATATATATATATATATATATATATATATATATATATATACACTTGTATGCTGTTGTGTAGCTCAAGTCAACTCTAGAAGAATCTCCAGACGTGACACAAATTATTGAGTGGAATAAAAAACTGAGTGCAGTAGGTGTAATTTTGTTTCTAACAGCTGTTTCAATAACTTTAGGTGATTTCAGAATATTATGTGGTATAAACACAGTTGTGTCAGTTTTCAAGCTTCTTTTGTGAGAACGCTGCTTTGTTTCATAAATACGTTCATAATGATCAAGACAACCTTTGTCTATCTCCATTAAATTTATTTTAGAACATCTTAAGATGTTTGATTGCCGTTCTTTTTCTTTATAGATTCTTTCTTGTTCAGCAAATTTTCTGTTGTGTAACTTTTCTTCCACAAGACATCATCATGCTGATCAGAAACTGTTTATCCTCTGCATCAACTAATTTATCTAGCACATCCCGTGGCCAGAACCTCATTGTTTTTGTTAGCTTGTTTTTAAATCCAATATATTTTTGAGTATTCTTGACAGTGTTTCTATGAGCATGGTCAATTTTTAACAGACTCTTTAACTCCTCAAATAAATTTATGATTTCTTCTGCCATTTTATTAAACTTAATTGTTTGTATTCTTAATACAAACCAATATTTAAACTGGCTTACCTGATATCTGTACACAAAAATGGGCCCAAAAATGGGCCTAAAAAATCGGCCCAAAAAATGGTCTCCCCTGACCCTGGGGTCAGGGGGGTCCATTTTTGGGCCCCCTTGACCCCGGGGATTGGGGTACGGGGTCAAAACCCAGCTAAGAACCTTCTCCCCCTCGAGGACTACCCCCATGCCAAATTTCATCGAGATCGGTCCGGCGGTTTGGATTTCTATAGAGAACAAACAAACAAACACACACACATTGCCTTTTATATATATATAGATAGAAGATTAAATTATCTATTTTAATTCTGTTTAAACTGGGTGAAAACTTAAACATCGTTAGTGAAAAATTTTTGTTTAAAAAATAAGGATTTCGTTCTTGTCTTTCTATTTATTTCTGATTTCTATTTAAAATTTGTTAGTTAAAGAATTTTGATTTTTTTTTTCAATATTCTTTTAAGTATTACAGAATACTGCTATGCATTAATTATCCTTGCAATACAGTGACTTATAAGAATTAAGTGATATTATTATGTGCATCATTAATTTTGATTAATTACAATATGAAAAATTAGCTAATAAAAGTTGAAATTGTTTTATTGTATATACAAAACCATTCAGAAAATGTTGAGGAATATAAAGAGTTCCAATTAGTGCTATAAATGAATAAAAAAACAGAACAGAACTTGGTTAGTTATTAGTGGTTGTTACAAAACTGTAAAAAAAATTCTAATTTTATTGTTGATAACATGAGCTACTTTACATACAGGGTTCATGGCACTCAGGGAAAACCAGGATAAAGTTTTTAAATTTTGAAAAATCAGGGAATACCTGGAAAATTCAGGGAACTTTTTTAAAAAATCTTTAAAATCAGGAAAAACTCAGGGAATGTTTTTTAGTTTTATATATAAATTGAAGTTATTTTGAAATATACAAATTTTTATTTTTATTGAAAGTTGCTCACTACAGTGGTTTTATAACTATTAATTATGAAGAAGTATTTCTTTAAAAATAATTTCTTTAAAATTCTGATAAAAATATTAGGGGAACATGAATTTAGTTGTGAAAATATTATATCCTTCAACATTAACAAGGAATATTTTATACTTTTCACCACCCGCACTCAAGGGAAAAGTACTTGAAATCGAGTGAAAATCAGGGAATACTCAGGGAAAACTCAGGGAAAATAGATTTCTAAAACTACCATGAACCCTGTACATAAAGTAACTTGCTCCTAACTGGTATAGATTGTTATTATTCAAATGACCTGACTTTAACACCTGTGACAAAGCAAAGTTTAAGCTGAGAGTTCTTGTACAAAAAATGTTAATGAAAGAAGTGTTACACCAAGTGAAATGAGTTCTAACCAAGAAGTGAACCTCAATGAGCCTATAGTTAAGAACATCACAGAGGTGATAAACATGACCTGCATTAGATTATGACTTAGCCTCATTATACTGTGCAAAATGCACTGATTGGCTACAAGCACAAAATGTACCAAAGATATAATCCAGCAAGCATACCAAATGTTTTAGAATTTTTTGACGATTCTTAGGCGAGTAAATCTGGATTGCTGGTTTAATAAGTAGAATCTAGGATTAGGTAATGTCTATGAAAAATGGGTGTCAAAGTTGTACTAATGTTAGCTTCAATGACACAATTTGATAAAAAAAAGTATTTTGTTTAATTAAAAAGTAAAAATTTCTGTTTGTTAAAAAAGTGTTTCTGTTGTGAAGCTTGTTGCAAAATTTTTTGGTTTCTTTTCTTAATTTTTAATTTTGTATTTGTGAACTAATATTAAACATCAACACTTTCTTTTTTTTTAATTTATTTTTCATTTATTTTATTTTTCATTTCATTTCATTTTCTCATTGTGATTAAATAATAGATATTGCTTAACCTTTTTTTGTTATTGAAAAATAAGGTTTAATTTTTTTATTTTATATACCAGTTTGCAGGTTTTTCTGCTGACTCACTTGCTGATAGAATGATTGATGGTCAGTGCTCTATATTGATCACAGCAGGTAAGAAAATATTTTTTGTTATTTTAATGAAAATAAGTAAAATTGTACTGTTATGAAGGTCTCAAACAAAACTACTCAAGCGGAACACTGAAGTTCAACGAAGCGTATAGCGTTTGGATAAACATTTGTTTATCAACCAAACTGTTTACTAACCGTAGCCGCGTCTAGCGTCTGCTGAAGATATAAAAACGCGAAGAAGACGAGATATGACGGTGTATGTGAATATAGATATAGGGGATATACAAGGTCGGGGGTTGGAGCAGATGGTCAGTCAGAAGAGTTAGTGAAGCAATAACGGATTAATTAATTAAAAGACGAACTATTTAAGAGAATAATATAAATTGTATTTATATATATATTTGATTATTTTTATTTGGGTAAACGAGATGTAGTTGTTTATTTAAATAAAGACATCAACCCGTTTAAAACCGAAACCAGTCGTTCTCCAACGAATCGTGAAGTGAAGAACAGCATGTCACTTGAGCAAATTTTAGAACGTTTGGCATTAAAACCGAGCCAAGAACTACATCCGAAAGTTTTCAGGGGTACAGAAGTGGAAGACATTACTGAATGGTTGGCCAGCTTTCGGCGTATTGCATTGCACAATCAATGGACAGAGGAAAGGACATTACTAGCGTTTCCACTTAATTAGAAGGCAGCGCTCTAGTTTATTATGAGACACTTCCCGCACTTGCTAGAAACGATTACCACGAACTCCAAGAGAAATTCCGGCGACATTACGATAATGCAAATATTGCATGGAACCGGAAAATGGAACTGTTTAGCTTGTCACAGGATACCAATCTCACCTCCTACACCAACACCCTCGATAAACTTAGTCAGCAGTTAGGCATCGATGACGAGACAAAGTTAAACCTATTCATTAAAGGACTAAAACCCCACCTGCAGGACGCTCTTAAATTAAAGCAACCGTCTGATTATCAAGCCGCAGTAGCTTTTGCTAAGCTCCAAGACTCAATCGGATCGGATTCAGTTATATCTTGATTGGAAGCCAAGCTAGACTTCTTAATCCCCCAAAGCAAACAGTTGTGGCTTCTACCTACCACGAACACCCAAACTTAAATCAGCGTATTGGTGAGCTACAGTCAGAAATAGACTCATTAAGGCGGAACAATAACCGTCTCGCCTAGCACGAAAGATTTCGTCCAGCTGGACGCAACTTACATACCAGTGATGGGCAAGTAATATGTAACCGATGCCTAAAGGTAGGATGCACCCAAGGGTCGTGCTCTGACCAAACCTTCCCATTATCCGGGAAAAATCATTATCAACCTATATCGCCGCAACCTAACCGCTGGAACCATGATACACAAAACTCGACTTCATTTCGCAATACTCCTTCCCCGAATAGACAATTTCGAAATAATGAACCAAGAAACAGTCCGCAGTCGGATAGCCGAATTCCCCAGCGACACACCAACACACTCGAATCGGATCCGGAAGAGGACCCTGGTTCCGAAATCTGGGGTAAAGTATTCAAATTTAAAGTACTTATAATTATGGAAACAGGTGCTAGATGTAGTATATTGGACAAAACCATCTTCGAAAACATAAAGAAGTTGCCAAACCGCTTTCCTACTATGGCGCTCTGAGAACAGCTAATGGAGCGCCACTTCATGTCTTAGGAAAAACCTTATGCCCCATTAATATTGGAGGTAATATCTTTGAGCATGAAATGCTAATTGCTAAAGACTTAACCCATCCAGTAATTTTAGGGTATGACTTCATGAGCCAATTTAATGTCAGATTAGACTGTGGGAATCATCTGGTTACATTTGAAGGTAAATTTGTTATAAATATGATCAGTAAACCTATCAATGATAAATTTGCCACTGGAATAATTATTGATGATACGCCAATCCACGGTAAAACACAAATTAATGAACTTAAGGACAAGTGGTTGAATATTTCCAAAACTTTATTGAGACGTAATTTGCTTATCGACCAACCCAATGTCAAGGCTGATAGCAAAACACAACGAGAGAATCTGACGCCGCAGTCCGATACGCCGCTTACACCAGATGAAGCTATAGTGTCCCAGCCGCTGCTTAACAACCGCTGCCAATACCCTATAGTCCCTGTAGGCTGTCTAGATAGAATCTATACACCCCAACCTAACTTGAATATTACGGATGAAGCGCTTTTTCAAGAGTTACCAAAAAAAACTACTGGAGAGTTTGTAATGACCACGGTATGTGCCAAGAAGGAAATGAAAGCAATTCCAAAATGTGAAACTATCCTCACCATAGCACACGCCTTAGAAACTAAGGAGGACTGTCTTTTCGTTCCAGAGACAATTTTTTTTAAAGAACAAGGTGTCCATGTTTTTCTAACCATAACCCATGGTGCGTCTAACCAAGTTAAGCTTCATATGGTTAACCCCTCACCAAAATATGTAACCATTGGTAAAAATCAAGTAATTGGGGTTATTATTACATTACCCCCCAAAATCTCTGATGAATACGGCGCTAGTTTGCCTGACGGGTTGATAGATTTGTTGGAAGCAAAGACTAACGCCGCCGCGTTGGGTCCTGAAGAACGTCTCCAGCTATTGACCTTACTAAAGAATAACCAAGATGTTTTTGGTCAAGGTCTGCATGAAATTGGGCAGACTGATGTAATACAACACTGTATTGACACTGGCGATGCTCAGCCGATTAGACAAAGAGCTTACCGTCTCGCTGAATCTCAAAGAAAATCCTTGGACAAGCACATTGAGGAGATGCTCGCGAATGATGTCATTGAACCTAGTGTCAGTCCCTGGTCCAGTCCGGTAGTCATGGTACCGAAGAAAGACAGAACTTTCAGAGTATGTATTGACTATCGTAAGCTAAATAACGTTACAAAGAAGGATACCTATCCACTCCCCCGAATAGATGAAAGTCTCGACATGTTACATGGTGCAAAATATTTTTCTTTATTGGATCTTTTAAGCGGATATTATCAGGTACAGCTCGACAACGAATCTAAAGAGAAAACCGCGTTTATCTCGCACAAAGGATTGTATCAGTTTAAAGTTCTTCCCTTTGGTCTGTCTAATGCACCTTCAACGTTTCAACGAATGATGAATACATACTTCGTGACCATCTATACAAAAATAGCATGCTCTATTTATATGATATCTTGATATACTCAAAAACGTATAAAGAGCACCTCGAACATATAAATATGATAATTGAAGCTATAAGACAAGCATGTTTAAAATTAAACATACTGAAATGTACCTTCTGTACAAGCGAAGTAAAATTTTTAGGACATAATATTAATGCAGATGGTATCAAACTGGACCCAGAAAATATCAAAGCAAATAAAAGAAAATATAAAAGATGTTAGAGCATTCATTGGTTTGTGTAGTTACTATAGAAGGTTTATTAAAGGATTTTCGAACATTGCTTTGCCGTTAAATAATCTATTAAAAAAGGATGCCGGTTTCGAATGGCAGATTGAGCAGCAAAACAGCTTTGAACTTCTCAAACAATCCCTTACAACGTCACCCATTTTGGTTTTCCCTGACTTTAACAAACCGTTCATTATATACTCAGATGCAAGTGGCCAAGCGTCAGGGTATGTCTTATCCCAATATCAAGGAGACCTTGAAAAGGTTATCCTCTATGGTGGACGGAATTTCACAAGCACTGAAAGTAAATATTCCACAACCGAACGCGAGGCTTTAGCTGTAGTTGTTGCGATACAGAAATGTAGACCTTATGTTTACGGACAAAAATTTAAAATAGTAACCGATCATAATTCATTAAAATGGTTAATCTCAATCAAAGATCCGACGGGTCGCTTAGCAAGATGGAGTTTGATACTACAAAGTTATAACTTTGAAATAGCGTACAGGTCAGGAAAAATACATGGGAATGCAGATGGGCTGTCAAGATGCAGCTACAACACAGTCGCAACAATGACAGTGCCAGGGAAATCTATTGACCATTTGGTAAAAGAACAACGAAGTGATCCCTATTACGCCCGCCTAGTCACATATCTAACCAAGAGAGAACTACCAGACGACTTAAAAGAGGCGAAGAAGGTATTAGCAATGGAAGGTAGTTACCACTTAGATGAGAATGGGTTGCTATTCCATCATGAATCGAAAGTTTCGAGGAATCTCACCCAGTTGGTTGTACCGCAGTCCTTAAGATCAGAATTGATAACCTGGGCTCACGATGAACCGTGCGGAGGCCACTTTGGAGTAACAAAGACGTTTGGAAAAATTAGGCGCAACTACTTTTGGGTAGGAATGTACAATGAAATACAAACTTGGGTCAAGTCCTGTATAACGTGTGCCCAACGAAAACAAAATTCAGCTCCTAGTAAAGCACCCTTATTACCAATTCCCGTTGAAGACCCATGGGATATCATTGCTGCTGATTGCCTGGGACCATTCCTGCCATCATTAAAAGGAAACCTATATATATTTGTTTTTGGTTGTTTATTCACAAAATATGTGGAGGCTTTTGCAGTATCTACCATCGCGGCAACATCAATAGCAGAGTTATTCGTAGACAACATTGTGTTTAGACATGGAGCACCAAGACGATTTCTAACAGATAGAGGTAGCAATTGTACTGGCAAGTTGATAAAAGTGGTATGTGACATACTAAATGTAAAGAAGTTGTTTACAACGGCCTATCACCCTCAAACCGACGGGTTTGTGGAACGTATTAATGGAGTTTTGGCTCAGAATCTTTCGATGTATGTGGCCTCTAACCAACGAGATTGGGATGTTCACCTTCCCGCCGCAGTATATGCGTATAACACTAGTATCTCTACTAGCACTGGAGAAACACCCTTTAGGTTGACATATGGCAGGGACGCTCTGCAACCCCATGATACTACTTTATTGCCGAGAAATGACCCCACAGATAACACTGAGTTACTTGTTCAACGACTCATATCCGACCTACGATTGTCACGTAACCTTGCCAAAGAAAATATCCAGAAAGCTCAGACCAAGATGAAGTTACACTATGATCAAACGGCTAAAGAGTACCCATTTCAAGTAGGACATAAAGTGTGGATATATACACCGATTACGAAGAAAGGCTTGGTGAAAAAACTCACGAGCTTCTGGCACGGTCCGTTTCGTTTAATCGAAAAAACGTCTCCTGTAACGTTCAAGGTAGAAAATATGAACAATAAAGAGCTTACAACTCCAGTTCACGTGTCTCGCCTCAAACAATGGTTTGGTTTGGAAGAAAAACCCACAACGGAAATAGCTTTAGACATTGAAGTTCTAAATGAGGCAACAGAGACAAGTGATGAATTTTGTTTTGAGGAAAGTAACCAGAAAGAAAAAAAACAAGTAACATTTGCAACCAATAAAAAAGAAACGGATAAAATACAACATAGCTTGCCGGAAAACGAAATTGATGACTTAGATATATTTAAAATGGAGGAAATAATAGGTAAAAGGCAAAGGAAAGGTAGAACGCAATACCTAGTTAAATGGCAGGATTTTCCTTCGACTCAAAATACGTGGGAACCAGAAGAAAACATCTTTGATAAACAAGTAGTGCAAAAATATTTAGAAAAGACAAAAAAAAGTCTACATGTTTCCGCAATAACAAGAGTATTTTCGATTAGACAACAAGATGACAAACAGACCAGAAATAGACTCTTGCCAATTTTCAATATAAACAGATCATGGAATATAATGATTTCCATTATTCTCTTATGCTTACTCATAATACCTACATTGACCACAGGGTTATTTATCGGTGAAGTCTATGATTGTACAAAGGTGCAGCCTATCGGAGTTTATCAGGTACCTTCAATACTATCTTGTGCGCATAATATGCATTCCTTAAATGATTCTGTAAAGACATTCGTGGCAGATGTTTACGCCTACCGACCACAAACAACGACAGTAATCTTATATCATTGTTATGCCGAAAAGGTCACCCTCACATGCCAATCAAACTTCCTTAACCAAAAGTCAAGAGAGATAGATTCAAAAAAGGTAGCTGTAACACAAGGAGAATGTCTCTCAGCCATGACCACCAAAATTTCACCATATGGAGCGCTGCAAGTAGCTGGCCCTAACGCATGGAGAACAGTAGTTTCAGACGAATTCCATTGCTCATGGATGCGCACAAAAACAGCGGATTATATGCACTTCAATAGAAAATCCTTGGACAAGCACATTGAGGAGATGCTCGCGAATGATGTCATTGAACCTAGTGTCAGTCCCTGGTCCAGTCCGGTAGTCATGGTACCGAAGAAAGACAGAACTTTCAGAGTATGTATTGACTATCGTAAGCTAAATAACGTTACAAAGAAGGATACCTATCCACTCCCCCGAATAGATGAAAGTCTCGACATGTTACATGGTGCAAAATATTTTTCTTTATTGGATCTTTTAAGCGGATATTATCAGGTACAGCTCGACAACGAATCTAAAGAGAAAACCGCGTTTATCTCGCACAAAGGATTGTATCAGTTTAAAGTTCTTCCCTTTGGTCTGTCTAATGCACCTTCAACGTTTCAACGAATGATGAATACATACTTCGTGACCATCTATACAAAAATAGCATGCTCTATTTATATGATATCTTGATATACTCAAAAACGTATAAAGAGCACCTCGAACATATAAATATGATAATTGAAGCTATAAGACAAGCATGTTTAAAATTAAACATACTGAAATGTACCTTCTGTACAAGCGAAGTAAAATTTTTAGGACATAATATTAATGCAGATGGTATCAAACTGGACCCAGAAAATATCAAAGCAAATAAAAGAAAATATAAAAGATGTTAGAGCATTCATTGGTTTGTGTAGTTACTATAGAAGGTTTATTAAAGGATTTTCGAACATTGCTTTGCCGTTAAATAATCTATTAAAAAAGGATGCCGGTTTCGAATGGCAGATTGAGCAGCAAAACAGCTTTGAACTTCTCAAACAATCCCTTACAACGTCACCCATTTTGGTTTTCCCTGACTTTAACAAACCGTTCATTATATACTCAGATGCAAGTGGCCAAGCGTCAGGGTATGTCTTATCCCAATATCAAGGAGACCTTGAAAAGGTTATCCTCTATGGTGGACGGAATTTCACAAGCACTGAAAGTAAATATTCCACAACCGAACGCGAGGCTTTAGCTGTAGTTGTTGCGATACAGAAATGTAGACCTTATGTTTACGGACAAAAATTTAAAATAGTAACCGATCATAATTCATTAAAATGGTTAATCTCAATCAAAGATCCGACGGGTCGCTTAGCAAGATGGAGTTTGATACTACAAAGTTATAACTTTGAAATAGCGTACAGGTCAGGAAAAATACATGGGAATGCAGATGGGCTGTCAAGATGCAGCTACAACACAGTCGCAACAATGACAGTGCCAGGGAAATCTATTGACCATTTGGTAAAAGAACAACGAAGTGATCCCTATTACGCCCGCCTAGTCACATATCTAACCAAGAGAGAACTACCAGACGACTTAAAAGAGGCGAAGAAGGTATTAGCAATGGAAGGTAGTTACCACTTAGATGAGAATGGGTTGCTATTCCATCATGAATCGAAAGTTTCGAGGAATCTCACCCAGTTGGTTGTACCGCAGTCCTTAAGATCAGAATTGATAACCTGGGCTCACGATGAACCGTGCGGAGGCCACTTTGGAGTAACAAAGACGTTTGGAAAAATTAGGCGCAACTACTTTTGGGTAGGAATGTACAATGAAATACAAACTTGGGTCAAGTCCTGTATAACGTGTGCCCAACGAAAACAAAATTCAGCTCCTAGTAAAGCACCCTTATTACCAATTCCCGTTGAAGACCCATGGGATATCATTGCTGCTGATTGCCTGGGACCATTCCTGCCATCATTAAAAGGAAACCTATATATATTTGTTTTTGGTTGTTTATTCACAAAATATGTGGAGGCTTTTGCAGTATCTACCATCGCGGCAACATCAATAGCAGAGTTATTCGTAGACAACATTGTGTTTAGACATGGAGCACCAAGACGATTTCTAACAGATAGAGGTAGCAATTGTACTGGCAAGTTGATAAAAGTGGTATGTGACATACTAAATGTAAAGAAGTTGTTTACAACGGCCTATCACCCTCAAACCGACGGGTTTGTGGAACGTATTAATGGAGTTTTGGCTCAGAATCTTTCGATGTATGTGGCCTCTAACCAACGAGATTGGGATGTTCACCTTCCCGCCGCAGTATATGCGTATAACACTAGTATCTCTACTAGCACTGGAGAAACACCCTTTAGGTTGACATATGGCAGGGACGCTCTGCAACCCCATGATACTACTTTATTGCCGAGAAATGACCCCACAGATAACACTGAGTTACTTGTTCAACGACTCATATCCGACCTACGATTGTCACGTAACCTTGCCAAAGAAAATATCCAGAAAGCTCAGACCAAGATGAAGTTACACTATGATCAAACGGCTAAAGAGTACCCATTTCAAGTAGGACATAAAGTGTGGATATATACACCGATTACGAAGAAAGGCTCGGTGAAAAAACTCACGAGCTTCTGGCACGGTCCGTTTCGTTTAATCGAAAAAACGTCTCCTGTAACGTTCAAGGTAGAAAATATGAACAATAAAGAGCTTACAACTCCAGTTCACGTGTCTCGCCTCAAACAATGGTTTGGTTTGGAAGAAAAACCCACAACGGAAATAGCTTTAGACATTGAAGTTCTAAATGAGGCAACAGAGACAAGTGATGAATTTTGTTTTGAGGAAAGTAACCAGAAAGAAAAAAAACAAGTAACATTTGCAACCAATAAAAAAGAAACGGATAAAATACAACATAGCTTGCCGGAAAACGAAATTGATGACTTAGATATATTTAAAATGGAGGAAATAATAGGTAAAAGGCAAAGGAAAGGTAGAACGCAATACCTAGTTAAATGGCAGGATTTTCCTTCGACTCAAAATACGTGGGAACCAGAAGAAAACATCTTTGATAAACAAGTAGTGCAAAAATATTTAGAAAAGACAAAAAAAAGTCTACATGTTTCCGCAATAACAAGAGTATTTTCGATTAGACAACAAGATGACAAACAGACCAGAAATAGACTCTTGCCAATTTTCAATATAAACAGATCATGGAATATAATGATTTCCATTATTCTCTTATGCTTACTCATAATACCTACATTGACCACAGGGTTATTTATCGGTGAAGTCTATGATTGTACAAAGGTGCAGCCTATCGGAGTTTATCAGGTACCTTCAATACTATCTTGTGCGCATAATATGCATTCCTTAAATGATTCTGTAAAGACATTCGTGGCAGATGTTTACGCCTACCGACCACAAACAACGACAGTAATCTTATATCATTGTTATGCCGAAAAGGTCACCCTCACATGCCAATCAAACTTCCTTAACCAAAAGTCAAGAGAGATAGATTCAAAAAAGGTAGCTGTAACACAAGGAGAATGTCTCTCAGCCATGACCACCAAAATTTCACCATATGGAGCGCTGCAAGTAGCTGGCCCTAACGCATGGAGAACAGTAGTTTCAGACGAATTCCATTGCTCATGGATGCGCACAAAAACAGCGGATTATATGCACTTCAATATGAGAATATACGAAGGACAACTTACCGGGCGATCTTTAACGATAGAACAATATGTCACAAAGAGTCCATGTTATTATGTCATGCGTCGGTGTGTGCCTACTGAATGGCCAGAATCAGTAATTGTCTGGGAGTCCATTAAACACGACGAAGAAGTCATGAAAAAGATAGGTACATACCCTATCGAGCAGATTGGAGAATTTATCCTAATCAGGAGCCTAAAAATCGGCGGTGCAATACAGCTATCAGAACAAAAGGACAACGTGCTTACTCTGGATAACGGCATGATCCTAAAAGATCCTACGTTCCCAGAGGATGTTTTTCAACAATACAAGTCCGCTGCAGCCAATTATTCTCAGAAATTAGGAAATGATCCAGCTACGGCCATTTTGGAAGCGCACATTTCCGTTGCCCTCATGTCCCAAAAAATTAGTATGATAAGTGCCTGGGAGCAAATGTGCTTTATACAGACCGAAATTTCCCGCATCCATCGGCGGATGATTACTCAATTTCCTACAACATCGGCAGAAGGGATACACCAATCTTCGGGTGTGACTGTTGAATCAGCTGGCGATGCTCTGTTACTGTCAAAGTGCGTAAATTATACTAGATATGCCATAAACTATGCCCGGAAGATAGGCAATTTCTGTTTTGAGCACTTCCCTATAACTTTACCAAGTTCAAATATCACTTTTTTTTTAGAAGTTAGTGATAGGAAGTTAATAAGGACCAGTCCTCGAATCCCTTGTAAGCTCAGACCTAAACACACCTACCTACAAGATTCAAGACAAAACACCATGTACGAAATAACAGCCTTCGGACGAGTTAAAATTGTTGGAACTCAACTAGATAACGTTCTACCTTCAAAGACTAAACCAGTTCCCCGCATTCGAGGCTATAGTAAGGATATTTTAGTCGATAAACCACAACGTCTTTCACCGTATACAGTCTTACAACTGATATCAGGGTCGCATGAAACGTTGCAAACACTCAAAACCATTAGTGATACAAATGGAGGTGATATTTTGACAGCCATTGGTACGGCCTTATGCAGTGCCCTACAAGCCACAGCAAGCGGAGGGAGCCAAATTATTAAAGCTATCGGAGGAGCCATTAAAGACTCCTTAAGTGGTGTTCCCAATTTAGACGAAAAATTAGTCCAATCAATTGGTGTTGCTTCATCCACAGTATTAAAAGCCGCAGGAGGAGCTGTAAAAGATGTTGGAGAAGGCGCAGGCTCCTTTTTCCATAAATTTCTAGGTGGTATAAGTGGATCCATTTTGTGGGCAGCAATACTTCTCATAGTCATATATTTGATTGTGAATAAACCCAATTTCAATTATGCCTTACCGTGCCTAAAATGTTTTCAAAAACACTTGGAAAATGAGGCTATGGTGCAGCCACGACAAGACCAGTCAACATCAATGTCCCCTAAAGGAAAAAGACATTCCACGCGTACTTGCAAGTATCCGGCTTGTAAAGATGTCCATAGAGACTAGAAGATTACTTGTTAACAGTAGTGGCGGGAATTAGGGTTTCAATAATTCCCGGATGGAGATATGGAACGACTCCAACCACCATGAGTTGCGTACAAAGTTAGTTTTACAAGATGATAGGTAGTTTATTCGAGTATTCTGCTGATTATTCGAGATATTGTTGTTTTGCAGAGATTTTACTTATTCTGCCGTTTATTCGAGATATTGTTGTTTGCAGTAATTTATTGATTCTGCTGATTTTTCGAGATACTGTTGTTTGCAGAGATTTACTGATTCTGCCGTTTATTCGAGATATTGTTGTTTGCAGTAATTTATTGATTCTGCTGATTTTTCAAGATACTGTTGTTTGCAGAGATTTACTGATTCTGCTGATTATTCGACATATTGTTGTTTTACAGAGATTTTACTTATTCTGCCGTTTATTCGAGATATTGTTGTTTGCAGTAATTTATTGATTCTGCTGATTAGTTGAGGTATTGTTGTTTGCAGATATTTATTGATTCTACGGATTATTCGAGATTTTATTGTTTTACTGAGATTTTATAAGTTCTGATGTTTTGGTGATGCTTTTAAGTCCGAGGACAGACTTTTTTCTGTTTTGGTAAGTAATGTTACGAAGGTCTCAAACAAAACTACTCAAGCGGAACACTGAAGTTCAACGAAGCGTATAGCGTTTAGATAAACATTTGTTTATCAACCAAACTGTTTACTAACCGTAGCCGCGTCTAGCGTCTGCTGAGGATATAAAAACGCGAAGAAGACGAGATATGACGGTGTATGTGAATATAGATATAGGGGATATACAAGGCGGGGGTTGGAGCAGATGGTCAGTCAGAAGAGTTAGTGAAGCAATAACGGATTAATTAATTAAAAGACAAACTATTTAAGAGAATAATATAAATTGTATTTATATATATATTTGATTATTTTTATTTGGGTAAACGAGACGTAGTTGTTTATTTAAATAAAGTCACTTTATAAACACTTTGGAGTAAACCTATAACGCATAACCACGAGTGAAATCTATTACGTAACAGTACTTAGAAATATATTTGAATTTGAAATCCATTTTGAGCACATCCATATTATGATCTTTTCTTTTTAGTTTCTGAGTTCACTACTCAACACAGTTAATAATTTAAAAGAAAATTTAAATCCAATGCCCTTGCTTTGTTGTTTGGCTAAATTAAGATATTGGAGAAGACCTAATATCTTATCACATTGCTGTATTTATACATAATTTTGCATAAATGCTGCATAACTATAAAAATCAGTTTATGCAATATCCAATGAACACAAGTAAAAATTCTTAGATTTTAATAAAGAAGTCTTTTAATTAAATTGTTATAATTCTTCAAAAAATTCATTAATTCTTTTTTTATCTTAAAAGTGGAGATTTAAAATCAGTCAACATAAGAATTTATATCACTAAGTTTAGAAATTGTTTTTATTTGTAATTATTTAATATCTTTATGTCAATCTTTTAAAAAATAATAATTTAACTGTAATGGAAACCTTCATAATAAAAAAATATTTTTTCAAACCAATGATCAGACAAATTACCTCTTTAATCAATAATGAATATGGCTTGTCTATCAGCAAAACTTAATTAAAAAAAACAAAAACAATCTTTTGTTACTTTATATTGACTTTGTGGTTATGTGGTTTTTCACACTAGAAAACTTAAAAAAAGGTTTTCTTAATAAAAAAATATCTTTTAAGTCTGTAGTCACATTTTTCATTTTTAATTCAAAACGATGCGACAGAATTCTTAATTGGCTTAAACCGATGTGACAGAGTTTTTTATTGGCTTGAACTGATAACAGAGTTTTTAATTGACTTAAACTGATGTAACAGAATTTTAAATTGCTAAGACTTTTAAATTGATGAGACAGAAAAAATAATTTCTCAGAATATTACTAAATTTTTATCTTGTGTAAAAAAATTATTCCAACATATTTTTTTTAAACATATTTAATTTAGTCTTAAAATTTTATATTTTAAACAGAAATTTTGGTACACTGTTTAAATAAAAGATTACAAAATTAAGAACTAGATAACTGGATTAAGGGTGTTCAAGTAATGGGAAAAAATTACTCAAGTAATTTTAAGCAATTTTTCTCAAATTACTTATTTATTTTTAAGTAATTTTAGTTTTTTTCGAAACATAAAGTTTACATACATTTTTGTGTATTTTTACTATATAAGTATAACCAAACAAAAGAAAATCTAATTAAACTTTTAAATTTGAACGCAAAAAACATGTGTCAACCTTTTTATCACTCAATGGTGTTCTCAACTAAGTAATAAAAACACCGGCAGTACTAAAGCATCTTTCTGCTGTAGGTGGTAATGACTTTAAAGCATAGTGCAATTTTTTTAGCATTTTTGAACAGTCATTTGATCCTTCAAATTCAGCCATTTCTTTTTTGATACAGTCTAAAACATTAAAGGAAGCCTTGTTTATCATTAAATTTGAATTTTGGGTTAGGAAATAGTGAAGCTCTTCAGTCTTACTCTTTTTTTTCAAAGGTTCTTCAATTTCAACATTAGAGGCTTCACATTCAACTGATGCTTTAGAATCTTAATGATCATAAAAAAGATCAGAATAAATATCTCTTGCTATAATTATTTTTTTCTATAAGATCTTTTTTCTTAGAATATTCTAAAATAAAATCTATTACCTGATTTATTACCTCTAACTATCTTAAAAGTCCTGCAATATTTCTTCTTTTGAAAATTCTTTTATCACAGACACTTAAAAAAAAAAAGGAAGCTATTGTTGTATCTTGGTCTTTTAATTTTGTTAAAAAAAATTGGCATATTTTTTCAGCTTCAAAAAGAGGAAAATCTCTTTTAGAAAGAGCGTCAGCACCAGCTTCAATAATTTCTAAACAATATCCTAAATGTCTAAACATTTTAATTTCATTATCAGTCGGTAGCATTTCCAATGCATTAAAATGCTTCAATGTTTTTCTAACAATTTTAAGAAATCTTGAAATCATTTTAGACATTCCGAGTTCCGTGTTTTTGTATCCAAAATTAAAGCCAACTCTTTCCCAAACTCATTAAGACAACAGCATTAAAGATCATCATTTCTTAGAGGTGACCTTTTAAAAAACTTAACAATCGTTCAAAATTTTTGGATAGTGGTTTTAATTCCATCAAGTTCATATAGCTCAACAGTTTCTTTATTAAGTAGTAGTTCTTCCCAATCGACATAAGTTTCATAATTGGTACATTATCATCATCATTGACTTCTTCATTATCCTTATCTAAGTTGTCAGAACAAGAATCTTTTTCTTCTACTAGATCATTTACTTTTTTATAAAGTACATTAACTACTGCCAAGTGAATTCCATGAGAAAGACATAGTTGATGAGTTATTTGAAACCATTTTCTGGTTTTTTTCTTTACACTCTATCTGTATCCATTCCAAAAATATGATTATTCAGATTTAATTTTGCTTCAATCAATTTAAGACCATCTTTAGCCTTCATTGAGCCCACAATCCTAAACTAAGTTATCTAACATGTTGAAGTGCATATATATCTTTGATTTCTATTCTAAGTCCATTTATCTAGAGTCAATGAAAATCTATCACCATTCTCAATCATTTTTGACAAATCATAAACCATCTTTTTTTTTTAAGTTTCGCTTGGTATTGCAAAAACATTGAAGTCACAGCTTGCCTTTAACGTAGAATTTTAGAATACGAGCAGCCCATCCTTTTTGAATATCAATACTTTTTGACAATCTATTAATGGGAATAAGATCAGCAGCAACCATTCAAACCAAAACAAGTTCAGAAGAATCTTTCTTGAAAAAACTGGCAACAATTGAAAGTTGTCTTGGATTAAGGTTTAAATTTGAATATAAAGTTGATCCTGACATTAAAGTATAGCAAGAAATGCCAGTCACTTTATATTTTTATATTTTTCACCTTTTCTAAATGATAAAGTAATGATATTGTTACTTGTTTTTCTAAATAATAAAGTAATGATATTGTTACTTGTTTTTCTAAATGATAAAGTAATGATATTGTTACTTGTTTTTCTAAATGATAAAGTAATGATATTGTTACTTGTTTTTCTAAATGATAAAGTAATGATATTGTTACTTGTTTTTCTAAATGATAAAGTAATGATATTGTTACTTGTTTTTCTAAATGATAAAGTAATGATATTGTTACTTGTTTTTCTAAATGATAAAGTAATGATATTGTTACTTGTTTTTCTAAATGATAAAGTAATGATATTGTTACTTGTTTTTCTAAATGATAAAGTAATGATATTGTTACTTGTTTTTCTAAAGCTGTATATTGTATGACACAAGGTTAGGGTAGCTGTATATTGTACAATATAGGATTAGGGTAGCTGTATACTGTACAATATAGGGTTAAAGTAGCTGTATATTGTATGATACAGTGATATACTAAGTAATACTACTTTTATACAAATTTTAATAAAATACCAATTTTCTGTTTAACTTGACAAAATATTACTTGGTATTACTTAAATAATACAAATACTTACTTAAGTAATTAAACCTTTGAAACAGTTACTTAAGTACTTAAGTTACTTGAAACAGCCCAAATCTGGATTATCTTTTAATCAGTTTTTAGGCCTTTTTTTTTAAAGAAAAAGCAAATTAAAAACTATTTTTATTTTTCAGATTAGGAGTGTTTTATGTTGACATGAAGACTTCCATTACATTTTAGTAAGAATAACAAATTTTAGTAAGAACAACAAACTTAAGTAAGAATAACAAACTTTAAATTGTTTTTTTTAAAAAGTACTTCTAGGCTTTTAAGAATTTTTATATAACATAATTACAAAATTTTATCATATTTTATACAAAATAACTTTAAATACTCAGATGGTGGTCGTCGAGGAACTAAAGAACTTGACCTAAAATCAGTTGCTGATGTTGCTATTGCAGAATGTACAGAAGCTGGACTTGTTGTTTCATTGTGTATTGTTGTCAAAAATATAAAAACAAATCTTGTTGACGAATGCTCCTCAACAAAGAGATCCAAGGACGGGACTGTAATTTCTATTTTTTATTTAAATGTTTAAAACGTTCTTTGGAGAAATAGCGTTGTAATAATAGTAAGATATATTGTAAAATAGTATTATATATCTTATTATTAGAATGTATAATATTGTATTTTGATGTAATAATACTGCTGTTTTATTGAGTATATATTGAGTTGATTTTTGAGTATATGAATTTAATATATTCAGAAATTTATTAATAAAAAATTAAAAGTGCTGAAAAAAAGTGTATCAAAATTGATTTACTTAAGTCTGTTCTGTGTGGTGACTACTCTATTTGAAAAGAATATGAATAAAAATGGTAGAGATTATTGCATCGGCAAACAAGTCATTTTTTTATTTAATACTTATGAATTCAAAGATTACAAACAATTTATTTATAAACAAGGTCATTTGTTCATAATCATCTATTCAAATTAACAATTGACAAGTTGAGGAGCTGTACTTAACTTGGTACAAAAATTTAAAGATAATTTAAAAATTGTTAATATTCAAATTCTTGATTTCAAAGATAAGAAAATTGTTACACTTGAAATTTTAATGCACAATTAACTAAGCGGAAAGAACTTCCCGAAATATTTGTTACTGAATTAGAAAATGGAAAAATAATTAATTGTTAAGATTTGTTTAGCAGTCTTTTTACTGCTAGATAACCAAAGATTACTGACCAAAAGGCTATTTTTCTAAATGCTTTTCTCTGTAGAAACTTTTGTATAAATGAAGAGAGAAAAAAATTTAGTAATTTATGGTGTTAATAAATCGAAAGAAAATGAATATTAAGCATTCTGTTCAAGCAGTAATTTAAGAAGCCAGCAAGTTGAATAAAATTAAAATAAAGTTTATAATAACCATGGCCTTAGTGCAAAGAGATAGCAAAAAATTATTATTTAGAGAGAGAAATAAATTAAAAAATCAATCTGAAAATCGGCCCTGAAAATCAATTCTTCATTAAAGACTAAAAAAGTTATCAAGATAAGAATTAATAAAAATAACTTGCACAAGTTTTTTTACAAAAAGTTACAATATAATAATATCAAAAACAATCACAATGTCAGTAGCACAACTTTACTAACGATGATTGATAAACACAAAAACATAAACCATTTAATATGCTATTGTATAAATAGCATATTAAGTCTTAGTAGTAATTTTGAATTAATAAAAGAATTTGTTTATGATTGTATTAATATAATAATTTTGCAAGAAGTGTGGAAAATCAAAGATTTTATGGAGAAAAAGCTGGATAATTTTAATGTTCTATTTCTATTCCAAAGAATTTCCAAAATAATAGGAACAGTAAATAGCAAATTTATTTAATGATCACTTTACAGAAAAGTGATCATTCACTTGAACTAAGGGCAAACATGTTTAATCTCATAAACCATGTTTAAGCTCATAAACCATGTTTAATCTCATAAACCATGTTTAATCTCATAAACCATTACAAATATCTTCTGCTCCGTGATGTTACTTGAAATTTGAAATTTAATAGTCAATTATTCAAGTTTTAATAGTTTAACAAAAAAAAAATGTTATCTTTAAATCAAAAGTATCAAATGGCTATTAGAATCCAAACAAAGAAGATATGTGCTGGCTCAGCCCCATCATCATTAATTAATGATTTTAGCAGGGTTAACAATAATAAGTCATTGAGGGTTAACAGAAATATTGCTCTTCCGAACTTCAAAAGTTATGTGTTTGCAAATCAAGTCATTTATAAACTGCATTTAAAGTTAATCGATTGAAAGGTTTGCTTTTAAGTGCAAAAGAATTCTAGGACCAAACAAATAAAAAAACTTTTTGCTTTTAATATAGTTTTAAAATGTTAACTTTACTTCAACTTTTTTTAAATGTCAACTTTGATTCAACTTTTTTTAAATGTCAAATGATTCAACTTTGAATGAGGACTCACATAAGATCGAATGTTGGTATTTAGAACAAAAGATGATAACTTACAAAGAAATGTAATCTTTTTGCATTTCTTTGTGAGTTATTATCTGACATGTTAACATGTGACAGTTTAAACTTGATTTCTAAAGCAAGTTCAACTATGTTTACAAAAAATTATTTATCTAAAAGAGAAAGAACATCATTAAAAAGATCTAGCCTAATTCTGACAATGATATTTTTGCGTGCCAAATACAAGGAGGGTAGTAATATAGGGGAGGGAGTGGATTTTTGTCTAGTTCTAATAAACAGGGAGGGTGTTAATAATGGAATTTTTTACAGAACTCGCATAAAACAACAGTTTTATTTGATTGTGTTAAAATTTCTTGAAGAATTTGACGAATCCACAAGCCCATCACCTTTTGATTTGTTAAAAATTTAAAACCCTAACTTTTTCATATGATGATCAAGTAATGATGAGTAGTTGCCTCTACAGCCAGTGAAATAGCAGTGGTTGACCCTTTAAAACCTGCAAAATTATTATAAAATAGGTAATGTAATGAATATATTTATGCAAAAAGGGTATTGAATATAAATACAAATGTTGCAACTTATTAAATTGATCAGTTACTTTAGTCTCAAGTTGAGATAATGCAACTTTTGTAAACAAAATCTTACCTTTGTTCTAGTTATATATGGTTCAGCATCAACAGAAATAACATAACTTTCACAAGGCTCTGGCTTAGACTATCTTCAAAATGGTCATTACCTGACAACATGTTATGGAAGACATTTAACTTATACAAAAATTGAATTAAGAACTAAACTAATTTAATAACAAAGTCTTTAAATCAAAGTATGTAATTTGTTATTTTGTAAAAAAAAAAATTTAAAAAAAGAATTTAATTAGTTATTAAAGTGGATTATTTTATCTTATATATATTTTTGCATATTTTTATTTTACATATCTTTTTTCACATTGGTTTAGTTAAAACCTAAATTGTTGGTTAAGCTAAAGCCTTTATTGTTGGTTTAGTTATAATCTAAATTGGATTTGTAAATCTTTAAAAATTTCAAACATTAAAATTACTTTTACTTTCTTCAAAATACAGTCATACTTTTCTTCTTAAGGTTTCTTTTGAAAATGTTCATTTGCTATATATGACTTTGCTTGTGCTAGATGTTAAAACATTTGACATTTGAGTACCAGGCTTGTGGAACCGGAGCCATGGAGCCTTGTTTTTTGGTGGAGTTGAAGCTGGAGCTGGAGCCACAAAAATTGACTGGCTCTCGACTCTTGTGTTTTTTTAAAGGAATAAAATGTTGTTTTTTTTTACTGTAGACAAATATTATTCATTCATTATTTAACTAATTTGTTGAATGAATTATTTATTGAATTTCTATTTTTATTAGCTTAATTAGCAGTTACAGTGTTGCCAGGATGTAATAAAAATGTATATATTAATGATTTTAATAAAAATGTATATATTAATGATCTTTTAATAGCATTTCCTAATATGCTTTATTAAAAAAAAAAAAAGTAAATTTTATATCGAAGCATTCTTACAGTATTACATATATTGTTATATATTATATTTTTATATTGATATTATGCTGTTATATATTTGATGGACATTTTAATGATCAAAGGTTATTCATACAGTAGAATTTTGTTAACTCGGACCCTAAATAAGTCAGACTAAGTCAGACTAAGTCAGACAATTTTCAATTCTCTTTAAACTTTTTCTTTCAACTTATAATAAAATCATCTCTTTAAGTCAAAACCTTCAAAAGTTAAATACCTTTGCATCAAATATAATTTAACAAACTAAACATTTATACTGATATCTTCAATTCTGTTAATTTTCTATTAAAGTTTGTTTATTAAAAATGTCAAAGGTCATTTTTAATAAATAATAAAAATTTCATAATTTATTAAATATTGTCTGGATGGTCAAAAGAAAAAAACACAAT
>NC_088931.1:61682500-61735000 GCF_038396675.1 Hydra vulgaris | reverse complement strand
ATTTTGATTTTTCTTTTACAGTACCATTTGATATTAAAGTGTCTTTTATATAAAACACCTCAAATATTTACTTCTATTTCTGGGCTTTAACACAACTTAACTTTTAAAACAATTTCACAGGAGTTTTATTTTATAAATAAATGTTTCTCCAAATTCAAAGTTTAGTTTTATAAATAAATGTTTCTCCAAGTTTAAAGTTTAGTTTTATAAATAAATGTTTCTCCAAGTTCAAAGTTTAGTTTTATAAATAAATGTTTCTCCAAGTTCAAAGTTTTATAAACAAATGTTTCTTCTAGTTTTTAACTGAGTTCAGATGATTTTTTTATTATGGATTTCCATGACAAATTTAAAATCAACTCTTGGTAATGTTCACAGCCCAAATAGAAAGTTATATATGCTGACCGTAACGTTTTTTATGCCAGACTTCAAAAAAATACATTTACAATATTTGAACAAATTCTCAGCGATCAATAAGCTTACTATTTTAAACATATTTATTTTTAAAAACGTAATTGCATAGTTGTTAGGAGACTACCTATTCACAGTTTCTTGAGCACATTTTATGTAAAAACTTTTTTTGACCATTTGAACAAATACTCGGCGATAAATAAGCTTCATAAATGTTTTTTCCATCATTCTCTTAACTTTTTATATCTAAAATTTAAACTGAACAATCTTTCTTTGTTAGATGATTCAATTTTATCATTAATAAATTTTTAACAGTTAAAAGATGACTTTTAAAATGGTGTATTTCATGGGTTGTTTTTATTTTTAAAAAAATAACTTGTTTTAATAATTGATTAAAAATTGAAAAAATTTGCATCAACTGATCATAAACAAACCATATATAAATTATATTAATAAACAAATAATTTTTATAAATAAAAAAAATATATACTTTAAATCATTCTTTTGTGAAGTAGGGTATTGTGCAACATAATAACATGCATAAATCAAGGATTATCTTTTTCTGGATATTTCCCAAATATCAGATATTTTTATCAACTTTTAGTTTTTCCGGATACCCCAAAATGTTTTACGTACATTTAAGTTTAGGTATATATTTTTGTAATATATTTGGTTTTTAAGATTTTTTATTTATCACTCGTACAAAACTAAGAAAAGTTTGAATAAAAGAATTAGAAACAACTCAGCTAAAAGCAAAATTGAGAGGAAAATATATTTCCGATATTTTACCTAAACAATTTTCCGGACTTTTAAAATATGGTCTGGATGATCTATCATATATTACTTATTCAGAAACCTTATTTTGGTTTGTTTATCATATTGCTTGTTATTATATTGTTAATGATAAAACAATTATTTTTTAACGTTTCAGAAACAATTTGTGGTAAAAAATTTTAAATGTAAATGAGGAATACTTTTTGGTTTCAAATATTTCAAAGTACTTGGTGCTATTAGCAATCATGTTTAACAAAGCATTGGACTTGAACTTGCTTAATAGTGTTTGTATTGTTTATAATCATACTTATAAAATAAATGTCATATTGAGTAATAGCATTTAGATTTATTAGGTTTATCAACAATTTGTACATTTTATAATAAGTAGATCTAATAGTCTGAATAATAAAGTTTAAAACCTGAATAATCAATTTTAAAACCTGATTAGTCAAGTATAACATATTTTATTGTAATAGCAAAAACTTTAATTTAAATTATGTTTAGCGATAATTGCTAATAAACCAATTATATTTAGCGATAATTGCTAATAAAGCTTTTCGAAGCAACTTATAAAGCTTTTTTTTAAAGGTATGATCGATCAAGTTTAACTGTTCTTGGTACTGTTGGAGAACCCATTAATCCAGAAGCTTGGTTATGGTATTATAATGTGGTTGGTGAAGAAAGATGCTATATTGTTGACACATTTTGGCAAACAGAGACTGTAAGCTATATATAATTATATTGAATTTTACTTTATAAAAAATGTATCCATGAAAATAAAATAAAAATTAAATTCTGTTATTTAAACTCATTGCCAGTGCGCTAAATTTTAACTACAATTTTTCTACAATCTACTAATGTTGCCATTTTCAAGCAAAAAAACCTTGTCTTTCTCAAAAAAATTTACAAGACTGTATGGTATTCTGTATAGTATTCTGTAAGAAATACAAAGACAGTCATCAGAAGATTTGAAGTTATTTAAACAACAGAGTTCAACAATTTTAATATATTGATTAAATACCTTTTATTAATATACATTGTGAGAAATTTAAATCTTGGCATTTACTCAGTTTAGTTAGTCTAAGTATATAGTATTCAATAACAAAGCAATAACTAAAAATTGCTTTTGTTTTTTTGACAAGTTAAACAAATTAAAATAATTCTATGAATTTTTGATGAGTTTTATTAAAAGAACCTGCAAAATGTATTTGACAGGTACTATACATTTGCTGCGTCCCCTTTGTTTTTAATAAACCAGTTTTTAAGCTTTCAGCAATAAAAATTTCCTTGTTTTTTTGTTATTGATTCTAAATATAAAAATTGATTGTCTTTTATAACAAATACTTTAACAGATACTAATATGTACATTAGAACTATTAATAAAGGAAAGATTAGTGTACCTAGTTCTGAGGTTTTTTTTTATAAAAACTCAGAACTTTATAAAGTAGCCATACATGATGTTAGGTAGCCCAATGGCACAGCATATACCAGGGAATTCCCAATGCGTTTAAAATTCTCAAAATTCAATGATTTTTTATTTTATTTAAAATAGGACAATTGCAAATAAAATTACTATTATTTTGTAGAAAAGTAACAATAAATATTACCAATATTGCAAAATTGCTGTAAAGTATATATTCCTGGCTAACACCCTGCAATGTTCTGAGCTTTTTAAAAAAACTAAAAACTCTGGTAAACTTTTTATTTTCCATTTGTCTATCTGCAAATAGAGCAAATGTCTTGTGTACATTGTGAATGTGGTTTCAAATAACTTATAACTTTTTTCAAACTTTACACAATTTTATATTCCATTCCTCACTTAAAAATTTTTTAAGAATTTAAGAATAATTTAAAAAAAAAATGGGTTTAAAGTCATTTTTAAAAAAGGATAAATTTTGATATCTATTAAATCTATTAGTTTTTAAAATGAATTCATTCCTAACAATGCTGTGTAAGTCATTATTAGCAGTATATTCACAGTGGTTAGAATATTTGCTTTATAAACAAGAATGCCAGAGTTCCACATGAGCTCAAGAAATATTATGCGTTATTAGTAAGAAATGCATAATTTTCATATTTAAATACTCTTCCGTGGTGCTCTGTGACAAGACCGTAAGGACTTCTTGGAGCATCTAAAGCAGTAATAATAAAAAAAAAAGCAAGAAAATGCTTGTCAGAAGACTTGCAAACGTTTGAGTAATAAAAAACTAGATAAAAGTTTTTTAAGTGTGACAACAATTTCAGTAAAAGAATACAACTTCTTAACATTATGCCAAAATTCAGTTTTTGGTTAAAGGAATAAAAAATAAAAGCTTGCTTGAGCAGTAACCATGGTACTGTAGTAAATGGTAGCTTACTTGAGCAGTAACCATGGTATGTAGGGAAAAAATTTTTTAGGAAAAAAAAGTTTAACCTTATGAAGACGGGACAGTGCCGCTCAAGCTCAGAAGCCAGAGCAGGTCTAACTACATTCGTTTTTTGGAGTGAATAAGAAACGGGAGTAAGAAAATGTCAAACAAAGGCAACTTTAGCAGATGCTGATTTTGAAATCAATTTGATATAATTTTCATGAGAGATCAGTTATAAAAATTATTTGAGAAGAGTAGAGAAGACTATATTCGTTTTCACAGGAAAGGGTGCGATCACACGCAAATATATGACCAGGCAAATAATATTTTGCTTTGAAGATTTGACAACAGCTATTTCAAAAAACATTTTAAAAACGCACTGAATGAAAAATGATCTTAATTATATCTTAGAGAATTAAATGACATTGAAACTTTTATCTTTACTAATGTTTTTATATTAGCAAAATGCATTAAAATAAAATAACGATGATAATGGTTTTTGTTTAAAGTATTTTTAAAAGTTATATATATTTATATTTATATTTATATTTATATATATATATATATATATATATATATATATATATATATATATATATATATATATTTTAACTTATATATAAGTATGCATTTTTTACAATAAACATTAAAATATAATTTTTTTTTTTTTTCTATAAATGATGAATTTTATATAAGAATCATTAAAGTTTAATAAACTTAATAAGGTAAAAAAAAATTATCTTTTAAAAGTTACAAATGTTTTGAAAACTGTTACAATTAAATAAGATCTTTAATGCTTTTATATTGAAACACTTTTTAATGAAGTATTATATAAATGTATGTATTTATTTATATATGTGTATTTTTTTATGATTTTGAATCAAATTAAAAAAAAAAAAAAAATGTTTATAAATATAATGTTAATGTATAAATGTTTATACAAAAAATGAAAGGGTTTTACTCTAGTGTGTTTATATGGAAACTTATATTTTTAAATTAGTAAAAAGAAAACACTGCAATTTAAATAAAGTGCGAATTTTTTTTAAACAATCATTAGAAGTAATTGTTTCTTTATTTTAAGGGTTTCTTATAATATTATATAAACATTAGTACAGATAAAAGATTCAAAATTTATTATTCCAAACAAAATTAAAGAACTTTTAATAATAAACTGCGTTTAAGTAATATTTTTGTTTTTTGTGTTTTAGTCAAGTTTTTTTATTTTCTTTTTCAATAAGATTTCTTTTCTTTTTTTAAATAAAGTTTTTTATTATTTAAGTCTAGGTTTTTGAATTTTGAAATTGTGTTAAAAGCCGTGGTCAAATTTTCAAAACATGATATTATTTACACGTCCATATAATGGCGTGTGATCGCAGGCCTTCCTGTGAAAGTCTACTATCAGAAAATTTGCCATTTGTCATATAGGAATATCAATATTGCAATAATCATTTGCAATAAACAACTGAGTTATGTTTTAGTTTTTAGTTTAGAAAGTACTACTATTATATTATATAATTATTGCATATTAAATTAAAAATTGCTTCATTTGCTTAAAGTAAATTTTTTATTAACTGTTTGTAGGCTTAATTAAAATCATAAACTTAATATAATAAATTTTCAAAGAGAAGTTTTAATATAATAAAATTAATATAATATATAATATAATAAAAAAAAATATAATAAATAATAGTTGATATAATAAAAGTTCAAAGAGAAGTTTCAAAGAGAAGTCAAAAGAAAACTAAAGAAGTATTAATTTTAGGTATTTACACCCTGAACTGTTTGGATATTTACACCCTGAGTCTTTTAAATTTATCTTATTGAAAATAATTACTTTTCTAACATTAATTTTATTTAAGAGATAAAATTTATTTTATTATTTTACGGTTTTTATTCTGCAATCAATTTTGTTATTGAAAATGTATTCAACTAAAGAAATTAGCTCTAAGTTTTATCAAAATTACTAAAAGAAATTTGTATATTTTTAGATTTATAACTTAGTTAGAAGTTATAAATTTAAGTTAGAGAAGTTTTAGATGCTATTCGTTATACATGTGGTAAATATTTAAAGAAAAGAGATAAAAAGTTCTCTATTGAAGGTTCGGTAAAGATTTGGGAAGCCTACAAAAAATATTTTAGATACCCGATGGAGACCATGAGAAACCCTAAGCTCTTCATTACTGTTGTGAGCATTGTAAGAAGACACTTGATGGGTAGGTAGTCGTTAGGTAGTAGTTACTTAGAGGTAAAAAAATATCATTAAAGTTATGCAATCCATCCAGGGATATGGACCTGACAAAGCCCGATGCAAAATTGTTTATCTCTAGAATGAAGCAGTGGAACTCAGTTAAAGGAGAGATGCATGTTGCTAGTCAGAAAAAACCATACGAACTTTTTCTATAGTTTTTACTCTCAGGGATGGCTTTTACCATAATGTACTCAAGCTGTTTGAGGCAATCCAGCAACTAGTGATAGAGCTGTCTATAAAGGATAGAGCATAGAACTATCTATAAAGTACCCTTGCAGAATGCTCTTAAAACATTTTCTGCTAGACTCTCAACTGGATAAATTCATGGACAAAATAGGCAATTACTTCCAAGAACAAGTTGATTGGTTCCACTAAGATAGTGCAGAGGTACTGAGGCTGTTGCAATGAGAAGGACTATATCTGTACCTAATGCAAGAGTGCAACTTCAACTACAACCATAAATACAGAAAATCCAATCATTTTGATGTTTTTATTGTAAAACAATTGAGCTTTTAATCATTTTCTTTTATATTTTTATTTCACAATCTTTTACAATCTAAATATCTTTTATGTTGATTTAGTATTATAAATTTGAAATAAACTGAAAAATAAAATAAAAATTTGAATAATTTTCTAATTTTTTTTTTTTTTTTAAGTGTTTTTAAATTTTGAAAATATGGACAATTAATCTCTTAGTTGGACAAATTACTAACAGGTTTCATATTTATAATTTGATTAATTAAAAAAAAAAGTATTTTAAAAGTCCACCACCAAAAATTATGAAGTAGTTCTTACATAAATGATGTATAATGTATAAATATTTAAACATGTCTTCTCATATTTGTTATTTTTTATCTTTATTATTTTATCAAATTTTTTAATACAATGTATAATTTTTTACTTTAAAGGTTAGTTTTTTTTTGTCATAAAATTGGGTGCTTATTACAATCTACAACCTCTAATACTTAAATTTATTTTGTTTTAGGGAGGTCATATGATCACAGGATTGCCCGGAGTAACTCCTATGAAACCAGGATCAGCTGTAAGCTTTTTAATACTTGGATCTATAAATTAAAAATAAGCTTTATATATGTATGTATGTATATATATATGTATATATATATATATATATATATATATATATATATATATATATATATATATATATATATATACATACAAATTTCAAAAATATGTTATAATATATGTTTTATGATTATGTAACTTAGTTGTTCCAAGATTATAGTTGTGAGTTATAAATGTTTACAATCACCCCCACACACCCAAGTGTTACCACAAAAAAAAGTTTTTATTTTATTTATATTTTGGTATTTTTGAACATAGAGTTTACCGTTTTTTGGTGTGGTGCCAGCTATTGTTGACGAAGAAGGGAAAGAATATGAAAAAACAATCGTAGATCATGGTTTTTTAGTAAGCAATCTTTTTTTTTAAATAAGTTCATTGTTAGTTAATTTACTTTAAAATAAATTTTGTAATCTAAAAAAAATTAAAATAAAGTTTGAAATCTTTTTTATTTCTAACAATATTTTTAAGTTAAAAGAGTAATACACTAATAAATAATTTAACAGTATATATCAGCGCTCAAAATAATTAATTTTTTATTCTGTTTTTCTTATTGTAAAAGTTTGACTTGCAATTATTATTTTCATATTTGTTTTGTTTTCATACCAAAATTGATTTGTAAGATAAAATTATCATTTTTTCGGTCACCGATCATTGATCGTTGACCAAAAAAATAGCCGATCATTGATCATTGACCGTTATTTTGAGCGTTGATATTAAATATAATTTCATGACCATATAATTTTGGATTGATATTAAAGGTTTTCAAGCAACCCTGGCCTGGTATGATGCGCACATTATACAACAATCATTCAAGATATGAAAGTGCTTACTTTGAACGCTTTAAAGGTTATTACTGTGCAGGCGATGGTAAGATTAGAGATTTGATTTTGTCTAATAACGCACGGAAAAAAGTTGTTAACTTTTACCAAATAAAATTTAGGGTGCAATCGAGATGAAGACAGCTACTATTGGATTACAGGTCGAATTGATGATCTAATGAATGTATCTGGTCATTTATTAAGCACTGCACAAATTGAAAGTGCGCTGATTGAACATTCTTCAGTAGCTGAAGCTGCAGTTGTTGGATTTAACCACAGTATTAAAGGAACAGGAATTTATTGCTTTGTAACCCCTAAAAATGTATTTTTTGCTATTTTATACACTTTTGTTTTGCTTGTTTCGGTGTTAAATCTTGTTTTTTATTCGTAAATACATTTTACAGTGGTTCTTTTTTTTTTAAAGGGAATTCGTTTTTGTGATGCTCTCGTATCAGAGTTAAACGAAAAAGGTACGGAATTTGTTGAACATAAAACTATTTGTTTTTTGGAATATAACTTTTTAATTTGCTTCATTTAAGAAGGTTTGTAAAGTAAGTACTTCTTTTTCATATTAACATAATTTAGTTCGTGCTCGGATTGGACCAATTGCTACGCCAGATTTTATCCAGTGCGCTCCAGGTTTGCCCAAGACTCGTTCGGGTAAAATAATGCGACGTATATTACGTAAAATTGCAGATGGTGACCGTGACGTTGGAGATACAACAACTTTAGCGGACCCAAACGTGGTCGAGGAACTTTTTAAGAATAAACCTAATTAACGAGCACTTTTTTATCAGTTTTTTTTTAGGACATTTTGAACTTAGAAATAAAGGTTCTTTTAGAGTAGGAAAATATGAAATGTATTTTTTTATTTTTATTTATGCTTTCTATCGTTTTTCACTACAAGAATTTTTAGCATTTTTTAAATTATTTTTTGACTTACCAATTCAATGTAAAATCTGTTTGAAGTTAACTAGGTAACTAGGTTTGTATGTTTTGTGAAGTTTAGAATACTTTTTCATTTTTAAACAAATATATTTATGAAGTTTTTTATTTTCTGTTTGTCATATTAGGCAATGCATTTGATTAAAAAAAACCGAAGGTTTTAAAACATTTAAATATATATACATTTTCAAATTACATTCTTTATAATAAAAATGTCATGTGGGCCTTCTAGAGTCTCAAAAAATAAAAAAGTTAAATTATAAAAATAATAAAAGTTTCCCAACTTACTCCACCATGGAATAAGTTTTTGCAAACTATTAACATGATTATTAATTCATTAATAAATGCAAAATTTATAGAAATTATTTTACTTTTTATTTTGGTAACAACCTTAACTCTTCGTATCGCGAGATTTTTTTTAACGATTTACCAGGTTTTGCATCCATTTAAAACAAACATGTCATCCATTTGAAACAACCATGACATTCATTTAAAACATCGTGACAATTAATTAAAACAGTCGTGATTTTTAATTAAAACATTTAACGCATGCGCAATCTCAACGTTCTATATTATTCAAAAAAAAATATTTATATATTTATTTATAAAATATTATTTAAATTTATTTTTATTAACATTATATTCATTTATTTTAATTTTAAATGGATGCAAACCCGATACATATACAGGGTTTTGCATCAATTTAAAACAAATATGATATTCATTTAAAATTAAAATAAATTCCATTAAATTAAAATAAACGAATATAATATTAATAAAAATAGATTTAAATAATATTAAATAAATAAAAGTAAAAACTTTTTTAATATAGAATGTTTAGTTTACGCATGCGTTAAATGTTTTAATTGAAAATAGTGATCGACCGAACGCGAAATTTGAGCCAAAACCGAAAGTACCGAAATTTCGGTTCAGTGAAGCCGAAACCGAAATTTGTAAAAGAATGTTTAAAAACCTTAACCTTTTATGATCACCGAATTATGATCACGTAATAATTGAAGTATTTTCTCTGTGGAATACATTTTTTTCTTCCTGTTTTCTGGCAAAAGTTTGTTTCTTTCACTTGAAAGAATGTTTCCAGCAGTTAAAAACAACCTTTTTACTTCGGTAGATGTTGGTGGAGGTCTAAAGAATCTCTTTGCTACTTTTGCCAAACCAAACTTTGCTTTTAATGTTGTTTTTTAATATAAATCTATGAAACTTCAGACCTTCGGAGTTTGAATCAATTTTTGAGATAATGTCAACCCAACCAGGCATTGCAAATTGCAACATTTCAGCCCTCTGCCGTTTTGTTCTGGTGTCAAATAAGGGTATTGTTCTTTTTTTAATTATAATAGACTCAACTTGATCTGAAGTTGGTATATTTTCAGGACTGCCGGTAGTTATGAGTATTGCTTTTTCAGTTAGGAGATTTTTTAGAGTAAACGACTTCTTAAATGTGATGAAAGTCCGCTAAGTGATTGAAGTTTTGGATTGTGGGATCCACGAGATATTTTCAAATTGCAGATGTTGCAAGTTCCGTATTTGAAATCACTAGCTGCCACGGTAAAATGATTCCTTAAACCAGTTTTTTATCGATTATTTTCTATTGTAAAATTTTAGTACTGAGAAACTTTTGATAAAACTATTGGTTTGGGTTGCTTTGCTTAAATGTTAATTCATTTTAAGAATGATTTGAGATTAGCAACTTAAAACTATTATATAACGTGATTTCAAATAAAATTTCTACAATTATTATAATTAAAAATTGATTTACTAACAAACGATTACAATTAGGAAATCGTCATGATTCCACTCTAAATTAAAACTTTAAAAAAATCTTATAAGAGTTTCGGTTCATTTCGGTTGCGGTTTGAACCGAAATTTCGGCCGAAACAGGAAAAGTAAAAAAATTGTTGAAGCAGAAATTTCGGTTTCGGTTTCTGTCGAAATTTCGGCCGAAGCCAAAAGTTTCCGTTCATTAATTAAAAATCACGATTGTTTTAAGCGATTGTCACGATGCACAGTGGTTGTTTTTATAGTATTTTATTTCCCCTAAGTACACAATATTGGGCGTATGTATTAAAATAAGATTCACAATTCTTATGAGATTAATTTTTTTTGTTGCTATGGATACCTTACTTTGCATAGCATAGCAACAACATATTTTCGGTAGTTGTTTGTAATTCAATTACTGACACTAACAGTAATTTTATTACTTTTAATTTTATTTACTAACATTTGTAGTAACTTAATTATTAACAAGAATTAGTACCCTACGCGGCATATATATATTATAATATTAAACTTTTAAATACAAAATATTTGTTAGAAGAATTGTTTAGATATGGTTTTATTAAACTTTGACATTCATAATTTTCTCCAAAAGAACAATCTTAGTATTTCAAAACAAAATATTACTGAAGAAATTTGTTCAGTCAAAAATTGCTGAATTTAAAGACGTTGATTTTAGGCAAGCTGTTCAACGATTTGTTGACTTGCATAAAAAAAAGTGGAAATCTGCAGGCTATACTGTCAAAAATTTTGGGTTAATGAACAAAAAATTGGGTTAATAAACACTTAGTTGTCAGTAAAAGACAATAAACCAACTGCAAGTAGACGTGGTCAAAAACCAGTTACATTTGATAATAGTTATACTAAAACTAAAAAATAGTGTGCATCTGGTATACTTGAATCTCATTCATCCAATGAATTATTTTTTGCTGCTAGTAAATAACTAAGAGATGAATCTATTTTTATTGCTGCCAAGGACGTTTTAAATATTTCAAACACAGATAAAGCAAGTAATTATTTGGCAGACAAAGCACTGGCTTTAATAATTGATGCCAGCCTGACAAAAGCTTCATATAAATTGATTAAAAGCGAAGCCTTGGAGAAAGAATATAACTTACAATGCAAATATAACTTAAAAAGAATATAACCGCTTACAATGAGGTCAGGGATGCAATATTGAAATGTTGTTCTGAAAATATAACAGTTTGGCTTCAGTTCATTTAAAAGATTTAATGATTCATACTTTACAAAGAATCTGTGCACTTCAGGAACCTGTGCTGAGGCACTCAATATTGAACGACAAAGCAATAAAAGCAATGACACTCACGTGTAAGGTTTTGATGATGCTACTGGCCAAAGCATTTATAAAAATATCAAAACCTTTTATTCAGATTTTACATTATCTTGGTAACACTCTCTTCAGGATATGAAATAGACTGATTATTGTTTTGACACTGTTAAATTATATGTGTCCCTTTATCCATGATATTACATGGCTCAATCAGTTCATAAAGCATTGATACATGGGCATCACATAAATAAAAGCCGTACATTATTCATCGAACTTATATCAGAAGGAAGCTCAAGAGGCTAGAAATAAACAGTTCAAATCTTATCGCAAAAATTTCAGCCGAAAAACAGACAGTAGAACAACAAATACTGATCAAATCAATAGACTCCTAGTTTCCAGTGATTCTGTTATTTCATCACTGCTTTAATCAACATCACACCTAACAAATCATAAAACATTTCCTTCAGATGTTTTACAATTATCTAAACAATCTTCAAACGATATTATTTTTTCATAATTTTTTTGGTAAAATATTATGTTGACAATGTTTTCTTCCACAATTTTTTGTTTTTATTATTGCTAAACCATTATTTATCTAAATACTTAATTGTTATTCAATACATGTGGGTAGAAAATCCAATAAAATTTATTCAAAAATCAATTTACTCCTTTGTAACTAAGGAAAGTATCTGATAACTAAGCAATATAAGTATCCATAGCAACTGAATAATAAAAATTTATCTTTTTTATTAGAAATGTGATCTCATATTGAACTCATGCCAAATTTAGAGAATATAGCATTCGTAAAATATCTGCAAATACCAAAAATAGGTTGTTGCTAAGCACAAGAAAGGTATAGCAACAAAATAAAAAATTTTACCTTCATAAAAAGCGCAGACTTGATATTAGTACTCATGCTAATTTTAGTGAATATAGCCCTATTATTAAATTAGTTATGAATTTTGTCCAGTAAAATTGAATTCTGGCCCACTGTGCGATGTCTTTAATGAATGTCATGGTTGTTTAAATGGATGTCATGTTTGTTTTAAATGGATACAAAACCCGGTAGTTTTTCCGAACTCTAAAAGATTATTAAATGAAGTTAAAAACCTGTCGAAGAGTTTAAAATTAGTAATAAAAAATATTTTATAAACTCGTTTCCTCACATTCGGAGTGGGGGAGCACACTTTTTTTTTTAGATATTTTTGTTCCCAGGCTCTAATCACCGCGACTTTTTGCAAAACTCTCTCATTTGACGTTAGTACAAACGTGCTTGAGTTTGCAGTTTGTAAAATTTTTGAAAGTGTTATATTTTAAACATCATGCCTGGTGCATTAGCTGCTAATAAATATTTGCTAACGCTTTAGTATTGAACTATTAATGTAAAATTAATAAATTAGTATTTAGTGTAATATATATTATATTATTAAATTTTAAAAAGTTCTTATTGCTATTATTGAATGTAAATTATATTTCAATAAAAAATTTTGAATGTAAAAACATATTGAATGCAAAAAAAGTGTAAATTATGTTTATTTTTTATTTAAGATTTAATAACAAATCGAATCTTTCAATATATTTTTTATTTTAGAATATTATATATGGTTTTAAAAAAGTAAAGAGATAGTAAAACATATCATTTATGACACATATTTCATTAAAATTCAGTTTTTTAAAAATATAACATACATTTCAGTGTATTATATATTTAAAAAAGTAATCTTTTTTATGAGAGCGGTGTAAACAGAGCCTTTGCTAGACTACCCCACGCCCCAATGGGGAAAAGGAGCAGCAAATTTAGGGGGCTTTTTTCGCAAATAAAAAGTTTTTTTTTTTTTTTTTTATGTAGTACCTAGAGAAAGATTTTTAAGGAGTTTAGGGCCTTGCTGACAGGTTGTTTTTTTGAAGGGAAAGGGTGGGTGGGGGGAAGGGCTCCGACATAATAGCCTCGGCACTGGGTGTGTATTCAGTTTGTCCATATATGACATAAGTTTATTAGTTGCAGTTGATAAAACATTATCAGCTGCAATTAATAAAATAACAAGAACAAAATTATTTTGAAATGGTGATTAATTAAAATTAATAGTATTTCTAAACGTTTAGAACGAAAAAAAAATTAGTTTAAATTAATTTTTTTTTCGTTTACGGAATATCGAGCACCCGTGACACAGTGGTTAGAGTTTTTTCTTCAGAACATGAAGTTTAAAGATCGATGCCTTATACATCGGTAAAAAGTAAATAAATAAATAAACAAAATGCGTTTGCTCGATGCTCTGTGACAATTCCCATTAAGGTTATCTTCTTGATCAAAATCTTACTAGTGGGTTTAAAAACGATAGGCAAAAAACGGGTCAACTTGTGGGTAGGGTCGCTAAGGCCTTTAATAGTGTGACCTAATTTCTTAAATACTTTAAACTATCAAAACTTAAATTACTTGCTAAACTAAACTACTATGACGAAAATATACTTAAAAGTATTGTCAACTAACAATGATGTTTATCAATAAAATTACTCTTGTTGATATTTTCTACTGCCTATCATGGGCAATAGAAAATAACAACAAAAGTTGGTTACTTGGGCCCCATGTAACATGCGCTATGATGTTCCATTAGCTTTACTTTTATAATGTTATATTTGCAGCGTGTTGTTGTGAATATAACGTTATATTTGCAGCGTGTTGTTGTGAATATAACTGTATGATTAGTAACATAATTATTTTTGATTTTATAGCCTTATATTGATACATTTTTATTTTCTCTGTAGTATGTGCAAAGTTTCATTGTTATGCGTCAAATTATAAACAACTAGGAAACAACAGTTATGAGTCGTGGTGAGTTTGGAACACCAGTAGTAAAATATGGGTCAACAAGTGCATCTTTTCACAGATCACGAGGATCTCCTTTAAATGGTATATTTAGTTATATAATTTTAGTCGTATTTTTTGTTACTTACAATTGTATAAAATAACTCTTCCAGGTGTTTGCCACTCATTGGCATCTTGTTGAAGACACCTAAAAGTTAAACATTTTAAATATAATATTGACAATTATTTGTACTAAGTATAGTATTAATTAGAATACCTTATAAATTTTTTTAGTTTTTAAATTTATTCAGAAAATTTAAAGTTATCAGAGTTTTTTTTAGTAAAAAAAGAACAAGTTTATTGATCAAAATTGATTTGAGTTATTTAAACCATTTTATATACCAAAATAAGCTTTTATAAAATAAAGTCTGGCGATTAAATGTTTACCCCACCCTCCTAATATATTTTTTTAAAATATTTATTGGTAAAGAACAAAATGCTAACAAGTATGTTTTTAAAAGCATAAAGGTTAAGCCTTAAGATCATCTTTTTGGTGTCAATTAGTGTTTTTTGCTCACAAATAGTAATTTAGAAGGTAAAACATCCAAAATGGTGTAAAAAAAAGGAAAGTAACCAAATTTACAGCAAAGTGGTTATGGTTAAGGTTAAAGTTTGTAAAAAATAGTATTCTAAATTGTTATCTTATATTCTGTAATTAAAAAGAAAAATATTCTAAGTCCAGGAAGACTAAAATATATAGTTGTGTCATCAACTTATATATAGCATAGTAGTTGTATCACAGTCACGTTAAATTTTTGTTAGAGCGATCATTAATCACAATAAAACAATACAGGATCAAGGATGGATTTCTGAGGCATTCTTATGATAGAAAAATGCATTATAAGAAGAGAGCCAATGTTCAATTAAAAATAGTTAGAATATTTAAAAATGGTTTCACACTAAGAGTTTTGTAAAGTTGCTTGTTGTAACTTTTTTCCATTGTATATTGCACATTTTTCAAGGTACAATATTGTTTTCATGTAAGTATAGACTTACATGAACAATAGATATTGTTACTATGCCAAAACTGTTATCAAATGAATTATATATACAATTTTATAATATTTTAAATGTTAGAAAACATTATGTTGTAATTAATCGTTGTAAAAATTATTTAAAAAGTTTTTAACAAATAATTACCCAGTTGTAAAATAATATTTAACTAGCATTTCCGACCCATAAAATGCGGGTCTTGGTAAGTCTATTCTACACAGACCATTTCTATATATATTTCTATACTTATACCTTACTTCATTATTTTTTAGCTGTAAAAAAACTATACATATTGTCTACTTTTTAAAGTTATGAATAAAAAATAATTTGTAACAAAACTTTATAAAATTTTAAATGCTTCAGTAATTGTTGTCCAAACTGCTATTTAATGATAGAAGAAAAAATTGTCAAACCTCTGTTTTGAACTAAAAACTAAAGTTTAATAGTTTATAACTTCTTATTGTAAAATTATAAGCTTCTATAAAAAAAAGCAGGTGCAGATTTAAAAATTTTTTCGTTATTAAGTTTCTAATAAGTTTTTATCAAATTTTTTTCCAGACTATCTGCAGCTTATTAAGTACCTCACCCCCTTATTTAATTTTAAATAAAATAAAATTTAGAATGTTAAATCTTTTTTGCTATAAAAAAAAAAGTTGTCTCTTTAATATGTGTTAAGCGTGTACACTTAACTAATTACCTAAGCACATTATTAACTTAAGTATCTCTATCTTGACCGAAACACAATGATGTTTATTGCAATTTTTAGGCTTTTTAAAAACTCTCTACCTATTGTTTGTTATAGTATATTATATCTTTATATATCAACAATAGAACTTTAAAAATGTTGTAATTTGTATTTTAGAAATTTTAATTTTTAAAAATTGTAAAAGATTTTATAATTAAAGAATTAATATGCAAGTGCCAAGATTCCAAGAACTCTGGTATTTGTCCTCCGACAAATACCAGAGTTGATTGGAAAGCTTTTCAGATGCAACCTTTGCTATCACTGAGTGAATGCTTGAGTAGTTGATGAGTGATTGTAGTAGTTGTATATTATTGTAAGGTGCTGTTGATGCACAAGGCGCTGTCATCCATGCTTTTAGGTACAGACAGACTGCAAAGACACACACTTGATATTTTTCTTCTCTTTGTGTCAGAACGAATTGTGAGTAAAACATCCATGCTTTTAATGAGTAGATAACCTTTGACATCCAGTGCGCATGGTGCATTGGGCCAGGTGTCATTAAATGCACTCCTAAGCATGGGATTTTTCTTAGGAAGATCAGCACCAATTTTATAAACTCTCTGTTCTCATCTCGTGGCAATTGCCCTTCCAGCTGCTTGTTGGCAAACTTTATGATGTCAGATTTTATGTCATACAACAAACATGTATTTTTACCATCAGGCATGCTAGTATTGTATATTTCCTGGTCAATGAACACCCATCGAGTTTAATAGTGCTTGAAAAGTAGAACTTCAGGACCTGAAGTTGATCCCATACAAGCCTGAAAAACTGCACCAACTACAAACTTCAGAACATGGTGACGACATGCCAAATAAAGCAACTCCTTGCCAAACATTTGTTTTAGCAGAATGCATATCCCTATGCTTCTGCCAGTATTAGAACTTGTTGCATCAAAGCACATGGCATTGACCCTAGAACCAATATCCCAGGTTTTCAGAGCTTCAAATATGGCAGAGGCTTAAGCTTGGCTAGTTACAGAAGTCAGTTTGGCGACAGTGAGCAACTGAGTCACTTGTTTTCCTGATACTATAGGAGGATGGTCTGGCTTCTCCTTTCTGGTTAAGGCGCCACATTTCAAAGACTTTTTTCAATTTTGCTTGACAATTTTGGTTATCTTGTATAGGTATTCTCACCTTTAGTCAAAATGTTTGAACCTCTCTTACTGTAATTGCAGAAGATAGTGGGTATAGTGGTGTCTCTCGCCTTTTGTCAAAATGTTTGAACCTCTCTCACTGTAATTGCAGAAGATAGTGGGTATAGTGGTGTGCCTTAGAGATGTGTGTACCTTAGAGGCACGTTAAATGTACTGCCATCTTGAGTGATGAATTCAAACCGAAATTTTAGTTGCATGTATTGGCTCATTAGAGGCTCTTTTCTTAATTAACTTTATTTCTTTTGTAAGTTTTTAATACTTTTAAGTATAAATTAGTTTAAATTTATAATCATACATAAATTCAACATAAACATAAATTAATATATAGTTTATATAAATCTAACTAGTTAGATTCATATTATCTTGAATGAGGCTGATTTACATCAGCCTCATTTGAGATAATGTCCAATTATCCTATAAGCAAACATATCAAATTTCTACCATGTTGACTACTTAATCTGTTATAACAATAATACCTCCAAGGTACAACATACATACCTCCAAGGTAAACCACCGGTGGTGTACCTTGGCTATAGTGTAAGCAATTTTTTGAAATTAAAAAAAAGGGATGAAAAAATGTCTAGTTGTTAAAGAAAAAATCCTAACTAATATCATCAAGTTAAAGAAAATATATTGTTCATATTGTAAGTATTTTTTTTATATTTGTAAAAGTTTGAAAATAACTCTGAGGTACACCACTCTCCCATATCTCCCATATATATATATATATATATATATATATATATATATATATATATATATATATATATATATATATATATATATATATATATATATATATATATATATCTGTTTGTATGTTTTTAATAAATTTTTAATCTTGTTTTTTAGAAAAGTTTAATAAACTAAAAGATGACATCTCTAGCAAAATATTTCAAATTAAGAAAAATGGTAAGTCTTTCAAAATTAATGTAACTTTTTAAAATTATATATTATAGAATTCAATTAATGTTGTAGATTTTGTAAACACAGAAATAAGTGTTTATTTTAAATGTTTATTTTTTTAAAAAGTAACAGTTTTGATATTTAAATAACTCTTAGTTAAAAACATAATTTAATAGTATATTAAAAATTGATAATATATTTTACTTTCTAAAGTGTCGTCTCTTGAGTCCATCTCAAAGAAAATAGAAGAATCTAATGATGAAGCTGTTGAGCAAAAAATGTGAGATACTCCATGATGATAGAAAAGTTGACTATCAAGAGGTTTTCTCTGTTATAAAGTTTTAGAGAATTAAAAATAATTAGCTTAGTATTACATGAGCGCATGAGTTGAAGTTAGATTGCATGTTTCAGATATTTATATCTATTTCAAATTTTTTTATATACACCATTATTTATCATTAATACTTGGTATTTAAGTGTATTCAGAAGTTTTTAGAGGAGGGTGCTAGAGACAAGAATTTTTAGCATTTTTTAAAATAATAAATATGATAACAGTGCAATGTTTCTAATTATGATTGTTTATTTTGACAACCTTTTGACTGGAATTGTTTCATATTTCAATTTTGATTACGAAACACTGTTTTTTATGACAACATTATGGGCGAGAGATTTTTGACTACACTTTTCATTATTTGCTTTTGGATTATTTTGTTATCTCACTATATATATATATATATATATAAATCAGATTTTTTTTTTCAATTTGTTTTTTTCTTAATTTTTAAGACATATCATATCAAAAGAAACAAATCAACTTGCAAATGATATAAGGGATTTATTTAAAGATATATCAGAGCTTTTTCAACAAAATCAGCAAGTTGAACAGATTGTAAGTGTTTTATCAGAGTTTTTTTAATAAAACATTATCAAAAGTATTTTTTTATGTTTTATTGTTGTTTAAATTTTTTTTACTTTTAGAATTTATTATCAATCGATCAGAACAAACTTAAAAATGAGTTTGAAAGCTCTTTGACTCGTTATCAGAAAATACAAAATGTAAGAACTTAATTTCACAAACTTTAACATAATTTTTCTGTAAAAATTTTTTTGTTAAAAAGTCAAATAAAATAGGGTGTTATTTTAAGGGATAAATTTCTGTAAGAAAAATCTCAACAAAGTTAAACTACTAAATACATACAAGTCTGTGTATTGATTAATCAATGGTATATTTGTATATAAGATGATTTTTTGTTAATTTAGGTCATAGCAAGTAAAATGAAAGCTAATATACAAAAAGAAAAGATACCTGAGGCACCACATGATGAGGTAGTAAAGCATTTTCTCCTATTATCTCAATGTGTGTATACACACACACATGCGCATACACAAACACTCTCTTTTTCACACACACACACACACACACACACACACACACACACACACACACACACACACACACACACACACACACATACACATATAGTAAGTGACCTGGGTCCTGGCCCTTGCCCTAGCCCTGGCCCCAGCTAAAAATGGGACTTTTTACAAACTCAGCTTATAAAAATTTAAATTAAATTATAAGATTTAGCAGGGGTTAATAGTCAGGGCTAGGAAAAATTTTATTACTTTATTTATTATAAGTTTATGCATTTAAAATTCATTAAATACTGGCTTATATATATAGTTTTTAAACAAACTCACTTCTGACAAGATTGCAAGCAACCATAAGGTATGAGTTACTAAAAAACACAGGATAGGGTTAAAGAGAAAGTAAAAGCTTAACTAAATAGTTAAAAAGCTGTAGGATGTATGATCAGGAAAACATGAAGATGGGTGAGAGTTTTGAGGTTTTGATGTGCCAGAAAATAAACTAGATAAAATAAATTTTTATAGCATGGAGGAACAGATACAGTAAAATCATGCAACTTTGCTAAATGACAAGCTAAGTGAGAATTATCATTGGTTGATCGATCTAGAGATGGTAGCTCGTTCGAGCAGCAACCATGTTAGTAATTGTAGAAAAAAGAAAAAGATGCAACTTTATTATGATGGGAGAGTGGATCAAGCACGACAGATAAAGAAGGTCCAACTACATTTACAATGTGCTCTGAGAGTAAGAGGTTTGTTATTTGTCAATATAGGAATTTCAACAATATTGCAATAGCTGTTTGCAGTAAGTAACTGAGTTAAAATCCACAAACCACTGCATGTCCTAAGTTGTTACAGAAAAGAGATCAGATTAAAGGTTGCCTGTTTGTTTTAAAAAATCATCAAGGGAATACTTATTGTCAAAACAAAAGTATAAGCTGTAAAATAATAAGATGCAAAATACTAAGGAAGATTCTTATTTAGATAAGAAGCAAAGATAAAACCTTGCAGTACTCCTAAAGTTACTGAAAATAAAGAAAAATGTAGGCCTTCAAGACTTTAATACTGATGTTAGAAAGAAATGATTTAATAATTTTAAAACTTTTATATAAAGAAACAAATACTAGAGAGAAGACTAATTGCGGGATAGTTGGAGACTTCAGAGTGTTTTTAGGAGATTTTAAATATTGGAACCACTAGCAAGGATTAAAGAATGTTCTGAAGAACACTTTTGTAAGACTATAGTGGAAATTTTGTCTGAACCAAAATCTGTAGAAAATTAAAATTGAGAATTGACTTAAGCAACGGAAGACAGAATGATTTGGATGTCTAAAAATAGGTAAACCTGTGTAACTGGAATGGCAAAGATGAAAGAGTATGGCCATTAGATTCATGAGTCAAGTTAGAAGAAACATTCTTTGCAAATAGCACTGTCTTATTCTAGGAAGAGAAGACCCATGAATAAGAGATGTAATGTTGGACTAACATTAGTTAAGGCTCTTTTGAAGATTTTCCAAAAATCTCAGAACCTAAAATCTTAGATAAAATAATAAAATCTGATATAAGATTCAGTAAACTGAGAATAACGTAGCTTAGCATCAGACAGGACTTTTTTACATTGACTTCTTGCAATAATAAAAAGACATTGGTTCTCAAGAGAGATATTCTTGTAAAAAAGATGAAAAAAGTTATTACAATTTAATATAGCAACTGCACAAGAAGGTGATAAATGTTTCTAGTAACTCCCAACTTAATAGTGATTGCTTGCAGCCTTGATGGGAATAAATCAAAATTTAAAAAAATATAAATGAAATTTATATGGTGTAGTATTTGCTGAAAGAGAAGATGATGATCAGATGGATGTGTGGTATGACTCTAACAATACAAGAAAAGAAGCATTAATCTTAGACAGAGATTAGAAAAAATATATCAAACGTTGTATCAAACAACGTTTTTCAGAAAAGATTAAAGTGGTTTGGTATCAGCATGTATGATGCAGCAGCATCAGGAGAAAATGGCACAGGTATAAGTAACAAATCTTGGAGAGAGTGCATTACATATGGTATGAATGAGCTTTAATTAAGGAATAAAAATGCTCTCGATTTTTTATATTAGAAAAACAGCATAAAAGGGGAGGGCTAAAGCTTGATGATGATGATGATGATGATGATGATGATGATGATGATGATGATGATGATGATGATGATGATGATGATGATGATGATGTTGAGCATGGTGATATATAAATATATATGTGCCTATATATATAAAATATAACATGAATTTCAAATAAAGAAATATATATTTAGGATGTATAAATGTTTATGTAGCCCCGGTCACAAATAAAGCCCCAGCTATTTTTATCAAACCCGATCCCGGTTGAATTTCAACCCCAGCCACATACTACACACACACAGGCGCATGCACATATGTATACAGCCCTCAGAATCAAGAAAAAACAAGGCTGGCAAAAAATTGCAGGCCTAAAATTATTAATTCATTTAGAATTAATAAAAGTGTTTATTTTTTCTTTTTCTTTTAGTTTTGTTTACAATTTACATAAAACCTTTGCTTTTCTGTTTTTATTTCAATTGTTTCATTAAGGATTTGAATAAAATGTTGTTTTTTTTTTTAATTTTATCATTTTATTTATATTATATTATATTTGAAACAGCAAATAAAATCAAGTTTTAAAATTATAGGTGGCAAAAAATTGTAGACCTTTGACAAAATCAGGTCGGCAATTAGGTTTGCAGTTAGGTCAGCATTATCGAATGCTGACCCTAATCCCGAGAGCTGTATATATTTATACTCTAAGGGTTCAGGTATATGTTGAGCAGTCGTGGCACAGTGGTAGCGCACTTGCCTAAGACAAAGGATCTGTGGTTCCAACTCCACCTCTGGGCATGTTTTGTAACACCAGTAAGGAAGGAGGCGTTAACTTCATATTAAATGCTCTGTGATTAGACCGTAAGGACTTCTTGGGGCACCTAAAATAAAAAATTAAAAAAAAAAACCTAAAGAATTTAAATTTTTTATGAGTTTCTAATTCTTAAGACTTTTTTCAAAAAACTAAAAGAATGGTGAAAAATCTGTTACTGTTTTTGCCGTAGTACGACTCTTACATATGCAATTACTGCTTGCCCATACACTAACTTATTAATTAATCTACATTTGTTTTGAATATGAGATTTTATGTAAAACTAAACCTTCAGTTTACACTGATATAATATAAATTATATACAAATATTAATATGTTATTATTACAAAAAAAAGAAGATTTATAAATAAAAGTGGTAAAAGCTTATATTCTTTTAGAAGTTTTTTTTATTTTTTATTTTCCAAAGGGCATTGCAAGGGTATTGCAAAATATGTTGCATGGGTATTACAAAATTAGTTAGTTGGGCTGTTAATACTAGATAAAATTTATTGTGGGTAGTGATAATATTTTTGATGTAGGAAAACAACTGTAGCTTAGTTTTATGTTTTTGTTGAATATTACATAAAACTTATTTGATTTCGGAAAATGTTTTTAAACCAAGCTTGCAACATTTATACTTACGTTAAGTGTAAATAAAGGGGTAAACTATGTATGTACTAAATAAATTTACTGAAACCTCTGCAGCTTCTTATTTAATATAAAGTTTGTAGTAAAACGATAACTTTGATTCAAGAAAAAATGTTATCACCTAAGTCACTTGTATATTTGAAAACATTTCTACATGAGTTTCACATAAAAAATTTGTTAAAATCTATACAAAAAATTTATTTTACATCAGACTTGTAAAATTTTAGTTATTGACAAGAATGCAGAAGCTGGCAAAAAAACATATTTTGATTAATGTATTTGAAATGATCAACCTGATTTACTTTACACAACTATTAACATGATTTTTACCTAAAATATTTTAGCTAAAAGAAAGCGTACATCGCATAATAAAGAATGGCTATCTATTGCATTTTCTTTGTCTTATTCAACTAATAATCAACAAATATAATATTTAATTTGTTGAGTGATTGCATATATTTTTTAGAATATTTCTATGGGTGGAATATATAAATTTTTAAATACTTTATGCTAAAAAATGCAATAAGTAATAGTTATTGTTCATTGTGATTCTGTTATAGACATTTTGACTTTAACATAGCTAACATTACATTAAGATATTTACAAAAGGCTTTAGGTTTTTTTTTTACATAAACAAGCTGTGGGTAAAGCGGTATTATAACTTTTTTATTATTTAAATTACTTTAATGAAATTTCTCTGGTGAACATAATGCTGGACTTCATGTTTAGCCTTAAAAAAAAATTCTCAAACAAAAGTGATATTTTTCCCAAACACAAGTGTTTTTTTATTTGTCATCTTTGAAATCATGTACACACAAACTGGTATTGATGTGCATTATTGTTGAGGCAAAGATTCAAGTTACTATTTTTCAATAAGTACATATCTTCTTTTATAGTACATATTTTTTTAAGTATCCATTTTTTTGAAGGTTTTTTTGACTATATGATCTATACCTTGGTTGTAAAATAGGCTAAACAGTCTATAATTTGGTCCATAAAATAGACTAAGTGGTCTATTATTTCCAATGCAACTAGTTTATCTTGCCTCAATTTGAACTGTAAAATGCATTTTTTTTTTGCAATGTTTGCAAATAGGCCTGTAAATCGAGCCAAGCTTGCCAGGGCTCGGCTTGGCTTGTTTACATATTAAGAGTGTTTGAGCTTGGCTCGTTAAGGATTAGTTTTGTTTGGGCTCGGTTCCTTTTACATGTTGCTCGAGCTCGACTGGTTTAAAACTCGAAATAATTATTGTAACCTGTTAGTTTAAAGCTCGTTTAGTAAACAAAAATTGTTCGTTAAAGGCTCGTCTGTAAATAATGCAAGTCCAAATCAACAAACAACATAAACAATCCTGCAGTCTATTAAACATGCAAATAAACAACATAATGAAATAAGATCCCACAAATCTAATAGTTCAAAATAAAAGTTAAAACTAATAGTTCAATGTTCAAACTTAATGTTCAAAGTTCAAACATAATGTAAGCTCTCACAAACATAAAATTCCTATTAAACACTGCACTCTAATAGTTCAAATTACATTTTCACAAATATAAGTCTTGCTCTCATTGCATTGGATATATATATATATATATATATATATATATATATATATATATATATATATATATATATATATATATATATATATATATATATTCGAGCTTTAATTGAGCCTATATGAACCAGCCTATGATGTTCAAGCTCGGCTCGTTTAATAAACGAGCCCAATTTTTTGTTCAAGCCCGGCTTGTTTACCATTTGAGCCAAACATGAACGAGCTCTTGTCGAGCCGATCACCGAGCTGTTCACGAACACGAGCCAGGATTTACAGCCCTATTTGCAAAGCCTATGATTTTTTTAATTTTTTTTTTTGCAATGCTGCATGATCGCTCAATTTTAGGGGAAAGAAGTATTTTTCAATAATTATTACTAAAAAAAATGGTATTTAATTTTATTAATAAGTTATTTGTAATTTGGTATTTAATTTTATTAATAAGTTATTTGTATTGTGCATTTAATTTTATTCATAAACTTGTTGTTTAAAATATATTTATATTTCGCTATTTTTTTCATTTTTACTATTTGACATAAAGCAATTTAATTATGATAAAACTTCTTATAAATACAGTGTATTTTAGTAAAGAAGTTTAAATTCTTAAAAATTAGTTTTTTATACAACAACCTTTTACCCTATTAAGGTATAGAGGCCACAATAATTCAAAAGTATTTTTTTTTAATGTTGTTACCGCTCTTAAAACAGGAACCTTCACATAGAAGGTAGCAAAGAAACAAGTTTATTACTATCAGGAACTTTTCTGTGTTACTATTTACTACTACCACAGAGTTAGTTCAGTTAGAACATTTTGTTCTATAATTACAAAGTAATCGCCACCGACCCATCACTACAATAAATAACAATTTATTAATAATTAGTTGTTAACTATTTACTGTAAACTTGCTGTGCTGTTTTCTGTGGTTACATTATCTGGTTCCAAATGTTTTTGATTGTAGAAAAATGAAATCATGTTGGTATCATATGAAAGCGATCAAGAAAAACCTTGTGTGTTATCATATAACACTGAAAATCTAATCGATCAAACAGAAAGGTAAATTTTCTAAAATTTGTTTTTAAATTAGAACATTTAAATTAATTAAAGATTGTAATGAAATTTAAGAAGAATTTAGTTTGTTTATTTTAATTTAATGTAATTATTCTTATTTTATTTTATTTTTTTTTCTAGCTTTGTTTTGTTTATTTTTCATTAATTTTTTCTTTTTTTATTTACTGTTTATTATTATATATACTTATTATTATTATTATCATTATTATTATTATTATTATTATTATTATTATTATTATTATTATTATTATATATATCTGTATAGTTTGGTAACTTAGTTACTCTAGTTTTGCTCATTAACTTATAATACGTTTATACTTATATTAAGTATAAACTTAATAATTTATTATTATATATTTTCACTTATCAACTATAATATTTTACTTATAATCATTCATAATTTTTGATTATTTTAATATTTATTTTATTTTATACTTATAACTTATAATTTAACTAATTATAACCTATTTTTAATATATATTTACATTATTCTTCCCTAACTTTATTAATAGTATTTTTGTTCATTATTTATTTTAATTGTTAAATAGATATTATTTTTATTTTATTAATTGAATTATATTTATATTATTAATAAATACTATTATTATTTTTAAAATTTTCGGTTATATTGCTGTTCATATTACTGTTTGTTTCCTTATTTTACTTCATTCAATCATTTCATTTTATAAACTGCACTACTTAAATATCTACTCACTGCAAAAATTGTTTCAAGAAAGTTAATACAAACCATCACTACCTTCAATGTAAACATTGCCTAAACCTTTTTCATAAAAAATGCTGTTGTCTGAATGATGTGGAGTTTAGGATAATGAAAAACTCTAAAACATCTTGGTTCTGTATTTCATGTAGAAAATATATTTTTCCATTTAGTTCTTTATCTGATAAGGAGCTGCGTCTGCAAACAATAAATGAAAAAGTGATTCATATTAATGAACTCTCAAACAACATATCATCTTTTCCAAACACCATAGAGTCTAATCTTTATAATGAACTTAATGACTTCATTTCCCATCAACTTAATAACGACAATGACAATAATGTAAACCTCGAAGAAAACCCTATTATTAATTGTAAACAAATGGACATAAAATGTTTCAACTCTGCCAACATCGACAAAAATAATTTTTCTCTTTTTCGTTTAAATATTGCTTCTCTTAATAAAAATTTTGACGAATTAAACTCACTTTTATCTCTTATTAACCATGAATTCAGTATTATTGGCATAACTGAAACTAAACTAAAAAATAACACCTACCAACTATCTCATTAAACCTAACCGGTAATATTTATGAGCACACCTCAAAAAAATCTTATTTTGGAGGAGCTTTACATTATATATCTAATACATTAATTTACAAACCTCGGAAAAAAATCAAACATCATTATTGGCTGTATTTATCGCCATCCTAATATGGATATTTCAGAATTTATTAACTCATATTTAATTCCACTTTTTGAAAAGCTATCTATGGAAAAAAAAACTACTTTTTTAATGGGCAATTTTAATGTTGATCTTTTATTAGCAAACTCAGACAATTCTGTCTCTGAATTTTTAGACACCATTGCTTCAAATAACTTTCTTCCCTTTATTTCATTGCCAACAAGAATAATGAATCACTCCAAAACTCTTATTGATAGCATATTTTCTAATGCAACTTCTTCAAATATTTTTTCCGGTAATTTTACTTCTACGGTATCAGATCATTTACCCAATTTTTAATACAAATAAAAAATTTACCAAATTTTTTAAAACAAAGAATCCGAATAACAAACTAGAAATCTAAAAAAATATTATAAAATGTATAGAAACTTGTTACTCTCACCCGTCGTAGTAAAAAAAACCATTACTCTAAGTTCCTCTCTGATAGTGCCAAAAATTTAAAATCTACATGGTATGGTATTAGGAATCTTTTAAACATTAGTTCAAGAGTTAACTCATATCCTTCCTGCTTATCTAACAACTCCATGATATATGACCCCATTAAAATTTCGGAATCTTTCAATTCATTCTTTGTTTCAGCTCCAGAAGAATTACAGAAAAAGAACACTTATCTAATACTGACTTTAATAAATATCTTAAAAATCCTAATCTTAAATCAATATTCATAAAACCTACAGACAAATACGAAGTATTATCTATTATTCATTCTCTTAATGACAGCAAGGCTTCGGGACCTAACAGCATTCCAATACCTATTTTTATCTTGCAAATGATATCTCTCCTGTACTTTTTGAACTATTTAATCTGTCATTCATCACTGGTGTATTCCCTGATACCTTAAAAACTGCTTCTGTTATCCCAATTCATAAAAAAGACTCAAAACTTGAATGTAATAACTATAGACCAATTTCATTATTATCAAATGTCAGCAAACTTTTAGAAAAACTTGTGTATACTCGTATTTACAACTTTTTGAATAACTCTGCTTGTTTTCATATTCGACAGTTTGGGTTTCGCTCAAATCACTCCACTTCTCATGCTCTTATTAGCATTACTGAAATGATTTGTGGTGCAATTGACAGTGGTTCCTTTCCTTGTTGTGTATTCATAGATCTTCAAAAAGCTTTTGATACTGTTGATCACAACATTTTAATAAAAAAGTTAAACTGCTACGGATTACGTGGTATTGTTAATCATTAGTTTTCTTCATATATTAGGGATCGCACTCAGTTTGTTTCAATTATTGGATTTGAATCCACACACAAAGTTATTAAATATGGCGTTCCACAAGGTTCCATTCTTGGACCATTATTGTTTTTATTATATATAAATGATTTATCTTGTTCATTAAAAAATTCTAAAGTACATCATTATGCTGATGATACCAATCTTATATATCAACAAATCACTTACGACTCTTTGTAAAAAAGTTAATCAAAATCTTCATTGCTTATGTAACTGGTTAAATAATAATCGTATTTCATTGAATGTCAATAAAACTGAATACATTATTTTTCATTCCTCTCAAAAAACTATTGATAATATTAAAATTAAAACTAATGGAAAAAAACTTTTTCCGTCAAAATATATAAAGTATCTTGGAGTATATCTTGATGAAAACCTTAGTATAATCAACTGTATTATCTTAAAAAGAAAACTTACATGAGCTAACATTATGCTTTCTTTAATTTATTACTATGTTCCTATACGAACTCTTTGAATGATTTATTCTTCTTTATTCTCTTCTCACCTTTGCTATTGTTGTATTGTTTGGGGTCAAAAAAGTAACTTTTTACTTAATGGCATTGCTAGTTTACATCTATTAGAATAATGATGTTTTCACTAATGAGATCTGATATCCAAAAAAAAATTTTTAAACTAAAAATCCTAAAACTCCATGATTTTAAAACAAATGAAATTCACAATCATTACACCAGGAATACAGAAAATAGTAAGCTATACTCTTCTTTTTTCAACACAATTAAATATGGTAAGTTTTCCATAAAACAACAATGTATTTCCCAATGGAACCAGTGTATTTCTGCATTAATAAAAAAGTTTTTAAAAAATATCCCCTTGTTATAGGTTATTTACTGCTCAACAGAATTCAATTTAAAAATATAATGTTGGATTGTATTTCTTTATAATTTCTCTCTGTACTTTTTTATATCAATCCACTTGTTCATTAAAGAAACTATATATCAAAGGCAACTAAGTTGCCTTTGATATATAATTTCTTTAATGAACAAGTGGTTTGATTTTTGCTTTATTTATTATATATCTATATTATATTTTTTTATTATTGTGTTATTATTGCTACATTTTATGTTATTATTACATTTAAATATTATCTATAATATATACATACAATTTATATTGTATTGTAATTTTTCTTCATATTATTGGTACTTAATTATTATTATTATTATTTTGTACTATTACTATAATTATTACAAATATCATTTTTTTTTTTTTCTCTCATATTTGTATTTTTTATGTTTTTTAGGTGTCACTCCATTGACTAGTTTGTAACTATATGAGTGACACCGAACCAAATTCTATTAATTTACGATGAGCGTTTGTAAATTTTTATTGATATGGTTAAATAAATAAAAAAAAAAAAAAAATTCATTTGTGCTTTGTTGATATAAATAAGTGTAGTCTAAGAATCACCTGTTTATTGTGAATGTACATTTGAAACCTTGCTATTATCTTTCCACATAAATTACTTCACATTGACTTGTTTGAAAAACCTAATTTTCCATAACAAGTTCATATATTTTATCTGCATATATTTCATTTTAATAAGAAAGGTATTGTGAAAAATAATGTAAAAAATAGTCACAATGTGAATCACAAATGTGTAGTTTTCTGCAAAATCACCTATGTTTTTAATCTATATGCTTGCAAATCAAAAATCTTATAGACATATGTACTTTCTTAAAACATTTTAAAAAAGATCATTGAATACAGAATGTTCGAAAACTAAATGGAACAAATATAAACCAAAAAATTTGTTGAAAACAATATTTCCAAAGAACTTTATTAAAAATGCACACAAAAAAAAAAAAATTTTTTTTGAGAAAAGTGGGGCATCTCCCCAGTGCCCCACCCCTCTGGTTTTAAGAAGAAAATTTTTTAAGAAAGTACATGTCTATAAGATTTTTAATTTGCAAGTATATGGATTAAAAACATTCATCCATCAAAGCTAATGATTTTAACAGAATTTTACATTGTAAAATTTAGTTAAAATCATTAGCTTTGATTGATGAATGTTTTTTAGCCGAAAATAATCTTAACACGCGTTCATCAGGACTACACAAATGCTAAAAATTTTCAGAGCTCCAGTTAGTCTGGAAAGTAGTGAAAAATCTATCACAAGATTCCACTACAGAAAAGTGGGCACTTACCCCAGTTCCCCCTAATGCCGTGGGGCCCTAAAAATATTTAACATGCACATTAATTGGCACTACAAAAATGCCTAAATTTTCAGAGCCCCAGCTAGTTTGGAAGGTAGTGAAAAATCAATTGCAGTATGCCGCTACAAAAAAGTTGAGACCGTGCCCCTTTATCCATATATGGAAATCCATATACTTGCAGATCAAAATCTTTATATTTTTTGAAAGATCAATGAATATAGAATGAGGTGTAATAATTTTTTTTTTGATATCATCAAGGCCACATGGGTTTCTTGAGCATCAAAATCAGGTGTACAAAAAATTGCCTAAATTTATTTAATTTGATAAAACAGTTACTTAATAATAAATTTTTATCTTTCTGATCATTTCATTGAATTCGTCACACCTAAAATAACCTGGGACAAGTTTTTAAGTAAAAAGATTAAATATTTTTAAAGTTATGTAACTTGAAACCTCTAAATAAACATTACAATTCTGAAGGGACAAGAGGGGCCTGGTCAACATCTGGTTAAAGTAAAATTAATTTTTTGAATTAAAAAAGAACTTAAAAAACTAATAAAATTGAAAACGAACCTTATATTTTGCAACTGTTTGCCAGGATGGAAAGTTACATTTCTCGTGAAAGAATACAAAAATGTTTGCAAGATAGTCAAAATATTTGCAAGATAGTCAAAATGTTTGCAAGATAGTCAAAATGTTTGCAAGATAGTCAAAATGTTTGCAAGATATTCAAAATGTTTGCAAGATAGTCAAAATGTTTGCAAGATAGTCAAAATTTTTGCAAGATAGTCAAAATGTTTGCAAGATAGTCAAAATGTTTGCAAGATAGTCAAAATGTTTGCAAGATATCAAAAATGTTTGCAAGATATTCAAAATGTTTGCAAGATAGTCAAAATGTTTGCAAGATAGTCAAAATGTTTGCAAGATAGTCAAAATGTTTGCAAGATAGTCAAAATTTTTGCAAGATAGTCAAAATGTTTGCAAGATAGTCAAAATGTTTGCAAGATAGTCAAAATGTTTGCAAGATATTCAAAATGTTTGCAAGATATTCAAAATGTTTGCAAGATATTCAAAATGTTTGCAAGATAGTCAAAATGTTTGCAAGATAGTCAAAATGTTTGCAAGATAGTCAAAATGTTTGCAAGATAGTCAAAATTTTTGCAAGATAGTCAAAATGTTTGCAAGATAGTCAAAATGTTTGCAAGATAGTCAAAATGTTTGCAAGATATTCAAAATGTTTGCAAGATATTCAAAATGTTTGCAAGATAGTCAAAATGTTTGCAAGATAGTCAAAATGTTTGCAAGATAGTCAAAATGTTTGCAAGATATTCAAAATGTTTGCAAGATAGTCAAAATGGAATCAAGAAAAGCTAGACAAAAATATGAACAAAAAGAATTGCCAATAAATGGCTGTTAAAGTTTAATTTTGAGAAATCTTTAGTTATGCACTTTGAAAAAAAAAAACTGTAGGTTTATTTTATGCAAAATATACCCTAAAGTACCACTGTCACTGAAAAAGATCTTAGTTTAGTATTAAGCTCTGACTTAAAATGGAAAAACCAAATAACTCCATGTGCAAGTAAAGCGAATAAAGTTTTGGGTATGTTAAAGAATACATTTCTAGGTTTTTGTAAATTACTAAAAATTAAATTAAAAATTTTTGTTTGACTGTTGAATTTGCTGTATCTGTGTGGTCTCCATATATCTTATAAAGGATATTATTATTTTAGAAAAAGTTCAGCATCGCGCTACTAGATTGATATCGCTACAAAAAAAGGCTATGTTATGAGAAAAGATTAGGTAAGTTGGGCCTCACTACTGCAATTTAATTCAAATTGCAATTTAATTCAAAGGTATAAGATATTCAATGGAATTGAAAAAGTAATTTTAACCAAGGAAGTTTTGCCAAGAAGTTATCAGTCAGAAAGAGGTCATCAAATGAAATATAGTTAAGAGTTTTTAATTAAAATATTTTGAATTAAAATGAAAGAAAAGAAAATATAAAGAGTTTACAATATGAAAATAATCTCAACAAAGAACTTCAAACTTGAAAATGTTCAACTAAATATGATTTTTAGAGAGTTCAAAGTAATTTTTAAGGGAGCTCTATGTTTTTTGTTTTTTTTTGTAAAATCCAAAAGTCTATATAATAAATTCACACACAGACACATATTTCTGAACTATACTTATATATAATGGTTATTTCAATTTAAATTCTTACTATAATACAGGTACTTATTCAGGCAAAAATGGAAAAGAAAAATAAAGAAGAAATTTTAAGAATAAAAAAGCCTCCACAAAATTTATTGTGTATATGTATATAATTATGATTGAATACATATTTTTTGTGCAAAATATTCAGTAATAAAAGTTTCTTAAAATAGTATTTCAAGGTTTTTATTAAATAAAATGTTTATCTTATAAAAATTATTTGAATTATCTTTATAGGACTCAATTAGTTATGCATGATTTAGAAGAGCTTAAAGAAAAAGAGAGTCGTTTAAACCAGATTGAGGTGAATTGTGCATTTGCAGCTTTTTACATATACAAACTTAAACCTGAGAAATTACAATGTGAGTTAGATATTGTGGTTTTTCATTGCAAAAAGAAGTTTTTTTAAATTCAGAGTATTGAGAAATCTACAGAATATTTGGAAATGTTATGGCGAAAAATAAATTTGATTTTCTAATTTATTTTAAATAAAATTTAAATAGATGATATTTTTGATTTAATTTTTAAGATTAAAAAAGATGATTTACTTTTGCATAAAAAGAAAAATTTTAACATTTATACAGCATGTATATTTACTTTATATTTATAGTATTTATACAGCATGTATATTTACTTTATATTTATAGTATTTATACAGCATGTATATTTACTTTATATTTATAGTATAAGTATTAACTACTTTTTACATTTTTTTAATAACTGCGTTTTTGTTTTTTCTAATTACTCTATATTTTAATTTGAAATTTTTAAATATTTCACATTTAATTATTCTGTCAATCACTGGTCAACTTCTAAGCTAATAGAAATTAACCAGTCATTTGAACCTCTTTTTTTTATCCTATTGTTGTTCATTTTTGAGACTTTCAGTAAGATTATCATTTTATACATTCCATTCCTTTTTGTTTTATAACTTGATTGATATTTTGCTTAATCTTTTTTTTGTTTGTTTGTTTTATTCATCTTTTAAATATTTTTTTTTTTTTTATGTATATCTGTTGAATAACTTTATTTTTAAGGAGGATATTCTTAATGTTAATGAGATTTTTCGTGACTTGGCATTGCTGGTGCATGAACAAGGAAGTACTATAGGTATGTATATACGCATATATATATATATATATATATATATATATATATATATATATATATATATATATATATATATATATATATATAAAATTTAAGCGACATCTTTAATAGTATGTGTAATAGTATTATAAGCATTAAAATGTCATATACGGTATCATACTATTTATTTATTTTTTAAGTAATATTTCGGCTCATATAGTGAGAGTCATTATCAAACTAATAAAACTGTTAAAAAAAATCGTTTAAAAATTATAATAAAGTAACCAAATGATGTCATTGCAATGTCAGATATTCAACATTTTTTAATTTTACAAAAAATGGTTTCCAATGGTGAGTCATCACCAAATTGCCAACTCGTGACAATGGCAATTTGGTGATGACTCACCATTGGAAACCATTTTTAAAAAAATGTTGAATATCTGACGTTGCAATGACATCATTTGGTTACGTTTATTATAACAATTAACCGGCTTTTTTTAACGGTTTTATTTTTTTTATAATGGCACTCACTAGCTTTGCAAAAATTTTATTTAAAAAAGAAATAAATAGTATGAAACCGGATATGATGTTTTAATGCTTATAATATATATATATATATATATATATATATATATAATATATATATATATATATATATATATATATATATATATATATATATATATATATATATGTATATATATATATATGTATATATATATATGTATATATATATATATATGTATATATATATAGGGTGTCAAAGTGAGTATTAATAGGGGTGTTGATATAGATGTAGATACGGACATTAAAAAGCTAAATAAAAATTTAAATAGTTGTGTTTGTAACAAAATCAATGTTATGTTATGTATGTTACGCGGTAGAAGAAAATTGTTTTATTTAAATATATAAATGCCCTGAACCTTTATTTTTTGTGTTAGGTCAGCAGTTAATAATAATAAATCCGAACAACTATTAGTTAATTGCAATTTATTCTTTATTGCTAAAAATTCTCCAACTAATATAACAGATACTATTTTACATGTAATTTAATGTTCATTATATTTAATTTTCTACACAATTCTTCTTAATATCTCTTCTACTATATCTTCTTCTCAAACAAACATTCTTCTACTATATCTTCTTCTCAAACAAATTTTCAGAGTTCAAAACATTGAAGCTTCGCGCTTCAATGTTTTGAACCCCGAACAAATGACGAAACTATTTCATCTTCTCTATTTGTATCATATCAGATTGATCAGATGCGTTTCAGTTCAATTGCTCTTAATCGAATTCGACTGTTAGACGCTTCGCGCTTCAATGTTTTGCTTAATTATCGATTGTTATTTTACGCTTGATCGGTTGTTACCTTCATAATATGTATTAACAAAAATTGTGCAATCATTTTATCAATTTAGAATTACCAACTCAAATTTTTTCTGAAATTGAACCTTGAGCAGCTAATACAATAAGAAGTTTTCCTCTAAAATTCTGCTTTTTTTGATAAAAAAAACTTTTTCTTTTTTGATATTCTTTTAGTAAAGGTGGTACATAAGTTCTATTATGATTGGCTCCAAGTAAAGAAGGTTTATAGGAATTAAAGAAATTTCCAATTTTGCTCTGCGACCATGTTTTAGTGTTAATTTCTATGTTTTTTATGGTGACAAGCCATGATATACTTTATGAAATAAAAAAAGCACAATATAAATTTTTGTAATTTAATCTTTATATAACAATTTATACAAGGTTTTAAAAAACTAATAATATATAAAGTTGCATATTTTAAAAACAATCTTTCTAGTAAAATTGAAAGTAATATGAAAAGTCATGGCTACTTGCCCACTGTGTGTGTGTATATACAATGGATAATATGTATCTTAAGTCACAATTTTCTTTTATATTGTGTGTGCTTTAAATCTTAAAACCTGAGCTTTAATTTTTCAGAAAAAGAAAAATGAAGAATAAATAAAAAATTTATATATTGGTGCTACAACCTAAACCCTTAGTCAATGAAGTGGCATTCTTTCCATGTTTTACCTATTTAGGCAGTTGATTCATGTACTTAAGCTTGAGCAGCTACCTATTATAGTATGATATATATATATATATATATATATATATATATATATATATATATATATATATATATATATATATATATATATATATATATATATATATATATGTGTGTGTGTGTGTGTGTGTGTATGTGTGTATATATTATTCTTTGTCTTTTTCTAGAAAAAAACCTGTCTAGATTAGTCTGCTTTTGATTTGAAGTTTGAAAAATATTGATGGTGTTAACCTAAATCCGCAAAAATGTGTACATATATGTATGTGCGCGCATGTGTGTGCATATGTGTGTATGTTATTTCATAGTGCAAAAATTTTGTTATAAGAATCTCATTGTAGAAAAACAAAAAACATTAAAGTGTATTAAAATAAAAAGGTATATACACAAAGGTATGTGGATTCTTTTAAATGACAGCTGTTTGTGTTTCCTTTTTTTCTAACTGCTTATGTTGCTTTTGTTTTCATATTCTTGATTATGGCAATTAAAATTTTTTGGTGGTTGATGCCAGCTGTTTTTTAAGTTGTTTTTTTATTGGTAATACATTATATGTTTTTAAATAAAATCACAGGTTAACTATGTTATATCTGTTTCTTATTTGCTCTGATCAGTTACTTTTTGAAGACTTATCAATTCTAAAAATACCCAGAAAATTTATCAAGTCTTATGAAATATCTTTTCCAATCAATGACAAATTAATATAAACATTACATTTATATTTTAACTAAAGTTAACTTATTTTACAATATAGTCTAATAAGATCGCTCCATAAAAACTAAATAACAAAGAATACAACAGAAAGGCTTCTTACACACAAAAAATAGCTTATACACAAAAAATAGCAACAAAATCTTATTTAAATTGAAACTTGCAACAATCAAATTAAAGTGTGGTTCAGCGAGTCCATAAAAGACATGCAATAAAACTAAAATAATAAAAAACTACAGTATAAAATAATAAAATAAAGTATAAAATAATAATAATAAAAAATTTCAGTATAATATAAAATACAGTATAAAATAATAATAATAAAAAATTACAGTATAAAAGTTTTTTTCAATTATACTGAAGAAACTTTCATTCTAACAGGTAATGAGACGGTCCAGTTTAAAGATTTTTTAAATATACAAAAAAAACTTGACAATAGTCAAATCTCAATCAAAATTTTTGAGTTTAGTATAAAACTTGAATCATGTTGCCGAAAGCAGTATTAAAGTATTACAGAGATTAAAAATGCAACAACATAAATAAATCAATTATTAAAAAAAAAATAGGGAAGTTGTTGCTATAATGTAACACGGCAAATGCAAAACAAACAAGCTAATGTTACAAGATAAAAATAAAAGTGATGAATTTTAATGATATGGGTAGTCCCTACTAATGCTATAAAAAGTTTAGAGAAAGTATAAATCTTGTTTGGTCTTCTCTTGTCATCTGGATATAGTTTTTTTTGTAAGGCATTTACAGTTTCCACATTTTCTTCAACAGAAATTTCATCTCAAAATAATGGTAGTGCTGCTAGATCTTCACTTAAATACCATAACTGAAGTTTAATTTTAACTTTGGCTACATTTGTAACTTTGCTGTCAACTTGACAATATTTTTTGATTAGTTTAAAAAGGAGATCAATTTTAAGCCCCAGGAATGCAAGTAATTGTTGTACCATCATCTATTCCCAAAATGAGAAATGCTAGTTCTTCCAAGTTCTTTTTAATCACCACAAGATTGAATGCCCTTAAAGTATTCCTTTAATTTTTTCACCACATAGGGTTTTTGAGATACAAACCACTCTTTTTCAAACTTTGTAAGCACCCAGTTTTGCTTTTATCACTTTCAAGTGGTTTAAACTGTGATGTCCCACTGGATCTTTTTTCTTCAAGCTTGCTTTTTCTATATTTAGCATCTGTTTGCTTATATATTAAGTAGTTGGATGTCATTTTTCAGGCACCTTGCTGATCTATAAGGAACTTTTTATCTTCATTTATCATGATGCAACAATCCCATTCACCATGGGCAATGTTTTATTCATATAGTAGACATTATATAGTATTAAAGTTTCGAATTTTTGTAAATACTTAAGTTTTAAAGTAATTATGTTGAAATTAAATAACTTTAAAACTTCAATCTTTTCTAAATTCTATTAACACTTTTAAATTAAAAAAGAGAGATACTAGTTATTTTGTAGTTTTGTCAAGTTTTCCTTTAATTTATTTTCTCATTGGTTAAGATTTATTTATCTATTTTTTTAATTTATAAATTGTTTTTGTTTTTTTATTTACATTAGTTTTTGTTTTTTTATTTACATTACATATGCATATTCAAAATTGTATTAAAAAGAGAAAAAAATTTCTCTAGTAGTTTAGTTCTAGCTTATCATATAAATGAGAACATGTGTTTCGATCATTCTATGGTTTAAAAAGAAAAGCTGCAACCTCCCTCTTTAAATACTTTCCTAATCAAAGCTGGTTTAAGTGTCCACCCCTTCAAACTATCAAATTCCTCATATTTCTCTATGTATGCATTTTTTAATTATCTCCCTCTTTAAGAATTTGATTTCCCTCTACAATTAGGTAGTCCTAATATTGAAATAAGGTCTTTTCAACAGATTTTATTAGTTGTCTATATATAATGATGTTTAAAACTAAATATGGAAACCTCAAAATATGTATTACAATAATGTAAAAATGCTTTTTAAAAATGTGATTTTAAGTATTGTTGTTTTTTACATATTTTTTATTTATCATATATTTTTTAAAATTTTATTTGCAGATTCTATTGAGAATAATATTGAACATGCTGTCATTCAAGTAGAGCAAGCAAACACTAAGCTTATTAGAGCTACAAAATACCAGGTACAAATCTGCAGATTATAATTGTTTGAATTTATGTAAAGACTTGTTAAAGTATTTTTTTACTAAATTAAACTAAGTTCATACTTTCAATTGATTGTTGATTGTAAGAATGTGAGATGCAATTTGTTATAAATTTATTTAACTTTTTTTTTTTTAAATGATTGATCACTTTCCAAATTTTTAAAAAAACAATTTTATTGCAACATTTTATTGCAACAATATTCCAACATTTTTCAAAACAACAATTTTACCATTAGCATTTTATATGGGTATAACAATGCTTGATTGCATAATTTAAAAAAAAACAAATAAAATTATAAATGTGTGCTTAAATAGCATGTTTGAAGTCATACTGAAAAAGACTACTGCCGGGGACTTCAATACATACATCCACTATCTTATAGCCTACTATCACAAAATAGTGCCACAAAATTGACAGAGGGTTTGGAGTGGGGCAATCTTTTCTTCCATTATTCTTAAATTTTTCTGAAAAAGCTGCATGTTATAAAGATAAGCAAAATGAGTAAGCAATTGCTCATCTATATATGCTAGTGTGTGTATATATATATATATATATATATATATATATATATATATATATATATATATATATATATATATATATATATATATATATATATATATAAATGAATAAAAACGCTTATATATATAAATATCTTCTACACTCTGTTTCACCTTCAACAGGTTTATCAGGAAGAATGTTTAAATATCAAAAAATTCAAGTTATAAAGAAAATATTTCACAGGAAAATGTAATTGCAAACAAAAAACAGATTGCCTTATTAATGTCAAATGCTATCAAAAAATACTATTTACAAATGCATTGTTTCCTCACAAAAAACCCCCTGATAAACAGAGTATTGGCTTAACTAAAAGCAAATGGAAAAAATGTTACGTCAACTACAAACAATCTTTTGAATATAAAAAAAGTACTCAAAAGAGACTTTGCTGTCAAAATATATTTCGCAATTAAAAGAAAAAAATATCAATTTTAAATTGAACTGGTCTGTTCTAAAAATTGTACCTGCCTATGATATTATTTTCAAAAAATATGCTATGTTTGCATTAAAAATTTGAAATTATTACCCATATGGATCAAGAAAATTTACTTAACAAAAAATTTGAATTAATTTCTAAATGCAGGTATGAAAGTAAATACTTTTAAAAAAATTATAAAAACAAATGACCAAACTAAAGTTATCCTAATTCTATAGAATTCTTTTTCACAACTAATGTTTTGAAAAATAATATAACTTCCTGGTTGCAACATAATTACAGCTTTTATAAAATTAATTATAGCAGTTCCCAAATTCATGTGAAATATTTTTCTATATTTGAATTTTTTGATATTTAGACATTCTTCCTGATGAACCTGCTAAAGGTGAAACAGACTGTTGAAGATATTTAGATTAGTGTTTTTACTAATTTATTAATCTTCTATTCTTTAATAACATTGAGCACTCTCTTTTTAGAATACTTTAACTTATATATATATATATATATATTTATATATATGTATATATATATATATATATATATTTATATATATATATTTATATATATATATATATATATATATATATATATATATATATATATATATATTTTATAGAAAAATACAAAATTTGATTGTTACTATAATTTTTAATTTATTATTTAAATTATGTTTACTAGTTTTCTTTGAATTTAAATATATATATGTATATATATATTTATATATATATATATATATGTATATTTATATATATATATACATATATATATATATATATATATATATATATATATATATATATACATACATATATATATATATACATATATATATACATATATATATATACGTATATATATATACATATATATATATATACATACATATATATATATATATATATATATATATATATATATATATATATATATATATATATATATATATATATATATATATATATATATATATATATTATAAAAAAATACAAAATTTGATTGTTATTATAATTTGTAATTTATTATTTAAATTATGTTTACTAGTTTTCTTTGAATTTAAATTTAGTTTTTAGTAAATTTAAATTCAAATATTGAATTTGAATTTAATGGCTTTTTTAATATAAGTATGTTTTCGAAAACTATCTATAAGTTAATTTTTTTCCAGAGAAGTGCAAGAAAAAAAAAGTGCTTGTGTGCTTTAGTATTAATCATACTTGGAATTGTTATTGGATTGATCATATATTACTCAGTGAAGTGATGCGAATTGAAGTTATGCAAAGTGAAGTGAAGAGTTTTAAAGTTTTTTCTTAAAATCTTTTATAACTGAACTAAAAAAATTGAATAAAAATTTAAAACTATAATAATCTTCTTTTAAATTTGAATTTGGAAAATTTTTTAATTATTATATGATATGAAGTGTTTTTTTAAAATTTTTTGCCAGAGTACCATGCTTGTAAATTTAGATATGCTTTAACAGAGAATCTTTTTCAGAAGAATCTTTTTCAGAAAACTTCTTTTAATAACAAGTTTATTAATTAGTCTTGATAAAGCAACATTCTATTTTGATATTTTGATTTTTTCAACAAAAAAAAATGTTTATATTTCTTTTGATATATTTATGTTTTTTAGTTTTTTCAAATTCAATTATTGAATTTAAATTTATTTTATGTATTTATTTAGATAAATTTTTTCCACAGTTAAAACTATATTTTTTAGAAATTATATTTAGAAATAGTGTTATTTTTTAATCTGGTGGTTTAAATATGTACATAATATTTCATAAATCAAAAGTTGACAGCTCTATTTTAAATAACCAATTTTCAAATTAGAAAAATATCTATTTTAAAATATTTATATTTAAAATATTTATTTATCATATTTATTGATATAAATCCAATAAAAAAATTTTATCCCTAATTATTTTAAACCTTTTTAATAACAATAAAACATCTTATGTTATTTGCAATATTTTAAAAGTAGTTTTTTTTAGTTTTTGTCATTGTGTGCTCTTTTTTTTATTTTATTGTGTACTCTTTATTATAGGTGTTTTTTATTATAGGTGTTTTTTATTATAGGTGTTTTTTTAAAGGATATTTTTTTTGAAAAAGAAGTTTTTTCTGCTCAATGGAAAATGAAGAGTTTGAAATTTTGACAAAAGATGGCTATGGAACTCCATCATTCGAAAATTTGTTTTGGAATAAAAGGCAGCAAATGAAATGGAGCATGACATTATTTTTTGGTTGTTTTCTTTTATATTCATCTCGTACGTCAATGAGTATTTGTGTTGTTGAAATTGCTAAAGAATATGATTGGGATAAAAGTTTATCAGTAAAAAGTTTAGTTTTATCATAAGGTCTTTGTTGATATTTTATAGTTTTAGTGTTGCCTGGTTCCTCAGCATGCCCCAAGGGTATTAGGGTAATAGGGCTTGTGGAAAATTACAAAAACAAAGAAGCATTATTTCTTATGCTTTTTGTCAGTTTTTGTGTTTTCTGATTTCAGTTTTTAATTGGCTAATTTTTACTTTGACAACAAACTTGTTATCATGTAAATCTGAAAAACTGTTAAGGTCAGGGGCCATTTTCTTGTCTCTCAATTAAGTGATTAGGAGTCTAAAATTTCAGCTTTTCAAGTGAAGTAATGTAAAAACTTGTTAACTATGGTTAACAAGATAAACAACTTTTAGGGCAATAAGACTTGCTCCATGTATTTTTTTGTAATAAGTCTTGTTTGATTCAAGCCATATGAAATTTTTTACTGGCAGTTTAACTAATATGTTTCTCAATATTCTAGGAAACATGTTTTAAAAGACTGTATTGTAAACTAATTCTAAAAAAAATGTATAGGTTTTTATCGAGAGTTAAAAATTATTATTAATAATGTGTTTTACAAGTATATAGGAGAGCTTTCTATGTTTTATTAACATCCTTAAACTGTAACAAATACATAATTGCTCCCAACTGCAATGGTTCCCAACAAAGTAATGTGATTAATATAGTAGTGGTGCGGTAGAACACTTGTTATGTTAGTGAGAGGTACAGAGTAAATCCCACTACTAACCCTAGTAGGAATTCACCTAACTTGTTTTTCTATGAAGCAGGTGTTTCGTAGTAATAGGACCAAGTTGTTGTAATTAAAACTAACAAAATATATATATATATATATATATATATATATATATATATATATATATATATATATATATATATAATAATGAAGGGATCTTTTCAATATTGCAATGCACTGCAATGGCCCTCTTTATTGGAATGAAATGAAAAAGAATGTTTTAAGTTTTTTTAATTTACTGTCAAGTAGGAAAAAGTATTGAACACTCTTTTAATATATATTGGGAGGTTCTCAAATCATTATTACAGATATTGTGTATCATTATTACAGATGTGTGTAATATCTTGTACATTAAAAAATCTTTTTTAGTAATGAAGACTTGATCTAGATTATTATATTTACTCTGAGTATTGAGAGAAAAGAAAGTCTTTGGTTGTACAAATAAACCTTATTTTTTCATATTTTAACTAAAATCAACTATAAATATATAAGAATATTCCAAATATTTTTTGCGTGTTTTGATTCTTAAAGAGTGCACTTTAATTTTTCAGAAAATTAAAGTATAGTAAAAAAAAAAAGTCCAAGTATTAAAAGGTTTATGATTGGTTCAATGTTCAAGTACTAAAAGGTCTATGATTGTATGTATTATATGTATGGTTATATGGGTTGTATTATATGGGTTGAGCTTTTACCATTTTTTTACCATTTTACCGGTAAATTTTGATGGTAAATGGTAAAAATTAAGAAAAAAGTGTTTTAAGCTTTTTCTGCCATTTTAATTAAATATTTATATCAAAACAAACAAGTTTTGAACTTTTTAATTAATTTTTCCATTACAAATGGCGTCTGATGCCACTTGATGCATCTTATGAATTAAAAGAAAGTGTTAGTGTTTATTTTTTTTAACTATTTTTTATTCAATTTTATTCAATCATTTTTATTCAATACTATTATTTATTTAGTCAAATAGTACTTTAGTCAGTCAACTGACACACATAAAATAATTACAGTTTTCATAAAAAAGTGTCTGGAGTCTGGAAACATGTAAAAGATCGTTCTGAAAGTGTTTGCAAGATATGTGGGAACAAAACTCAGTTCACAGGATCTACTACAGAAATGTGGTACCATCTTGGTCAAAAACATGGGATAAAAAAGCCCCAGGACAAGAAAGAAACAAGAAAACCTGCAGCCAAAACAGCCCCCAAAATCGGATTGGATTTGGACGGATTTAGTTTTAATGCTTTAACCAAAAGCACATTCATTCGGTCGGCAATGACATAAAAAGGCTATGATTTCCCAAAAAACCACAAAAAATCCATTCAGCTGGTGAAAAACTATTCTGCCAGTGTTAAAGCTGAAATGAAATATTAACTAAACTCATTGTTGTTGAACGGAGAACATCTTTGAACTTGGCTGATTGCATTGTTTGTTCTGTCACTGACGGGGCTTCAATGATAGTCAAGTTTGGGAAAATTGCTCCTACCGAACATCAAACTTGCTACACTCATGGGGTTCATCTGGCCGTTCAGGAAGTTTTGTACCAAAAAAATCAGAGCAACAATTTGGGCGAGGAAAAAGTGGAGAGCGACAATGACGAGGAGGAAGATTCAGATTCGAAGGAAGATTCAGATTCGGACAACGAAGAAAATTCCAAATTCATTGATGACAAAATCAATGAAAGCATTTCTCTCCCAAAGGTCTAAGTTTATTTCCAGTCTGTCATCATCAAAGTTCGGAAGATTGTCAAGTTGTTCAGGAAATCTCCAGTCAAAAATGATGTGCTTCAGAAGAAGTTAAAAAACACCACGGCCAAGAAGTTGCTCTTATTTTGGACTGTCAAACAAGATGGAACAGCCTCTTGGCAATGATTCAAAAGTTTTTAAAAATCAATGAACAAGTTGGAGTTGTTCTTTGCAGACATTTCTCCAAGTCTCATTTGCACAGAGCAAGAGTTAGACATCTTGACTGACATTGTTGATGCCCTTGAACCAGTCAAATTGGCAACTGAAGCTCTTGGCAGGAAAAATGCCACCCTGTTGACAGCAGAGGGAGTCTTCAAGTTTCTGATCAATAAATTGAATCAGAAAAAATCCAGCCTTTGCATCAGAATGAAAGATGCTGTCTTAAAGCCATTTACAGAGAGGAGACAAAGCAACTTGGTCAGTCTGTACAAATATTTGTCCAACCCAGACTGCCTTGACGAAATTGAAGAGCATGAAATTTCTCTCCAGGAAGAGTTGGAAGAGGCCATTGAACATTCAGCCAAAAAGCAGAGACATAACTCAAATGATGAGTTTAAGGCCATTTCAAAAGAAATGATGGTCTTTAAAGCCACCAGCAAAAGAACTGCAAATCTTGAGCTGTTATTCAATGCTCTGGAAACTATCCCTCCCACAAGTGTTGAATCGGAGAGAGCATTTTCTGCTGCTGGACTATTTGTCACAAAAATTTGATCCAGAATGAGTGATGACCTACGTGACACTTTGTGCTTCCTTAAAGTCCATTTTTTGTTGAAAAATAAATCCTAAAAATTGCAGTTTTTGTGTTTTATTCATAGCTATGTCTAAATTATGTTAAGGAGTCAAAAAAGTTATTTCAAATTTAAAAAGGTATTTTCAGTTTGCATTATCTTAAAATGAGTACAGTATTCTAATTTTTTTTTTTTTTTTGGATTTTTAGGAAAATTATTACCTCACTAATTGCCTTTTTTCATTATGAAAAAATACCTATATTTTCAGTGGTATTTTCATTAACTTAAAGTAAATTAAAAATTAATTAATAATTGATTTCGTTAATCTCAATAAAAACTAAAATTAGGAGTTATCTGAACCACAAAAATTAAAATTAGGAGTATCAGAAGGACAAAAACTAAAATAGATCAGCATCAAAAAGATCAGCATCACAAGTTTTACATACTTGCTCTATGTGTTTAGAATTTAGTGCGTTTTGAATGCAAAACTCTCAGACTTGTTTACCATGTTTGGAATTTCTTTTATGTTTGACTATTGACCCGCCAAAATTACATATAATCTTTTGTTACAAAAATGATTAAAGTATCTAAAGAGAGGAATTAGATTATCTAGGCTGTTGGCTGATAGGAAATGTGATCATTGTGTATGGATATTATTTATGATAAAAAAAACAACTGATAAATCTGCATGTCATGTGTTTTATTCATAGCTATGTCTAAATTATGTTAAGGAGTCAAAAAAGTTATTTCATAAGAATTTCTATTTTTTTAAATTTACCTTTTTTTTTTACCATTTACTGCTAAATTCCTTTATTTTTACCAATTTACCAGTAAATTTAAAACCCAGTAAAAGCTCAACCTACTATGTATTGCAAAAATGTTGTATAATATTAGGATTTAAATGGTTACAATATATACAAAGGTTATCTTATGATTTGTTAAGTGGAATGAATCTATGTTTTAGTTTCTCTTTGATTTTAGCTTTCTTTGCAGTCTGGTTTGTTCTGGGAATTTTCAATTTAAATTGTTCTTAGTTTCAAAATTTTTTTGCACAGTTTACTGCTCTTGCATGATAACAGATCCTGTTAATCACCAGCATTGTATATTTGGTTAGTAAACATTGATCTGTCTATATATAAAGGATAAATTTACATACATCGTATGTATCATATATTGCACACATTGACTGAGTAAATTAAGAGTTTTGATTACGGCAACATTTTTTTTTTTTAATTTGTCATTATTCTTTGTTTTTTCTTCTTTTTTTGAAAATTTAAAGTGCACATTTTAAGAATTATATATATATATATATATATATATATATATATATATATATATATATATATATGTATGTATATATATATGTATATATATATGCATATATATATATATGTATATATATATGTATATATATATGCATATATATATATATATGTATATATATGTATATATATATATGTATATATATATATATATATAAATATGTATATATATATGTTTATATATATATATGTATATATAAATATGTATATATATGTTTATATATATATATATATATATATATATATATATATATATATATGTATATATATATATATTTAATTTAGGGTATGGTAATGTCAGCATTTTTCTTTGGCTACATCCTTACTCAAATACTTAGTGGAGTTCTTTCTGATAGATTTGGCGGTGAAAGAGTTTTGTTTCTATCAGCAACAATTTGGTCAATTTCAACATTTTTAATTCCATTTGTTAAAAATATTTTACCTGTAAATGTTGGTTTCATAGCTTTGCGAATTCTTACAGGTGTTGCTCAAGGTGTGTTATAATAAAAAGAGTTTTAATTTTTATTTTTATTTTCTTATCATAATGAAACAATGATAAGTGCGTTTAAAGTTACCATGTTTAAAGTAACTGTTTAAGTAACCATGTGTAAAGGACATTTATTTAATGTAATCATGTTTAAAGTAACTATATTTAAACTATCCTTATTATAAGTAATCCCATTTAGTGTAAATGTTTTTTTATGTGTAATTATGTATATGAATTTACTCCAAACCTGGCTGTATTTTATATAGTTGGAGTTTATTGAATGTCAAATTACATTTTTGCATTTGTTTCTTACTTTTCATAGTCAATGTATATTTGCTTATTTTTTTAGGATTTTATTTCCCAGCTCTAACGTCGTTAGTTTCAAAAAACATTCATCCGAACAATCGAAATTTTGCATACAGTTTTGCTGCATCTGGTACATCTATGGGGTTTGTTCTTTTATATAAATTTTATATATATACATATATATGTGTGTGCGTGTATGTGTATATTTATATACACACATATATATATATATATATATATATATATATATATATATATATATATATATGCAGCACTAATTATATAATAGGTATAAAGAATGATAATAGTATAATAAAAGTATAATGAGGTAATAAAAAGTATATATCCATGAACTTTTTGTTTTATAAACTTAAGACAATCAGGCATTCACAAAGGCAAATTTAAAAAGGTATTTTCAGTTTGCATTATCTTAAAATGAGTACAGTATTCTAATTTTTTTTTTTTTTTTGGATTTTTAGGAAAATTATTACCTCACTAATTGCCTTTTTTCATTATGAAAAAATACCTATATTTTCAGTGGTATTTTCATTAACTTAAAGTAAATTAAAAATTAATTAATAATTGATTTCGTTAATCTCAATAAAAACTAAAATTAGGAGTTATCTGAACCACAAAAATTAAAATTAGGAGTATCAGAAGGACAAAAACTAAAATAGATCAGCATCAAAAAGATCAGCATCACAAGTTTTACATACTTGCTCTATGTGTTTAGAATTTAGTGCGTTTTGAATGCAAAACTCTCAGACTTGTTTACCATGTTTGGAATTTCTTTTATGTTTGACTATTGACCCGCCAAAATTACATATAATCTTTTGTTACAAAAATGATTAAAGTATCTAAAGAGAGGAATTAGATTATCTAGGCTGTTGGCTGATAGGAAATGTGATCATTGTGTATGGATATTATTTATGATAAAAAAAACAACTGATAAATCTGCATGTCAAGAACAGGACAAAAATAATAAGTGAAAAAAATGAAATGCAAAAAAATAATTTGAAGCGTAAAATTGATGAAATTGATTCTAGGGCTTGGCAAAAACCGGAAAATTTCAAAAAACTGGTTTTCAGTTTTATTAAATTGTAAAACTGAGTAACACCAGTTTTTTTTATTATAAAAGCAAATTTTTATTTCTGCTGTACAAATCCTATGTAACCTAGAGAATTAATATACTGGAACTAGATCTGTAAACTAGAGAAAATTTTTCATACTTAAACTAAAATAAAAAATTTAAATTTTTTTGATAGTTATTTAACATTAATTTTTATCAATAGTGACATTAATATCTTTTTTTATTCATTATTAATTTAGTTCAAATCTAATAACACCTATTTTTTATTTTTATACCATTTATAACTGAATATGCTATTCTCAACTAAAAATTATTCTCAACTAAAAATTAAATTATTCTCAACTAAAAATTAAATTATTCTCAACTAAAAATTATGCATGTAATGTACTGCATAATTTTGTTTTACAAAAGCATAATGTAAAAATATACTATGTTTTGTTTTTGTATTGTTTTAATTTTTTATATTAGTTAATAAAATTAAACAACAATAACAAAAAGTTAAGCAAACAAGGTGAAACAACAAATGAAAATACAAAAGAAAAAGAAAAAAGTTAACAAAATACTTTAAGTGTTATTTTGATTATTATAAGTATTTTAAAATTTAAATATCATTGAAAGATTCTGTCAGTATGTAATCTATTAATAATCAATAGAAAAAATATTGAAATAAATAAAACTAAATGTAGTATCAAAGTGCTTTTTAAAATTATATATATTTTCACAATACTTTTGCTTTCCGCATTACTTGTTTGGTTGTCACAACAAGAAGTCTTCAAACTATTTATCTATTTAGTAATGTATAATTAACAACTGGTTCTGCGGTTTTTTAGAAAAGAAAAATATCGCTTTTGGTTTCAAGAAAATCGAACAAAAAAACTGGTTAACCACGTGTGGTTTCCATTGGTTGCCAAGCCCTGATTGATTCTACATAAGACATTTGTGGTAATGATCTTTTGCCACGTAATGAGCTGCACTTTAGGAAACAAACAGCAAGTATAGTTGGATTGCAATGTCAGCTAAAGACTTGTTGTTCGCCCAGCATAGCAAGCATATGTGGAAAGGATTTTTTCATCTAGTGGAATTTTAACTGTTGAACATTTTAATCAAATGAAAAAAACATTAGAGATGAAAGTTTTTATGAAACTGGATAAGAATATGTGATTAAAGTACAATTACATATTTTCTTTTAGTTTCAAAAAAGCCCATCTCAATATAATTGAATCATTGAATGAGTGTTTCTTTTTGACAATATTTTGTTTTCTTATTTAGATTGTTTAATAATATGTTAAAAAATCGTTTTAATATTGTTGTATCCCGTCAAAAATTGCTGAAAAAATTAATAGAAGTAAAATATTCACTGAATTTGGAACTAAAATAAGTAAAACATTTATAATGATAATTAATAAATTAATATCCTGTCAAAAATTGATAGAAGTAAAATATTAACTGAATTTGGAACTAAAATAAAGCATTTATAATGATAATTAATAAATTAATATCCTGTCAAAAATTAATAGAATTAAAATATTAACTGAATTTGGAACTAAAATAAGTAAAACTATTATAATCTTAAGAACTGAATTTCAAGAAAACTGATTCAAGACTTATAACTGATTATAACTGATTCAAGACTTATAGGTAGGAATTATTTTATAAGTAAAACCAAATGTTAGAATTAAATCAATGCCACAAGAACTTAATAAAAACTGAAATAGTTAATATATTTAGAACTTAAATATCATTGTGTTGCATAAAGAAAAGTGTTGATTTGATTGAAAAAATAGATCATTAAAATTTTTATTGACAGCTAAAACATAAAAGTGGAGATAAAAGCATTACCCTTTCAATCCCACACTACTTTAAACAAGCCACAAGTTTAAAATCTGATACACTAATTGAATTTTTTCAATCCATAAACTTTAGCTTTAAACTTTGGGTTTTTCATAAAACACCAGTTGTTTTTACAGCTTCTTTGACAAGTTTTTTTGATTGTTTGTTTTCAAAGAACATATATCAAGAGCCTCCCTGTTCTTTTAAGAAGCAATTTGCATAATTGAACAAGACTTATAACAACAAGAAGTTGTGTTGTTGTTATTAAAAATTTCTGTTATGCCAAGTTATAAGAGTTGCAACAAATTTTTTTTATACATAAATATACCGCCAGTCCAAGTTTTAACCCTTAATTGATGTATGTATGGAAATTTCTATCTATCCTCTGCCAAGTTTGAAAGGTTATGGTTAGACTGTTCCAGAAGTGTTACATTGGATTTTCACTGGGGATATGAGAGCATGGTTAATATGAGATAATATAAGTATTTAAACAAATTATACTCATAAAATATTAGTATGATAAATGTGATTACTACAGAAAAAAAATGTATATATATATATATATGTGTGTATATATATACATATATGTGTGTGTGTGTGTGTGTGTGTGTGTGTTTAATGAATTAAAGTTATATTATTTAGATTAAAAAATTTTATTGTTTATTTAGATCAATATTCTCTGGTTTGATTGGATCTTTGCTTTTAGATTACAGTGGCTGGCGGAGTGTATTTTTGTTAATCGGAAGTTTATGCATGATATGGGTTTTTATGCTTAAAATATTTATTCAGCTAGATTTTAACTATGATAATATCGTTGTTGTAAACCAAAATGTTGTAAGCTTTAATTGGAAATCTTTGAAAACAAGTAAGCCATTCTGGTGAGTTTTATTTTTTATTTTTGAAATATTGCAATTTAAAACAACATATATCCATAAAAAGGTAATTAAAATATTAATCATTTATTTATATTTACAATTTTACAATAAGAAATTATAGTGTATTGAACATTAATCATAAACTCAAAACTAAGTTTTTATAGACTTTTATTTTTTACAACTTACTAAAAATTATTGAAGTAAAATGACTATATAAAAAATAAGTATAGAAATGGTGCATAATAGACCATGACCCATATTATACAGGTCATGATAAGTCCATTATTACACATATTTAAGTTTTGCATAAGTTTATTTCCGCATGTTTTTTAAGCTTTTTATACCAATTGTAAGTAATCTACTCATTTCAAGCGGGTATTCAAAATATTGCTTAGGCAGGTACTAATATATATCAGGGTTCCCCCTCCTTAAAAACCTTAAATATCTTTTTTTTTTTAAACCTTAAAAGTCCTTAAATAACCTTAAAAAAAGTTAAAATTTGACTGCTCTAATCATCTTAATCATCTAGGAATTTTTATTAAAGTGTATGGATTATACATATTAATAAAGAAGCAAATATATAATTCTCTGACAGTTTGCAAACCTATATTTTTCTTTTATATATATATATATATACACTACCGGCAATTAATTTGAGACCAGTGATGAGAAAACAGTAATTATATTAAAAATCAATTAAATCTATCAGTTATATTTTCGTTTATGTTTTTTTTTGATCTCAGTGAAAAAAGAAACTACAAATTAGTTCATGAAATATACTTTATTTAGTTTTCTTCACATATATTTCTAAACAAATAGAAAACTTAACAAACATTAAAAAGTTAAATTATAAGGTCTTTATTAATTTGCACAAGTTTCAAATTTTGCGTTCATCAAAATAACCACCACGTTTCTTCATTACTGCTTCACATATTCTTGGCATATGAAAGATTAATTTGTTTAAAGTTTCCATGGTTACAGCTTTCCAAGCCTTTTGCAGTAACTCCCATA